>NW_017805479.1:650582-783933 GCF_001891065.2 Hippocampus comes | reverse complement strand
TATATATATAGTAACATTACATTATCATTTCAATGTAGCCGGGCAGAACATTGCTCGTAAAGCTATTTTGTGCACTACGAGTGGCTGTTCACAAGCTTTCGTGTGTGTGTGCGCGCGCGCGCGCGCTTTGTTGCACGTGCGTGTGTGTGTGTGTGTGTGTGTGTGTGTGTGTGTGTGTGTGTGTGTGTGTGTGCAGGCGTGCGTACTTACTTGGTATTTGTTGTGTTCCAATAAATAGACTCCAAAATGAGCGCCCGACACAAGTGTACTTTGAAGACAAGAACCAGAACTCCAAAATAATATCTCCACATCGAGTCCCCCATGTTTTGACTGGTTGGAGAGTCTCCGGGTGGTTGCACGATTTTTGTCAAAATAAATACACCTGTCCCAAAAATCTATTCAAACGACAAGCTCTCCCGAATGGAAAAAAAAAGTCGTTTCTTCGACTTTGTATCCCGATCCAGTGGAGACGCACGCTGGTCACAGACCCCGACGCGGTCTACAGCATCGTCAGGAGAAAGACCAGCGTCACAAAGCCAAGACGCATAGTTTATTCACTGGCGCTGCGTATATTCTCCTCTGCTCAGAGCGCGTACTGAAAGCCGTCGCTATACATTCCTCAGAGCGAACAAGTGTTGTTTGTAGAATTAAAAAAAAAATAAATCCCCTTTGTCTGAGTCCAGCAATTCGCATCAAATCCAAAGCAGCGGCAACGGCAGAGTAAACGGGAGCGAAGCCTAGTTGTGGAATGCAATGATATTCCCCCTTTCAGATGACGCTGGTGGTGATAAGCAACAATTTGTGGCTAATAGCAGCAGAAAAAACGAAAAGGACGAAACAATGGTGATGGTCAAAATGAAGAAAATGATCAAACATGAGAATGAAATAAATCAAAAGAGCTGATGTGAAAGTTCTCATAATAGAGGTCCACAAAAGGGCTGCAGCGGCAAAATGTTGCAGATCCGTTCCAAACGACCGCGGACGACGTGCGGATCACGCTTCTGCTCAGCTCCGAAACCTGGATAGAAAGTAACTGGGAGAGACCGCGAGCGGATATATTAGGTGGAGTCGGGTTAACCAAGACCCCGCCCATGAGCGCAGCTGATTGGTCCCTGGGCGGGGAAGTCAGCACAAGTCGGCTGTCAGTCAAGCAGGGAGACTGGTTCAGTGAGTGCTGTGCCGGTGGGGGAGGGAGAGGAAGGAGGACAACTTGACTCAATTGACCAATGTAATGGAACTGATTTTCAAGATTAACATATGTATAACATATATCAGAGCCAGACACTAATAGATCAATTACATTCAAGTGACGTCACGTAAAAGTCTAGCGTTTCCACAATTACACAAGATAAACATGAAAGCTTAAAAAATAAAATAAAAGGGTGTTCAAATTGCTTCTGGTCCCACAATCTGGGCCATGACGACAATTTACTCGTGAGTCCGGACCGTGAAGCACAACGACGCAAAGTGCCTCCCATGAGTGTAATTGAGAGAGAGAGAGAGAGAGAGAGAGAGAGAGAGAGAGAGAGAGAGAGAGAGAGAGACAGATGATAAGAGGGAGAGAGAGAGAGAGAGAGAGAGAGAGAGAGAGAGAGAGAGAGAGAGAGAGAAGAAAAAGTGCAATTGAAAACAGGTCGAATTTTTTCAAAAGGCAAGAGCACCCACTAGCGGAAATGCCACACCGAAGAAAAGCATAAAAAGGGTACTGGACTAAATTAAATTACATTTTGCGCGTGTGTATGAAGCTTTACGAGAGTGAATTCAACAAAATTAATTAGCCTACTATATTTTTCTATAAAATATTTTTTATTGGACAAGACCACTACTGTACTTGTAATTTTGAGAGTAGTAATGCCTACGAAATTATACAACTTTATTTAATTATGGGACATACAGTACTTTTACCCCGATAAGATTTTTTTAAATTCATTCAACGAGCGAGTTCTTTTATCGAATGAAGATTCAAGCAGCCTTTGCTCACACTGAATTATATGTAGTCTATCAATACTTCGACGAGCTCGCTTCACAAACACGCGCACGCTCACAAGCCAAATCTTTGTTGATAGTCTTTCATTAGACCGCAACTCAGCTATACCAACGTGTGAAGATCTGACACTTTTTAACAACTTAATTTGATCAGGGTCGTTAAAAAGCAGCCGCTGTGGATTGCGTTTGTTTGCCCACCCAATAATCAGGTTGATGTTAACACTAGGGAGATAATTTAGGAGTCGGATGCCACTTGTCCTGGCCGGGAATAAACACAAACAAAGCCACAGGCAAAACCCACTGATGTTTATTGCATCCGCTTGCTTGACCGACCGGTTAATTAATTGAATTCAGAGAGGCATTAAAGGAAAACGGTACCAATTGTATTAGATGATTAAAGTTAACAGTCAAAACTTTGAGCAACTTTTTCTATGTTGTCTGCAGACCAAATTAAGCAATTTACAGTATTCGTGTGATGAAGTTAGGACATAGAAACATGCCTTTGGGTGTATTGCCACTTGACATTAGTTTTAAATAGATTTTTTGAAGCCATATACCTATATGATACGCATGGATAATTTCATGCAGTTATCCATGGCTAAAGTCTACCTGCGTGTAACAGTAATTTACCTACTTTTGAGGACATTGCCACGAACTACCTTGCTAAATTTTTACGAGTTTGATGGATCACCCGGTTACAAGTCGGAATACGTCGTCATCCCAGACGGCAAATGGCGTGACTGACACCGGCACGAAGGCGCTTGGAGACACGCGGACATTACGGTGTTTATTTGCAATTGATTTATTTTTATTTGCTTTCAACATATGTACTCAGTTTCACATTTTGTGCATAGAAACGTTACCGAATTATTTGCTTCGAAAGCAATGTCGAACTATTCATAATTGTCCCTGTTGTGAAAGCGCTTTGGATGTATTATATTGTACGTCAAGTATTATTTAGATATCTTTGGCATTTGACTAGGCGTGACTCAGACTTGATCTTAGTTTTACTGTTTTGTGCTTTCTACTGTCTTCGTTATTAATATATTGTTTTGTTGTATGTATGGAATTTGCTCCATGTCCAGCACTTTGATGGCTGTTTTAAAGTGCTCTATAAATACAGTTGAGAATATAATTCATTAAATATTAACATTTTAATTAAACGAATGTAATTGCGTATGGATTTGGGTGCGGGACTTAGCGAAGGAACTGACAGCTATGTTTACTCGGCCTCTACTCGGCCGAGCACCGAATAAGCAGAGGCGGCTTTGAGAACGACGGAATGGCAGAACCGGCCGGGCTAGTTTTTGTTTCTCCAGCTGACCGTGTGTCGATCTTTGGGTAAACGTCATGGTACCAAATAAACACGCGTGTGTATTACTTTGAAATGTTTTTTTTTTAACTTCAACACTGTTCACACCTGCATCGGTCGCATGTGTAAAAAAGTGTGCATTTAGATTTCATCTGAATAAAAAAATATTTTATTTCAATACCGACAGTGGCCTGGTAGGTTCTGCTTCTCGAGCCGTGAAGGGTCCAAGCCAAGCGCCGTAACACCGGCTTCACGTCAAATAAAAATAACATAACCCTCCCCCATAATGTAACATAAAACAATATACCAAAGGATTCTCAAACCTATAATATAGCGCACACTTGATTTCGAACGGGTATGTCAAAACGTGCGCTTTTAAACGTTTCAGTTTAACTCATTCACTCCCAAAGACATATATTTACACAAACCACACGTTCAACCCCAGATACTTTTTTTTTCAATTTTTCCAAGACTGAGGGTAAAAATAAGGGGTCTAGAATTGGCTGGTACTGAATGAGTTAAATACAAATACCAAAAAAAAACTTGCACAAATGGTTTTGCTGTGATCCGTCAATATCAAAGCAGCATTGTTTTGGAACATTGACATTAATATTAGGCGAGTGGATGTTGAACTATGATATGGCCAGTGACGTTTTTTTAATCACACATATTGACTTTTGTACAATGCATTTCGTGACTATTTTACGAACAACAATAAAGACGTTTCAATGGGTTTATTGGTCAATTCTTGCGACAACTGAAAAAGGTACACGAGGACACCCACCTTAATCAGTATACCCACCTGAGGTCAGCTCATCTCACACCCGTGCACACACACCCACTCACAGACATACACACACATACACACGCGCACTCACACACAAACCGTATTCGCTGACCTCAATCCATACCTTACCTGAATTTGGCCATCCTCTACCCTTCCAGAGTTACCAAGCGATGCAACTAGCCACATTAATTTACATTACAGGGCTGAAGAACATAAATGACATAGGTTGACATTTCTGGGAAAAAAAAGTTCTTACTGTGACCTGTTTGATGAAAAGTGATTGTTTTGAAACGTGAAAGGTTGAGGGAGAATCAGCACATCACACCAAGGATTCACAATGTGACATCACACAGAACAGTTGAGTTCTCCACTTTTTACACTCCTTAGCACGTGAGAGGGAAAAAAATAAAATCTAACATTGGATCTAAGTGTCGGACAGCTCGGGAGGGAGGCTTTGTTTTAGTGATACTGAGTGAATTCCAATGAGGTTCCTCTCAACAAATATCCATGCATGGACAACAACAAAATAAGACCAGTGTGAATTTGACACAGACAAGCCAACTGATACAGAGAATTGAGAAACGGAAATAACTGCTTTTCAAGGCTCTGCTGTGATTTGTTGCCAAAGTACATTTAAAAAAAAAAAAAAAAAAAAACGAACTAAAAAAAAGAGAACCCAATGCCAGCTCCCAAGCTGCACATGACACTTTACAGTAACCTGAACTGGATGTCATAATTATTCCTCTTCATCCGGGACCATTTGCTGCTAATGATGTCAGCATAGTACTGGCGCGCAGTTACTCATTACACCGAGTTAAGACTTACTTTACGGCAAGGGTCATGTTAAAGAATTCTACATCAAATGTTCGTAGTCCCTAAAAAACTAATTAAAAAACATGACAAAAGCACAAACTTGAGTTTTTATGTGTGGCTGGGAAAAAAACAATGAGGCAAAGGAGTAGTCAGGTCCATCAAGGTCTCGATGTTCTTCCTTGCCAGGAGGCAAGATGTGGACCTTCACTGGGTTGCAAGTTTAAACACTAAGTTGCACCACTTTTTCTTTTCCTTCGTTCAGCACTTCCAAAATGAAGCGAGTAGCCGACATAGGACTGGGGTTGATGAGGAGCAGAGCTGGATGGGACTGAAGGGAATCACTCCCTCATTCGGTGGCCTTGAGGGAAAAGGAGAGCTTCGGTCTGGACTTGCCCTTGCCAAGGATGATTTTCTGCTCCTCCTTCTGCTGCTTCTGTCGGTCCTGCTCCAGTTTCATGCGCTCCTCATGAATTTTCCTTTGCTCCTCCACAATGCGCAACTGATCTTCAGCCTGACAGAAAAATAACGTAGTCCCAAGTTGAAAGTTCATTGAGGGCAGACAAGCTCAGAACACAAAAAATAAGCCATTTTGTATATACAGTTGAAAGCAGGAGTTTACATCAACTATAAAAAGACACCCCCCCCATTGTCTAACAGGAAATCATACAAAGTTTTCCTATTGCACATCAATTAGGAAAACCAAAATGTTTTATATCTTTGGGATGTCACGCTCCAGTATTTTTAGAATTGACTGTTATATCAATTAACGAAATAACATTTTAATTTGCATTAAAATATATGACACAACTATCACCCTCTGCCCAATGATGTTTTTTTTTTTAACCAAATGCAGTTTATTTGGTATTTCTTACTGATTTAAAAGTGCATGCCTGTAACGGCACCTTCATCCGTTGCCATTATTGGTCAAAGGATAAGCTTGGTCGGCATGCAGAAGTTGCTACATCGCCCAATCGGCGCAAAGTATTGTACCAACTGTCCCGCCTTTCCCGAGCAGATCACACTGAAGCAGTCTCAGATTGATACTGTAGAGCAGGGGTCCCCAACCTTTTTTGCCCCCCGGACCGGTTTATGTCAGACAATATTTTCAGGGACCGGCATTTAAGGTCTGGCGGAAAAAAATACAACAAAATAATATGGTATGAGCTGCATGGAAACTGTGGTGTTTTCGAAATATAATAATAAACACAAGGAGCGTCTAATCTGGCCGCAACACTCTCTCTGATCGCTATGGTAATGTTTAATGCCTTCAAAATACGATACAACGCAAATTCAAAGTGCATGAAAATGACGACTCACCACAGCTTGATTTTCTGCAACCAGACGGTCCCATCTCCGGGTAATACGAGACAATGACACCTCAAGTGTGTGTTTTATGTCCAGTCTACTTCGTAATTTTGTTTTAGTCGCGGTTGCTGCAGAAAACCCCCTCCTCACACAGGTAGCTTGTCGGAAATAGCAACAGTGCTACTGTGGCGATCTCAGAATATTCAGCCATAACTTTAATCCAGTTGTCTCGAACGTACTTTTAAGGCCGCCGTCATTTGCGCTCTCCAGCAGTTTTATTACTCATTTTGCGAGCTCTGGCGTTTTGTTTTCAGCGTAATCGGTCACGTGACGGAGAAGCGTGGCTTGACGTGTGTCAAGCGTGACACAGACGGATGTAACGGAGAATCCGGTAATTTTTCAAAATAAAACATCTTTCGTATTCCGAAATAAATAAAACGGAATTAAGGCAAGTTCTTTCTGTGCGGCCCGGTACCAAATGCCCTGCGGACCGGTACCGGTCCGCGGACCGGCGGTTGGGGACCCCTGCTGCAGAGAACTCCTCTAAAAGCGTGAGATAACTCAGTTTTTTTTTTCTTATTGAGGGAGTAATCTAATTATTTTCCCAGGAAATGAAACTTAGTTAACATGACTGTACGTTGTATGTAATGCGTTAACAATTCATTTATTAGATTAAACATCTTGTGCATAACCGCAACACACTCGGACTCCACAAAAAGGGTTCATCTCATGTCTCTTAACTGCAATGCTCCTAGCTGCGCAAAACATATTAAGGAACATAAACGCACATCCAGGTGTGAGGACCGCCTGGGACAGACCAATCGCGCTTGTCGCATCTGCAAAGTTGTGAAACGAAACAGCGTGGCTATTTGATTTTATCTTATCGTCGCATGTCGCTGCCTAGGTGATGCATTATTTGCAAAAAAAAAAAAAAAATTCTGCTGTTGGATCTGGATGAATACTCATGAAACTTTGCACACACATTTATATTTTAGAGAGTGACTGTTTTATGTGCCAGTACCCGAACGTGCAAGTCCCCCAACATAGCCAGAGCTGCAAAGGCCCTTTATAGTTGCTCACAGCTCGTTTAAATATTAATTTTGTTAAGTATTGTTTTAAATAAGGGTCCAATGCCACTTCTGGCATTCCCACCACCCAAAAAGGCTTAATGTTGGCCCCTGACCTTAAGGCGACTGGAAAATGCACAAGACTTATGCCAGTCCACAAGCCTGTGTTGCTGATATCTCGGCTGATTTTTTGACGTTCCTGTGATGTTGTGATGTTGCATAAAGAGGCAGTCTGTTTGAAGTTTACCGTGTATAATACCTCCACAAGTGTAACTGTAACGCAATTGCTGTCAATAAACCATTACAACAATCAGAAACTTCATCATCATCATCTGGGTTTTCTACAAACTATTTAAAAGTATGGTAATCTTACGGAATTTGGGGGCTGGGGAATACTGAAACTTCCCTTGAATAAGACGCAATTTTTTTGTGCCTCCCCCCCCCCAAAAAAAATTCAAAAATCCAAGGGAGTATTATACCAGGGTCCACTGAAAAAACAAACAAAAAAAATAATTTTGTATGTCTTGCAGACAGGTTTCCTACCTCGGGGTTGTAAAAAAAGTAATGTGACAAAAAAGTAAGTTGATGTCTCGTTTTACATTTCCCATTTCTTTTTTACGGTGCAGTGGCAGCAGACCAGCTAAATAAGAGCTTAGTTGCCTTATGACTCCTTATGACTTTCCTCATTGATGTTCTCGGGACTGAGCTAATGATGAAAACTAAGTATACGATCAGTGCTCATAATCCTGCAGTTAATAGTCCTTCTGGTCGTGGATCAGTAAACCACATTAGCCTGCTATTATAGGCAACAGCCGCTTGTGTATGTGTTCAATAATACAGAAATAGCAGAGGAAGGAGAGAACTAAGAGTGCGCCTTTTAACAGACTGCGCCGCATGGTCGCAAAAATATCTTAGTTTACTAAAATAAAGATTTTGGAAAACATGATTTTTAAAATGCTTGGAAAAACACCTTAATGATAGGTATGCAAAATGTCGGAAAAGCATCATTTTTTTAACCTGGATTTAAAAGCCTATACACTTTTTCAGTGCGTTTTGAATCTTTATTCATTCATATTTATTAGTCACTGATAAGAAAGCGCATCAACAAATCGCCTTTTTTGGGAGGCCGTGTCAATTTATTGGGCGTCTTGTACTTAGGAAATGATGGTAGTGTATGTCAACTTCTGGTTTCAATTTTATTAGATGTGTGAAACTCTCAATTTATCAATGAGGAGAGCAAAAACAAGAACATTTGAAATGATAGCATACCAGTTTTGCCTGGGCCTCCGCGATCTTACGGTTATTCTCCTCCAAGATTTTTTCAAGCTCCTCCCGCTTTGATTTTTCTTCCTCCTAGATGGGTGACACGATGTCATGTTAGCGCACAAACAGGCTACAGCAGCACCATACCTCGTACACCCATACGCCACACATACATGCACACCCATTTCACTTATTACACCACAAAAGTTTTTTAGTCTTTTGCACATGACCACTGTGTGGCACTCTTTGTAGCCACCCCAAATTGTTCTAAATTTAGAGTGGGGTCCCAAATGGAACCCTGTCCCCTCCAGTTACAGCTGCCCCCCCCCCCCGTAAAATTAGAGGTTTAGCCCCATCTGGGGCATTCTGTCGTATTGTGAAATAACTTGACAATTTTAAAAGAATGCCGGGGAAATCCACTCATCACACTCAAAGAACAAATATCAATGACAGACAATCTAGAAGAATATACAGGAAATGTCCTAAGCAAGAAAAATACAAAAATAAAATAGGGAATAGTTTTGGCTCACCAATGCATGTATACCTACGTATTTTCCTTGCCTGTGTACCTACACAACCGGTGAAAGCATTCCGCATAAAACAGTTGTATATTTACTGTCTCGTCCGGACTGTGTTGCCCCTGCAGAGAGAGAAACGCTCCTGGGGTGGGCGTGTAGGTAGGTAGGTATGGGGAATTCTGCCAGACCGCGGTACTCCTCTTTATAACCGATTTCTGCACTGCTGAGCCTGCAGCCACAGCTCGCAATTCATGTACTGTTTTTCCATTTCTGTGCAGCCGCACAGCCCCGGATGATAGCAGAGGAAGGAGAGACCAGCACAACATGGTGTTTGTGTGTGTTCACGAAGAACCGGACCACGGTAACACTTACAGAACAGGACACAAGTCACAGCTGAGCTGAAAGGCTGCAGGCCAGCTCAGGTCAAGTGCTAGTTAGGAAAGTGGTTACAAATAACAATATCAATCTTAACAAACAGCCCTATAGAGGAAGCAAGTCATGAGTAAAACACAGTACATTTGTTGTTCTGAAAAACGAAAAATAAAAATAAAAAAATGCAAGTAAACGTAAAACAAAAATTTAACTTGTTATCCAGGAAACAATTTATTAGTATCAAATAGAAAACAAAAATTTTTAAATGACTTCAAATTAAAGCAAGCTTGTCAAGAAGGCCTAGACGGAACAAACGTTAAAAAAAAAAAAAAAGGCAAAGCAAAGCTAATTATACAAGAAAACAGTGAGTACAGTGATGGGAAATCTGGATCGGAAGGGCTGCGGCGTGAGCACTCGCGCTGACCTTATTTTTAATCAATATATGTTACAGATTCATTCCAAGTGGCAAAGATGGTGCATCGACTACAGCTCTCACCCTAGAAGTAGCCGACGACGCTGCTCCTTGTGCAAGAAGGGGTCATTCGGCTCATATGAATTTGTCTGTAAAATCAACACTCCATAATATTTGTTGCTTGTGGTGGTTGGACAGAGAAGAAACAGCTCTCTGCTTTTCCCTTTCCACAAATTTTCAGATCTATATCATGATCTTGATTTCATTTAGTGCGTCTACTTTGGAATTATTTTCCAAATACTGGTAACAAAGGAAATGTAATACTGCATCGGCATGTCTCTTCTGACACACTTTATTACATACGTTAAAAAAAGTTAACTGTAGAATTAATTCCATCACGGTCAAACTGGTGATCTGTTAATAATATGATGACATCAGGTATGAATAAAATTTGATTTTTGAATTATTCAATAAAGAGTTTAGTGGGTCCGGTATTTAAATAGCAAGATACAGACACTAGATTTAACACGCAGTGTATTTTGAAGGAAAGATATACTGTAATGTCTTTTTCTCAGTGTCCACTTGTCGAGCTCTCTCCGATATATGAATATTGCACAATCACAAAATCATTATGTGAATGGATGAACATTTAGCCTGGATGTTAAATTTAATGGTGAAATTTAGCATGAAAGCAAAGGCGTCCTCCTGTGGATGCCACTTTAATGGAGTTGTAAAGTCATGTTTCCACTAAGCATCGAGGCTTGCCAGTGTGGTTCAGAACAGAAACCCAGATTCGACTTGCAATTCAACTGTGCCCTTTGTAAATGGGATGGCGATAGCTGTGATCTGTAAATAGTGTGATTTCAAGCAGTGTGTGAACCATCAGTGAATTCTATGCAAAGAAAGATCAATTCAAGACAAAAACGATTAACTCTCTCTGATTATTGGGATGATTCGTTGATATTCACCATCAAAACTCCTGTGCCAAGGATTGTACCCAAGCAGCAGAGCGCCAGAAAATGTATCAGTAGACAGCCTTCACAACTTTTGACATCAGAAGACAACGGAAGCAGATTTTTTTTAAAAAAAACTGACCCACAATGTCAAGCTTGTTGGAAACAGGGCTCAACAGTCCCATTGGCAGTGAATGTTCTAACATGGGTCGGTTATAATCTCAACAGGACACCGGAAGAAGGGCCTTCCAAATACACATTCTCCACCCGGTCTCAGATGGAGCGGGTGACTGGAGGCTAAACGGTTGGGGTAGTAAAGAGAGAACGGAGGGGCTGCGTTCCAAACGACCGAGCGTTACCTCTCTGGCCTTTTGTGCTGCCAACTCAGCATGTCGCTGTCTCTCCAGCTCCTCCAGCAGCTGTCGCTCCATGATGCGCTTTGCCTCCTCGACGCGACGCAACACTTCCCGCTCAATCTCGTCCTTACGCTTCTCCAGCTCCTCTTCAACCCGCTTGGCCACCAGCTCCTCCACTCGCCGAGCTGTCTCCTCTTCGATAAGCTTCTCTTCAATCTCCTGCTGGCGACTAGGAGACAGAGAAGCACCGGTGAAAATGACTGATTGATGACGAGAGAAATGCTCCAATGTTTCCCAGAGGAAATCACCTGAATAGAAATCACCTATCCCAAGATCACAATTTGGCCATCATAAAGATTTAACTGCCAGACAAGCATAAGTCGAAGTTAATTGAAGAGATGCAAAGGCAATAAAATAATGCAATTAACGATCATTTATTACAATCATTTAAACTTGAGACTGGGCGATAACTCAATATCAAGTTGTATCACAATAGACACGGCCGATATCAATAGAAAACGCCTTCGATAAAGTAACCGAAAATCAGAACGCAAACCCTGACCGCGGCATTGTGTTGTAGGCTGTGTGCAGATGTCGCCAAACATGAGGAAGAAACAGTTAAACCTATCAGAGATGAAAGTGGACTTTTCTGAAAATTCCGGAAAAATAAATAATAAATGTGTGTGTGTGTGTGCGCGCGCACACACACACACACACACACACACACACACACACACACACACACACACACACACACACACACGCACGCACTTGGCCGATCAAGCATGAATTAGTTTACACAAAACGATATTCAAATACTCGACATTCAATGATTAATCTTCCTTTTGTGTGCACACGTGTACCCTTTGTGGCTTCCGTTCGGGCCGAAATTTCGAAATCTCCAAGATATGGCGAGGCCATGAGAATGCGAGGCAAGGGTAAGCTAATAGCCGAAACGGCTCTCGAAGTCGGACGGACACGATTTTCTGCCAATCTGTGTTTTTCCCTTTTTGGCCAAATATATATTTTACGACAACTGTCTTGTTGACGGCGTCTTTTATTCGTTCCACTGGGGTTTAGCAGGTGTGTTTATAAAGAGACGAAAATTGTTTGGGGACTATCCCCCACGTTCTAGTTGAGATGGTATAACCCAAGAGGCAAAATGACGCTTGCTACTGTTGTTGCGAGTTGCCATTCGTTCTACTAAACCATTAGTCAAACGCCATCATGCCTTCTGTCGTTATTACACAAACAAAAATCTCTTTACTGTTACTAGTGTTAGTGCCTCAATATGGCTACGCTCGTGAAAGCAATACAACGAACTCAAACGCGTCTTCGTTCAATGTTGTCAACTAATATCCGGATTATGCAAATTTTCCTCATTTCTCCGGAGAAATTTTCATAAAAATTTGAAAAACCCGGAATTCCGGGAAAATCCGGAGGACTTTCATCTCTGACCTATGAAGAGGCTGTTACACCCACGAAGAAGAACCATCCAAACCAAAAGCAGCTAACCAAATGCCAAGAGGTTAGTGTACTCACATGCGGCATAATCACACGTAACTTCGTTCAAATGAATGACCAGTCGACTCGTACAGTACAACCCTTAGCTCATAATGTGCCTTTCAACCAGATCAAACACCTCCGCATGGAGATATGGTGTTCGGGTAAAGGTGTTTTTGGTGTGCTAGCCCCAGTGTTAGTTAATCGATCTTGTTTTTTGCAAATAATCATTAACTTAGAATTTTACGGCTGCAAAACATTTTTAAAAAGCTGGGAAAGGTGGCAAAAAAGACAATGTTGAGGAATGTTCATCAAACATCTTTGGAACATCCCTCAGGTGAAGAGGCTAACTGGGAACAGGTGGATGCCGTGACTCAGTATAAAAGGAGCTTCCCTGAATTGCTCAGTCATTCATAAGCAAAGATGGTGCGACAAAATAGTCAAACAGTTTATGGGCAATGTTCCTCAATGTACCATTTCAAAAAATGTAGGGATTTCATGATCCACGGTCCATGATATCATAATCTGATACCTGTGACCTTTCAATCACTGAGCAGCTGCAAAAGCTTGCAAAGGTAACAAAAGTTGGCTTTTAACGTTTTTGTTGAACGTTGCCGAAAATCCGTGGGTTGTCTGTCATCAGAAACATTTAGCAATTTTGGCGACAATACAAATCTAATGATGAAAGATGGTGAGTGTTCAGCAGCTTTTACAGAAGCATTTGAATGCAAACAGCGCATGCTACATCACTGCGTCAAGTCTATGACCACAGATCAGTAGTCACAGACAAGATAATGCAGTGTCATTTTATTTGCAGTATACATTTTGTTAATTGTGTCATTAAGTCCATATCTCACTGTGGGGGCGAAGTTTCCCAAGCATGTACACATGGAATGAATTGTGGGGTTTTTTTTTTTGTAAGGGTGCGTTCAATGTTGCAAACAGTTGCAAAGATGTTCGCCAGACCCCAAACAGTTTTAATGGTTGCGAACGATTTTTCTTGTCAACATCAAATTTTCAACATGTTCAAAATTTCTTTGTGACAAGAAAAGCTATTTTAGACCATTTGCGACCTTGAATGAACTCTGACGTAAAAAAAAAAACATTCACTACGGGCACGCACACTTGCAAACCTGCAACGATCTGAGATACGGCCTTCAGACTCATTCAAACAGGGATAAGGTACTCCTCAACTCCTTTCGTTTCGTTTCCTCTGGCATGACAATCAAAGTGGAGAATGGGTGCTGGTACCTTTTTTTATCAATTTTTTTACAACAGTCTTTACAGCAGAGGATGCTTGTGAATGCTACACACAAATGGGTTGATGTACACTCTAACCATGGTAGCCCTGGTTATGTGGTTTCCAGCAATGACGAATCAAAAGGAACTGGTGACAACACGTCTTACGACTGTTTACAAATGTTCACGACTCTTTTGCAAACACTTACCACTGATTCGCTAACATGAACATGTTGAAAATTTCCTTGTGACAAGAAAAAGTGCAACACATAAAAATGTTAGCGAACATGTTTGCAACCTTTTACGAACCCTGTCAAATCTCAAAAGTCGCTATGTTTGCAAGCATTCGCTCGACTCAGCGAGAATATGGGCTTAAAGGCGGGCGGTATGTGACAACTGACTGCTTTCCACCATTTTTAACGAGGACATTTTTGTGTGATGACATCGCACAGGTCTGGTTTACACTCCTCTCAGAAAAATTAGGTCTGACTGTTAAAATATGTGCATTGGAATCTCCCCTGTCGCTTCATTTTCAACTTTATGATTTTCACTCACTAATTCCATGTTCAACGCATTCGCAGCAGAATAAGTCATCTTTGACCTCTCAATAAGTATTGATAGCTCGCTGGAACACGCAAAGTCACTTGGCACAACAACCAATTTGCACGTTGCCAATATTTGTGTCGCCTCAGACTGGTGAACTGGTGAAAAAGGACCCTTTGATTTGCTCCTCTTTCATCTATAACTGTCAAACAACAAAGTGTATGCAGGAAAAGTGGTTAAGATTACATACTGTCTGTGTCTTATGTGTTGTATTGTATTTTTTTGTCATTTTATGTTAACTGTTCTTTTGATGGTGGCGCAGGCACCCGGAGCGGCTCCTCTTGTTGTCTTGTCTATTTGAGAGGGAAGAAATTTCATCTGTGCTGTATGCACATACAGCACATTTGACAAAATTGTACTTGACTTGACTATCCTCGGATGGGCGGGAGACGCAGGAGAAGCGTGCTTGCCATCACTTGCCAGCAATGGTGTGGGAATTTCGTAGAGCCAAACAAAAAGGTAGACGGGGTTAGCACTGCAGAAATGGCTTTAAGAGCACATGTAGTCATTCCTTATGCTTATCTTGACTCAAAATACGTCTCTTACAGGTCCTGAAAGAGCTGCACACCGCTTCGCACAGACACTCAGTCACAGGCCACTCCATTGATAAAGTAACTGACATTTATGTTTGAAGCGCTTAAAAAGTCACAACTTCCTGAATTAACAAAATTGACAAAATTGAAACACCGTTTTGTTCCTTTATTCCAACTCTTTCCGCTGACAATGGCCTTGATGGTGGGGAAAATATGTTGATTTTGTTGCCATGTCCATAATTAATACTTGAAGCAGTTTGCGGTACAACACGTTACTCAATTCATTAAACCATTCTGATGAAACCGATAAAACTAATCTAATATTACAACATATTGCTGAAATAAGGTTTAAACTTGACGGCGCTGTGTAGTTGATCGCATGTAAGTGAGGCCTTGTCTAGTCTAGCCCTGTGCTACAGGCTAGCGTTGTCAAAAAGCACTAAGCTAACTTAGCAAGTTAGCTTAGCATGTAGCAGATATGGAAGTGACGACCTCCTGTTTATTAATCGTCTTGTACAATATACTCACATTTTTCTTTGCCGTTCCATTTCAGCTTTCCTTTCCTCCTCCTCCTTCCTCTGCTTTTCGTCTAAGGCATTCCTCTTGCTCAATGTCCTTCCGAAAATGTCGATGCGCTCAGGCGGGGATGGCGCTCTGTCCCTGCGAGATGAGGTTGTTGCAGAACGGGAACGCGAACGAGAATCTCTGCGCCTGTTCCTCTTCGATTCTCTTGACTTGGAGCGCTTCTTTGACCTCTCCCTGTCTCTGGATCGTGACCGACTCCTTTTCTTGCTGTGCTTGCTGCTTTTGGAGTGTTTGGACCGGGATGAACTTCGGCTTCGAGAGCGGCCCATGTTGACCACACCACTCGTCGAGCGCTGACCAAGACGTACGACTTATGCGTGGAAAGTATATGCAGTTGTGTATACCAAACGGCTATCTTAAGTTATTGTTGTTTACAATTAACAAAAGTATCCACTTTGACAACCGTCGTTTGGCCAAAATTATCATTCGAAAGCTGTTGTATACAGCTTGCTAGCTTGCATTGAGCAAAGATGGCGATTTGACGAAGACTATCTTCCCATCATGCACAGCGGGGTTCGTTTTGATTCGGCTTTTTCCGGAGCCTCTTAACCAATGAACTCCCATTAGCTGTGACGTTGCTGGAAGAGAAGCTGGCCTTAATTTGCAACCGCTTCAGCCTCATTCATTTCCTTTTGGACACAACTGGGCAGTCTTTTAATAACAATTTCTGACTGTTATGATGCTATGTTAGACAGATATGCTACATTCGATGAAATTGGGATATCTGACCTTTCCGACCTCCAATCACGGACTTCAATAAGACATTTATAATACTGTTAGGAAAGGTGGGAAGTTGGACTTTTCCGAATTCCGACGAGGAAACGTGCTCAGGAACGCCCCTTTGGAGTTGCGAAGTCGAAAAAAGAAGACCCGGAGTTCCCCGTCGTTCACCAACCGACCTCAATGGCTACCCCATGGAGACACAGACTAGGAATGGCAAAACATAATTTACAAGATTATAAACATATATGCATCCATTCATTTTCTGATTGATCCACTTATCCACAAGGGTCGTGGGTGTGCTCAAGCTTATCCCAGCTGCCATCAGGCAGTAGGCAGGGTATACCTGAACTGGTTGCAAGCCAGTAACAGGGGACACAGAGACGAACAACCATTTGCACTCACAATCACACCAAGGGACAGTTTAGAATGTTCCATTAATCCACCATGCATGTTTTTTGAATGTGGGAGGAAACCAGAGTACCTGGCGAAAACGTACTCAGGCACGAAGAGAACATGCAAACTCCACACAGAAAGGCCGGAGCCATGATCGAACCCTGCACATCTGCACTGTGAGGCTGACGTGCTAACCACTCGTCCACTGCGCCACCCCAACAGCATAACAAATTCATGTAAATCAGAATAACAATAATAATTTGGATCTATGTCACTGTGTTAGTGATGATGATGATAGCAATGACGATGATAAATAAAAATACAAAATGTAAATACTGGCATATCATTGTGGCATTAAAGAGAGGGTGGGGGGCTGGTGGGGGAGTAAGAAAAAAATAGAGGTGAGTGAGCAGGAGTAGGTCAGAAAAGGACAATTGTGTATGGTTTATTTTTATTCATGTGGGGTAAGGTGTTACGAAAAGTGGTTTTGTACTTTGTTTTGTTTTGACGGGCTAGGTTTGGAGCTGAGATTACTTATTCCATTCCAAGAATCATTAAAGGCTGACATACTATTTCTTTTTGAGCCAACATTTTTTTTCTATTGCTATGAATACTGTAAGAGAGTTGAGCCTGTGGCTTATGTGGATTGAATTTTTAGTTTTATGATTTTGAAAGATTATTTTCTTTGCAAAAGTCAGCGAGATCAGTAGTGGGGCCTTGTATTTAGGAGGGAGAGCTATTTGTGTAGTGTCTCCTGGCAAGCAGAGTGATGGTGACAGTGGAACGCTGTGGTCCAAACATGCAGAGAGATTTTCAGTGACTGCAATTCAAAATCGGTTGCTATTGGTACTTTGGTTTCTTTCCACATTCAAAACACATGCGTGGCAGGTAAATGGAACACTCTAAATTGTCCTAAGGTATGTGTGAGCACGGATGGTTGTTCGACTACAGTATGTGTGCCCTCCAATTGGACAGCTGGGATAGGCTGCAGCACGCCCTGTGACTCTTGTGAGGATAGGCGGATCAGAAAATGGATGGCTTGCTATTGGCCCACGTGGCATGCATGTAGTTGTCAATATGTCCTTGTGCACATTGTGAACAGCTGTTTGTGTCCACTAATCTCATTTCAAACATTTTATCCTGGGTGATGTGATTCCTGTAAATAGTTTGATACTGTATTAACTATCGGTTTATGTTGGTAGTTTTAGAAAAAAAATATTTCCACTGATTTGTATCCCAGTGTCTGCATGGGTTTTCGTCGGGTACTCTGATTTCTGCCAACATTCCAAAAACATGCATGGCAGGTTAATGGAACACTCACGTGAGGATAAATGGATTAGAAAATGGATGAATGGATGATTTGTATCCAGATATTGTGGTTGAGAGAGAGCGGTTGATGGAAGTGTTCTGGAGGCATCTGTGCTGGAGATCACTATCGATAAATTTGAAATAATTTTTGGGGGAACACCAGGGTGACCTTAGCATTTGCCTCTATTGCCTCATGGGCAAGTCAAGTCTCCCACCGTCCGCCTAAACAAGAAACAACCTCTCTCCTAAACAGTCTCTTCAGTCTGATAAAATTTCAGCCACCCCTCCCCTCTGCACATCTCCAGTCCATAGCCTGAGGGTTAAAAAAAAACAACTTTCTGATTCAGGGCAGCGTATGTGTGGGAGGGCTTACTTGCAGGTCCCCTTCCTCAATAGTATTTTATTCCATGACCCCTGGGCTATCAACATGACAATGTGACAATAGCAACCCTTTTCTAAAGAGATCCTGTGTTTGTTAAGTGTTTCCTGTTGAAGGACAACCACAGGGCAGTGCAAGTGCCACTGAGAGAAGAGGACCAACTATGATCACACATGTGACAGCAACGGACTTTTGGATTAATTTGAGCTTGAAGACCTTGATTGTGCTTCTTTGAATTTGACCGCAGAGGAATTAGTCATCTGATTTGGAAGCAACATTGATTCTTACGGTGGCATTAAAAGGGCAACAAAAAAATCCATGCATGACTGACATCTTGGGTGATTATGAAATGTTGAACTCTTGGTAGTCTGGGGAAAATAGAGGGTTTGGTTGTCCTTTATAAATAAATAAATGAATAAATAAACGAAGTGACAACAACAACTATAGGACAAGTAAGCATATTACAGTGGTTTGTGCCTTTAAAAAAATGTAGTCTGGCTTCCACTCGTATTCCAAAGACATTGCACGGTAGATTAATTAAAGACTATAACTTGCCCTTAGATGTGAGTGTGAGGAGAAATGGTTGTACATACAGTTTGTGCCCTGCGATACGTTGGTGACCTAATCTGTGATCCTAGTGAAGACATGCAATATTGAAAATCCATGGATGTTAAATCTCTGTGTTAAATTTAGGAAAAAAAAATAAAGAGGAAAACGTTAACAATTGTCCAACAGAGACAATGTGGAGAATGCATTTGAACCTCTGTATGAATTTGTGTGAAAGCTATTTTCATCTGCAGTCCCTAAGACAATGGTCTCAAACTCAATTTATATGGTGAATGCTGGAAATAGGATGGGTGTGTCTGGGTCGCATAAAGTATTCCACAAAACAAGGTTTCAAGTATTCAAACAAAGTACAACTCAACTAAACTTCTCAATCTACATTTATAACAATTAGAACATTCGCGGTTCTTCAGAACATGAACAAGATTGGTGACCCGGTTCTCTGTCTCATCCCTCTGGTACTTTGCATACTCCTCAGCATGTCTTGCTGAGTAATGACGTCTGATTTCTTGAACCACAGCAAATTTCTCTGTGCATTCAAGGCATGTCGGGTGCCCCGGTGCTCAACAAAAAAGATTCAGTCTCCTAGTTTTCTTGAAATTGTCTGTCTCCCAACTTTTCTCTTCATGGCAGGTTTTGAAAAAGACATGACTGGGATTGGGTGACAGGATATCATTTCCTTCAACTTGGTGTCATTTCAGAATTAGGATTCATCCAAAACATTTATGGCTCTTAAAAAATACAATGAAATCACCTAGACTTTTTGAACCGAAAAGACACCCACACAGACACACCCACACCCAGACTCACCCACACACACCCACACACACACACACACACACACACACACACACACACACACACACACACACAAACGCCCAGGGCAATGACATGACAAAAAAGGGAGAGGGCCGTACGAATATTAAACTTTTATGTCAAGTAGCAGGACGCAGCGTATCTTGCCGCGGGCTGCAGATGGTCCCCGGGCAGCAAGCGTGAAACCCCTGCCATATGAAAATGATAAGTAAAAAAAATCACGATGAAATACATCACAATAAAGTGAGTGCATGATAATACTACAGCACACCTGTAAAGTCTTGACAGCATTTCACTTTTTCCACATTTTATGTTACAAAATGAAATGAAATTAAAATGTTTTTCCTCAAAGTTCTGCACACACCACCCCATAATAACAATGTGAACATTTTTTTTTTTTTTGCAAATGTATTACAAATAAAAAACAAAGACATCACTCGCCCATTTCTCATTGGAGCACTGCTCAAGCTCCATCAAGTTGGATGGGACAGTGGATCGGTGCACAGCCATTTTCAGATCTCAGCAGAAATGGGCAAGTGGATTCAAGTCTGGGCTCTGGCTGGACCACTCAAGTACATTCACACAGTTGTCCTGTTGGCAGGTAAACCTTCACTTTACATGTCGTAGTTTTGGATCCAATGATAGAAAACAGTGGCGCCGGCACAGTTATTTCGTAGTATCGAGCGGAGCTTGATTGAGTTGGCGCTACTGCGGGCTTCCGTATGGGTTCCGGGTACCAGAACTTCCGTTGTTATGAATCTATCATTAATGTAATATAGTAGTAGAAAGTTTAATGCTACATTTTTTTTCCGGGAATTTCCGTTTGACAGAGGTCCGAAGGTTGTTGATAAGATCTCACCCTCTCCCACCCTGTCCTCTGAAACTTCAAGTCACTGCGCCACCTGGCGTTGAAATGCCTGTCATTACAAGTCCAAATGAAATGAATGCAATAATTCCTATCGAACCTTAATTGTGTACCAATCTTCGGTAGGCCGGATTAAAAAGACCAACGGGCTGAAGCTGACTCACGGGCCGTAGTTTGCCCACCACTGTCCATGTGGATTCCTGTCTAACCTCATCTGACTGCCGATCCATCACAACGCAAACATGAAGGCGCTCAGATCCAAGATGCAGTGCCACCTCCACCTGAAACTTCTCTGTCACACCTGCAGCATACTGCACCATTGTCCTGCTGACATACTTCTCTGCCATTCCTTCGGAACATCTCTGTACAATTCTATCAATGTTCTCAAGGCAAATAATGCATCTGTGGTACTCTTTCTTGGCTCACATCTGTCCCATGTAAATCCGCTTCAATTCCAAGCGGCGACTCACCGTTCCACATAAGCATCTGCGCTCTGCGCTGACGCCCCTTTCTTCTCATCGTCAGCTCCACAAGCCATCCATCCATCCAGCCGCAGACTGTCCAACAGCACCGACATTTCCGCTGAACAAAACAGGGCTTTGAAAAATGCTGCCCATTACAGTCGCAAAAAACACAAGCGCTGTCCAGTACCGACAGCCAAATGGCATTCTCTCAATCAAAATCAGTGCCGGTACACACGTGCTGCCGAGAGGGCGCAACCACCAAGCACAGATTCTTCTCCTTTGATGAATGTCGTGGCCAAAAAAACGCTAAAAACAATCCACATTAGGTCCATACGACGTAACAACAAACACCATGTGACAAAACAAAACACAAAAACAACAAAAAAAAAGCAAGGCTCTTGAAGAGCTCTTGCAGACGGCTGCCTACTCGGCCGCCATCTTCTCAATTCAATTGATGTACCTTGTCAAAAATTCGACAGCCATCTCTCCTAAACGCTTCCATACCCTCACAGAGATGTCATCAAGGCCTTTTCTTTTTCATCCTCTTTAGTATCTTTCTAAAATACCGCTTACGAAGCCATTTATTCACCTTTCTACCTCCCGTTACTCATTCATCAAATCCTCAAAGTTTTCTTTCCATCTATTCATGACACTACTAGCACAAAGTGAACACAGTTACATCTCTGTCCTTGAATCACGCTAACCTGCTGCACATCCTTCCCACTGCTGTCTCTCTGTCTGACCAACCTGCACAGATCCTTTTCTCCCCGCTAACTGTCCAACCTGGTATACAAGTCATCACAAGCCTCTTGTGTGGCCTGTGCCACCTCCAACTTTGCCTTACGTTGCAGCACCTGGTATTCTTGTCTCCTCACGTCCTTCCTGTCAGTATTGCACTTATTCTTAGCTAACCTTTTCCCCTCTAGACCTTCCTGCATTTCCTTGATTCGCCAGCAAGTCTGTTTTTCCCCTTTCCTACGAGAAGAAACACAGTACCTTCCTGCCTGTCTTTCTGATCACCTTTGGCTGTAGCGGTCACGTTTTCTGGATATTCTTCCTGTCAACCAAGAGTATCAAATCTAAATTGCTCTCTGAGCCACACAACACTCTTACTTGTCAGCGTCCACCAAATATTCCTTTCCTCTGCCTCACCACCAACAGTCATATTACACACCACTGTCCTATACTATCTGGTTACACTCCTTAAAACTACATTACTGTGACTAAGTACCGGCTACATAAATAAACTTGACTTGACTGATCTCTTTCATATTTCATAATCATATGTTCAGTAAAGTCCCTGCCCCACTTGACACTGGCTGCTGACTGGTCGTTCGTGAAGATTCACAAATGAGTGACAGACTCTAGATTTCCGTTTCCGCTCCCAGCAGACACGTGCGGTTGAACTCAAATGAACTGAATGCCTCTCCATCCAATTTGACCATGACTGACAGATAAAAACAAGTGGGCAAGTGGCTCGTAAAGAGTGGTGTGGAATACACTTTTTCAATGCTAATTCAAGCCACAGATCCCCTTAGAAATTGGTAACATGGCAAACAGGAGGGAAAGCGAGACTCTTAGGTAAATTTAAGACGGGGTTGTGATGCATCTCCAGTAACTTGAGAAGCAGCATTATGCACTGCGCCAATTGCACTTTAAAGTTTGCGGACTATTACACAATGCTTGCACACAAGAAATACCCATAAAAAAACTAAAACTAATAAAAATAAAGCAAAACGTGGGATCTATAGGAAAAAATTACAAAGAAAGCAAAAGGATAAAGTAACAAAGCTAGGAAAACGATCCACCCATTCATCCATTTTCCGATCCACTTTATCCTCACAAGGGTCGCAGGGTGTGCTGGAGCCTATCCCAGCTGTCTTCGGGCAGTAGGCAGGGGACACCCTGAACCCGCTGCCAGCCAATCGCAGGGCACACACAGACGAACTACCATCCACGCTCACACTCACACCTAGGGACAATTTAGAGCGGTCCATTAACCTGCTATGCATGTTTTTGGAATGTGGGAGGAAACCGAAGTACCCTGAGAAAACCCATGCAGGCAGGGGGAGGACATGCAAACTCCACACAGGGAGGCCGGACCCAGAATCGAACCCTGCACCTCTGCACTGTGAGGTTGGCACGCTAACCACTGGACTACCATGCCACTGCTATGAAAACTAATAAAATTTAAAAAACAAAACTCAAAACTAAATCAAAACTAACTAGAACGAATAATCCCAAACTATTACACTATAACCCTGGTTTTGGGTAATATCACGATTGTGCTTTATCCACTTGATGATGACTATGATTTAGAGTGCTATATCAATAAAGATGTATGTATGCATGTATAAAATAAAATAAAAATTAAAAAAAATTAAAATATTGACGTCTTTGACAAGTTGATTTATTAATAAATAAATGTTGATTTCGTTTTTTGTTCGTCCAAACAACTCAACTCAACTCAACTGCATTTATAGAGCACTTTCAAACAGCCATCGCTGCATACAAAGTGCTGTACATGGAGATATTTAACATATACAACAAACAGTAAAGCAAATCGGAAATAAAGATGGTAGAAACCACCGAACAGCTTGAACTACCTGTTACAGTCAGCTGCCGAGAGAGGTGGATGTAAGTGAGAGGAATTTGGTTTCTAATTAAATAGTCCCGGGGTGTTAATTCAACTTGTTAACTTTTCTCAACTTTTAAAATCCAACACAATCACACAATCAAATTAAGGTGTTTGCATGCATTTTAAAGGTGTGGTTTTATTCAATGCAATTCATGTTTATTTACTTACTTACTTACTTACTTACTTACTTACTTACTTACTTACTTACTTACTTACTTACTTACTTACTTACTTGATTATTTTAGTGCTTGTAAATATACTGTTTGTTGAAATGACAACATACTTTGACGAGGGAGACTGCAATTTCATCCGAAACTAAAATATATAAACCTGTATTGCTGTGCCCTTTTTTGGACCAAAGATGCTGGGATTTCTTGCAGCCCTTTTTCCTTTTTGAAATATTTCTTCTTTTTGTCATCACATGTAGTCTAACGTGCGCACACAGGAAAGCATGGTAATGTATGCGTGTGAAATTCACAGCATGGGAAAAAGAGCACTCCTGAGAACCTACAAACAGGAAGAGAAACATTTCTATCACCAGCAAACACACCCCTTCTGCCGCCGCCGCCACACACACACACGCACACACACACACACACACACACACACACACACACACACACACACACACACACACACACACACACACACACACACACACACACACACACACACACACACACATAGTTCACAATCAACATCAGTTGTCTGCCCCTGTTCTGCACTCCAACAATAGATGTTTCCTGATGACTGGGTTCACGGTGACGTTGTGAGCAATGAGCTGCTGCCGTGTGAAAGCTCAAGAACTAGCGAATAGGAAGGAGCCTGTGAGTCAACACTGAAAACTCACTCAAGGGGATTTTCTAAAAGAGGTTACAAACCAAATGGCCGATTCGTATGCATACATGATTTCCTGCATTATTTCTTATCATTGCCAATAGGAGTATTTCTCAGTTTACTTTTACATAAACAGTAAAGTTAAAGAATGAGACTTAAATGTGGCTCAGACTGTCCCAAGTGTGTTGAACTGAATGTATCGCATCTTGTTTATGTACACTGGTGCTTTCATGCCAGCTGTATTGGAACTGTAACGGATGAAGATAGCATGTGTCAGGTTAACTTGACAGGGTAATTCAATGCTGTATGCAGGCCTCAGTGGATTCGTTTACTACTCCATCTCTTTTTCTTTTTGTCCAATTGTCTCCATTGTTCTTTTCGGACCATTGAAAAACCTGTCACTCTAAATTAGGGCTGCAGCTATAGAATATTTTGGTATTCAGATCTCAGACTGAAAATTCTATTGAATAATCGGGTATTTGGACACTTAACCAACAAGTGGTTTTCATTTTTAGGTAAACAACATTTCTACTTAAGTTTAAACTACATTTTCTTCTCAAGAAGCATTAGTGAGATTTTCGAAAAATATCTCACCATTTATTCAACAAGTTGTATTTAATCAATCAAGAAACAATTGAACATGTTTTAACTTTAATTTGCAACATTTTTTGACATTATATAAGTTTGTGTACATTCAGTAAATCAATTATGATTTACAGATGCGATTTCCACATTTAAACAAATCTCTCCACATAGTTTTTGGTGTATGAGATGACGTGCCATGGCTACAGTAGAGATTTTTCTGGCTAAAACAGCACATTTGAGAAACCCATTCATTCACTCATTCATCTCCCGAACCGCTTGATCCTCACTAGGGTCGCGGGGGGTGCTGGAGCCTATCCCAGCTGTCTCCGGGCAGTAGGCGGGGGACACCCCGAATCGGTTGCCAGCCAATCGCAGGGCACACATAGACGAACAACCATCCACGCTCACACTCACACCTAGGGACAATTTAGAGTGTTCAATCAGCCTGCCATGCATGTTTTTGGAATGTGGGAGCACCCGGAGAAAACCCACGCAGGCCCGGTGAGAAAATGCAAACTCCACACAGGGAGGCCGGAGCCAGAATCGAACCTGGTGCCTCTGCACTGTGAAGCCGACGGGCTAACCACTGGACTACCGGGCCGCCCTTGAGAAAACCCAATTAAAAAAAAAAAAAAGTGATCAGTGGAAATTGCAACTGTCTAAGGCTGTCAGCATCAGTGTGGGCAGAGTCATTTTATGTCTATTAAAACTGCCTTTGAAAAGTGATCCGACGGTTCTTGCTAGCCGCTGACACTGCTATTCGCGAACACTGGAGCCACTGCTAAATGCTGGCAAAAGGCACCATGCAATACAGTGTCAGCGTAATCAAGTTGGGTTTTTTGCGCCCTTAATTAGGAAATGAACATTAAATCAGGACTATGCATTTTGACATTGGTAGCAAGATGGCCCAAACAGACTCTGTCAGCCCTTACGCCGGAACACTTTGCAGCAAACAAGCTCAAAATAAAAGCAGCATTGATTCCATATATTGATTGCATTTGGTTTGTTTATTTTGTTGGGCTTCTGACCGCGATGGTGGTGTGTCCGTGTCATGCATAGCATGAACTATTGTTGCTACAATTAACTGGATTATTTCTTCCTGACAGTATACAGGTAAATAAGCAAGTACTCAAGGCTAAAAAAAAATGCTTCAAGCATTTTTTTGAACCGAAGTACCCAAATTACTCTAGAATTCGTTTCAGTCCTACTCTAAATGTTTGCGATTTTTCTGATCATCTGAAAGGAAGAGATAGTTTTTTTCAGGAGAAAAGGACAAAACCTACCATTTCTGACATAAATATAGGCTACACCACATTGTGTGTCATCAGATGCTGCAAGTGCCCCTAATAATAAGAAAATAATTGAACACACACTCGGCAATGTGACAAGGATGAAGAAATAATCAGAATGCAATTCCTGCAACAAAAACTCAGTCCCAAACGAAAACCAAAACAGCAGCCCTTTTAACAGGGCTGAACAGCTAGTGTGTCATAAGAATGTAGAACTTTCTTTTCATCAACCAATCAAGATTTTCATAATTGTTTAAATATGGTAAAACATTTAAACTGTGTCACTGTTAGCGATGCCTGCAGCCCTCCCTCCAATAGCCCATTCAACTTTAACCATCATCTGCGTCTGTTTTGCTGACTGATGCCCTGATTAAAGTCAGAGAAAGTGATTGATCCATGTTATCCATCACTGCTGTCTGTTGCACAGTATGGTATCATCCCCCTATTTGATTTGTAATGTAACCCCTGTGTCTTGCCTATGCATTTTTGCTCATTCCCTTGTGAGCACAACAACCCTAATTTGGCTGTTGCCATCAATAGTAACCAGTTTCTTTTAAGGTTTTTAAGCACTGTATTTTCACGACCATAAGGCTCACTTAAAAGTATTACATTTTCTCCAAAATGGATAGGGCGCCTAATAATGCTGGTCGCCTTGTGTAGGCACCGAGTTCCAAAATCTATGAATGCTGTTGTGTGACTTTGATGAGGGGTCCGCTTGACTGACTGACGTTGTGCCAACACGTTGCTTACATAGAGGAAAGGCGGACACACCTGAGGACGAGATGCTGACATTAAATTGGGAAGAGGACGCTAAGGGCATGCCCCCAGTTGGTGTATATAGTAGATAGTATGTGCATTGTGCAAAACAACATCCCGAAAATGGCACCTATGAAGAGACATGCTTACGAAGCACAGTTGAAACTGCAAGTTATCAGTTACGCGGAGGACCACAGGAATTGTGCAGCCGCGAGCGAATTCAAGATCAACTAATCCACATTGCTTGGTGTTTTCGTTTTATGAAACGGGACCGTCCATCCATCTGCGCGAGGACGACTGTGGCGCACCAACATCTGGCGGAATACAAAGAAAAGTTGGCCGCCCCTACTGCAGTAAAAAGTGTAATATTCTGCGTGACATTATATAAATATATTAATACGCTTTCTTGGAGATTTTAATACTTTATTCTGCCACTCTGCCCGGTTTCCATTACCGACTGTTCTTTCGACCAAGCCCCACTTTCCGAGATACCCACTTGGGCTATGGCAATTGATGAGGGACAAGCATACTTTGCATTTTGAAATACACTGTAGTGAAGAAGGGGACGAGCATGCTAGAGATACGCTAAACGGAGCACATGAAGTCGTCTTTGACTGTTGTGCTATGTTGCCATGGTAATGGACATAAACGGCCAAAGTGAAGTTGCGAGCGGCGTGGAAGTGATGCCGAACACAGCTTTACTAAGACTGGGAGGCAGAATCGGGCGAGTTACGCCACAATTTGTGGTTGGATTGTGGATGCTTGTGCTAATGTGTCTGCTCGCACTGTTGTTGGCGCTTTTGCAAAAGCCGGCATCATTTCTGAGGAGCTGCACAGCAACAGGACGGACTCTGACAATGATGCGAGGGAACCTGGTGTGGTTGATTGTGAACTTGCCCAGATGTTCATTTCAGATAAAGAATTATTCCAAAATTAACGTGAATACATTGTTAAATACTTGAATCCAGTACAGCCAAACTAAATTTTGCTCCTCCTGCGTTTTTAAAAACATACGCTAGCTTGCTTTGCAGCAGCAGTAATGGGCTTCATGAAAAATCAGATTGCCATTTTGCCAAATGTAATAGATAATCATAATTATGCCGAATGGAAAGCTTAAAATAACATGACATGGTCCCTTAATTGGTGTTTGAGGGACCTCGGCTGATGTGTGAATGTGAAACATACACGTGACCCAAACTTTTTGACCCGAGACTTTCCAGGAAATAAGTGTTTCCGGTAATTTTGGTGTGAAAGCACCTTAAGTATAACCTCTTTAAAAGACAAATGAGCAAGAGTCGCAGCAGCTCAAGTTATCTCTATATGGAGGCCAACCCATGGATGATGGGGTGTCTTCAAGTTAACCCAACTGTGAACATGCTTTGTCTATCAGACAAGGCCTCCATACATTGCTGGCAGGGCCTCCTACCGTTTGGTTAGTACCCAATAGCAGTGCTCAGGGAGGCTACTATTTCAGCCCTTGATAATGAAATAAGAGGATGAGGAAAACAGAAAAGAAGAAACTGTAAAACAAGTAAAAATAGACACATGGGCACCAAATCCCAGAACTCCATTTTCCGCTTTATCTCACAAGGGTGTGCTGGAGCCTATCCCAGCCATCTTCGGGCAGTAGGCAGGGGACACCCTGAACCGGTTGCCAATCGCAGGGCACACAGAGACGAACAACCATCCGTGCTCACACTCACACGTAGGGACAATTTAGAGTGTTCAATCAGCCTGCTCTGCATGTTTTTGGAATGTGGGAGGAAAACGGAGGACCCGGAGAAAACCCACACAGGCACGGGGGAGAATATGCAAAGTCCACACAGGAAGGCCGGAGCTGGAATCGAACCTCGTACCTCTTCACTGTGCAGTCGACCCGCTAACCACTAGACTACCAGGCCGCCCATCCATATGTGTGGAAAAAAATATATGTTTAAGCATCCTTGTTTCCATAGATTCTTGTTCATTTTAAATACGGAGGCAACTTTAATTATACAGCACATTTCATACAAGCTTGTCTTGAAAGCCTGTGTGTGATAGTGGCACGACTAAAGGATAAAGAACTTACATATTTTTTACTTACCGGAATGAAAATGTAAGGGGCACATTCTCATAGTTATCGATGTCAAAGTATTGTCGAAGGTTAGATTTTTTTTTTTTTTTCGTTTCATGCTGGCACCCAACATCCCTGTTAGCACTTAATTAGACTTGGCTTCCCTCCCTCTTCCGCTGAGCAGCAAAGCAATAGCGAGCTGCTTTACCCTGCACAGCAAAGTGTCTCCATACTTAAATTCGGTTGACACAATATAAGGTTAACGTAGACATAGACACATCAACACAATAGGAAAGGACAGAGTGCTAGTAAAATACAACAATGGCTGAAACGTCCATAATCAATCATAACGATGTGTTTCCAAAGTTTTGTCTGACTGGATATTAAACCGCCAATCAGAATTTGCCCTACTGTTCGACTCCTGATTGGTTAAATTTGTGGTACAGTTATCACGCCTTGGGTTTGTATCGCATGCGTGACTCAGCTTTTTTTGTATATGGAGAGAAAAGGCGCAAGCTTCGAAAACAGTTTTGTACGCACAAAACTATGGAAGCATGGAGCTGCCAACATAGAGTAAAAATATTTTGAAAAAATGGCCACTCTACCATTCAGGTCAATTTCCTGCCAAGTGACAGGTGAAAATGCACAACAAAACCAAAATATGAAATGAACACAGGAAGTTTGAACAGTTTTGGTTGAATGTACTGTTTAATGACAACACTATTTAAAAAAACTGTTTTTGCTGTGTTTTAGTTCTGCTCTTGTAGGTGTGCCAGCAAGACCAGCGTAAATTTGTGAGCACAGGCTTGCTTATGCTGGTTTGTTTTCAACAGGGTCATTCTGCCTCATATCTTTGTCACCATTTGAGCATTTCACGGCTTTAAATCTTCCGCGGTACTTCAGTTCTCTCCATGCAAACATCAACCACGAATTTTCCAAAGAGGACTGAACTTGACAACGGCAAGTTCCTTTCTTTGAACGATCAGACAGAAAAGTAGACACAGGTGCTGACAAAATTTATGAAACACTCGTATCAATTTGCTTTGAACATTGCACGAGCTAAAAAGTCATGCAAAGAAGGGGAGTTAATCAAAACTTGCAAAAAGAACCAAGGAGTGGGGAGATGGTGTATGCGCCCACGTGTATGATGTGGCTCTTTGCAGTAAAAATCGTGGCTCTTTGATTCTGATTGGTTGGCCACCGCTAAATTTCAATGATATGGCCTTAATGCTGTGGGCATTCAGAAAGGAGGCAGTGAGCAAACTTGGCGCTCGCAAACGAGTCAGTGAGTGGACATGCTGCCATTTCCCATTGGGGAACAAGTCAGTGAGTGAACGTAATGTACTGCCATTAGCGTTCGTAATGTAATGATGAATGATTGAATGATTGTGATAGAAATAATAACAATATTAATACAAACGTGCTAATTACAATAACAAACATTAAGGTGAGCACTTTTTTTTGTTTTGTTTTACTCACTCCGTCCTGTCGTAGGGCGCATTAGGGAAGGTTCGAACGAATCTTTTGAATTATTCTTTTTGATGAACTGATTCTAATGGTTCAGTTCACTTAAAAGAACTCCTGTGCCTATCATCAAGTACTCCGTATACTACAAAGACTGAGATTTCTTGAGGATAGAGCAAGATCATGCGCAGAACACAAAACAATGCCCAGTTCAAAGGAAGTAACCCGCATTTATATGACCAAATGTCCAGGTTAACTTAACTATGATCAATGTTGATACTGACAACCAGGTGGGTCAACAGAGAACCTCCCATTGATTGCTGGACAGGATCACCCTTTGCATAATGTATCTGTTGACTGTCAATCACAGGCACACATGACACAAGCATACAAACAATCTGTATACTGAATCGCATCTGCCTTTCCCTCCTCCTCACCTGTCCCTCTTATTGTGTGGGAAAACTCGAGCTGGCACATTGTGCCTCAACAGGAGTTCACTGTGATCACTCAAGAGAAAACATGATCCGTCAACCTGCTGTCAATGCTCAACATCGCCCCACAGAAAGACACGCCGCCATTTCACTGCCCTGTGTGGACTGTCCTCCCCGACCTGGCAGAAGAATAATATGAGATAGTCAAAAGGAAGGAAACTGCAACATAAAATTCAGTTTCCACTGAAGTGGCAGTTACTTCAGTGACTTCTTTTGTTTGGCTGTTTTCATGGTTTATCAGTTTTGTATGATGTAAGATATTGATGTTAGATTTCCGTAACTATAGCGTATTGGTTCTGGGGACTTCCTACAAAGACTGGGTTTAAAAAAAAAAAAAAAAAAAAAAAAAAAATTTTATTTTTTTTTTGGTTTTCACACATTCTTTGCATTTTTAAATTGCAATCAAAAGAAATAAATGCGACGTGCCCGATTTGACAGATTTAATTTTAGGCTTCTTTCAAAACGGTGCTCTGGGTTTAAAAAAAAAAAAAAAAAAAAAAAAAAGATCTTAATTTATTCTGGTGTTTGCACTTAACCTGAAGAATCCTACTGTTGAACCTACTGTACAGTACATGTTAGTGGTATTGTACTGGTTTCACTTTCATGAGACAGCGATAACAAAACACGGTATATTAAACCCAAAGTAAGTTATATTTAATCATCACATTTAGTGTAATTATCAAGATTATTTGTCTCGCTTTTGGGGTTGGAGCTTGTAAGATCACCATTTCCTTGTTACTTTAACCTGGTCCATGATTGGTACAGTCGAGTGGCAAAAACAGAGATAACATGAAAAAAAAACAAAAAACCGCAACTTCCTGGAGAAAATCAATTACAAACGTAAACAGAAAGGATTAAGAATTGAACTGGAAGAAGGCAACTGTGAGAAATAGGGTAACAGAGGTGATTGATGTATTTTGTGAGAAAGGGGAATTTGTGGGGAGCAGAGGATTAGCAGAGGTGGTGGTTCGAAAAGAAATTGAGAGCAGGGGCAGGGTGGCCATCGGGAATTTCGGGAAAATATGTAATAGAGTGTGTGTGTGTGTGTGTGTGTGTGTGTGTGTGTGTGTGTGTGTGTGTGTGTGTGTGTGTGTGTGTGTGTGTGTGTGTGTGTGTGTGTGTTGCGAGTGACCCCTAGCAGAGAGCTCACTTTAGTGCAGGTGTGAAAACACTCAGGTCTCACAATGCTTTTGATATGCAATCACCCACACTACAATAGGGGTGGTCTTCTGTGCGGTGTAAACACAGAAGACCCGAGTCTTGTCTACCCACTGAAAAAAAAACTGAGTGTTGAATTCACTCAATTTTATTTCATCATGTGTGTTGCCAAAATAAAACCACCTGGATGCAGATGATTTTATTTTGCAAAACAAAATTTAATTTGAGTAAATTCATCCAAAACATTTTCAGTGCACACAGACGGACTTTTTTTTTTAATCGAATATTTCCCCCTATTTCCTCCTCCCACCGCTCGTGCTCGACTTGGGACCAGTCTGCTGGCTCTTGGTCGATTGCAATCAACGTATTGGGCACCACTGCCTTAAAAACAGAGGTAATTCGCTGACTATCTTAGCACTTAGCACTTAGCACTTAGCGCCGTTTTCTGCGCATGAGCGGTGATTCAGTCATCTGATTGGTTGCTCTCTATGTCAATCAAGTAACGGGATTGATGATAGGATGGCGTAGTACGTTCTATGTATCAAGCACCGTTGTTTTAATGGCAGCGCCATCGCCGAGGCGTTTTCGACAATTGTGTGAAAGCCCGGGAGCCGCATTGAACCAGCCAAAGAGCCGCATGCGGCTCGCGAGCCGCGGGTTGGCCACCACTGTGCTAGAGTTATCTGAGTAACTCTTAATATGTTACGTCGTTACTGACATTCCCAGGCATGTCAGTCATGTAACGTTAGTATACCGTACACTTATTCAGCCTGTTGTTCTCTATTTTATTTTTATTTTAAATTGCCTTTCAAGATGACATGTATGTTTTTGGTGTTGGATTTTATCAAATAAATTTCCCCCAAAAATGCGACTTATACTCTAGTGCGACTTATATATGTTTTTTCCTTTGGCTGGTGCGATTTATAATTGGGAGCGACGTATAATCCGAAAAATACGGTATTATTATTATTATTATTATTATTATGGTGAAGAGAAGTTCTCCGGAACGCATGTCATCCCCGCGGGGAGACCAAGCACCAAGCACAGACCAAGTTCAAATATGAAGCTGTCGCTGCCGCAGAGGAACATCAATCGCTCAATCAGCACAGCTGGAGATTTATGCTGTGTTGAGCGATATCAATCAGTCTTGCAGGGGGCAGCACAAAATCAGCTGAAGGCAAATATATGTACGAAAGAGTGGTTCAAACATCTGCCTCAGAGGTTGAAGGTTCGAAACCGGGCATTCCTGAGTTGAAATTGTATGTTCCCTCTCTGCTTGTATATATCGCTGACTCTTGTCCAACGTCAGCTGGTATGGGCTGTGGCTAACCCACGACCTAATTAGGATAAGCGGTACAGAAAATGGATCGATGTTATTTTCATCACTGGACTAAGTCCAACTGGCAAGCCAGCAAAGCATACAAGCATAGACAAACTTGCGCGCGCGCACACACACACACACACACACACACACACACACACACACACACACACACACACACACACAGGGTTGTTCCTTGTTCAAAACAATAGATATAAATATAGCAGTCTCTGGGAAAAAGACAAATGGCCTGTCCATCCCTGCCTCAAGGATCAACGCCCAGTCCTTTGTTTCCTGCTCTCTGAAGTACATGTGGAGAAGTGGTCACTAATCCACACATGAGACACAAGTACTTAGCCGGAGATGGCAAACTAAAAGTGATTTTACAATCTCACAGCTTTCATTATCAATGAAAAAATGACTAAATGACTAAGAAATGACTAATGCATGTACACTGTAATGAATCACTTACTGGTGGAATTTCCATTAACACTTGATTGTAGAAAACAACGTTTTCTGGGTAGCATGTAGCCTTTATGCTAAATTTGTCTGTAAGCTTTCTGAATTCTTTGAACATATATATATATTTATTAACACTGTATTCAAAATAAGGGTCGCTGATGGTGTTGTCGTACACTGTCCTGACTTATGTGCGGTGCGGGGAGCATGGGATCGGTTGCCACTCAATGACAGTGTGGATGTGGGTGTGAATGGTTGTCCATCTGTACATGTGCCCTGCGACTGACTGGCATCCAGTTCAGGGCGGAGTCCGCCTTCCTCCCGAAGCCAGCTGGGAAAGGCTCGAGGGCCCCCCAGGCCTCACCCCCACAACTCTGTTCAGGATAAACGCTGTTGAAAAAAATGGATGGATGGATATTCAAAATGTATTTGAAGAATTTTTTAAAATTCAGCTTTCAGTACAATTTTTAATTAAAAAAGTGAGTCCAATGTTTACATAGAGGAAAAACGTTTAGGTTAAACTGGAAGTGTTCTTTATATTATCAACTTATTCCAATTTAATTATTTTCAATTAGGACCACCACAAATACCGTGAGATGGTGAGTGGGTGTTACCCCACGAGTCGCACCTGTCTCAAAGCTGGCCTCGTTACTAGCCTGCTTTATAAACCAGGCCACGCCAACAACTGACTGTCGGATTATTAGCCTTGCTCACGATGGTGTCTCCAAGTGCCTAATTTTCTCGACGTTCTTGACATTTCACAGCCTTAACTCGTTAGTTCATAGTGTTTTTGTTCTGGTATTTTCCTTCTTATGTACTCTCGGTTTTTATTTGTGTATTGGATTTTTTTGTCTTTTAAAGTGACAAGCGATTTTAGTTGATATCATTCCTTGCCTTTTGTTTGTTGTCGCCTTTTCCGGGTTCTTTGTTCCCCAGCGTCCTTCGTGGTACTTTGTCAGTGTTGCGTTTTTGTTAAGTATTTTTGTGACCAAAACCTTTTATTTGTGTCTATTGTAATCCTCATTCCGTCCCGACTTTGACCGGACATTTGACATTTACAGACATTAAGATATTTTGAGTGTCAAACATGAACCACCACACCTTGAGTTATGTCAGATAAATTGATCTCAAATCAGTTACAGGATTTTTGATTTTTAATCCAATCCAGTGTTGTCCAGATTCTCTCCAACACAGGTGTCAAACCCAAGGCCCAGGGGCCAGATCCAGCCCCGCACATCGTTTTATGTGGCCTGCGAAAGCAGATCATGTGTATCGAATTGACTTGATGTTTCTTGCTAAAATATCAACATTGCAAATTGAGGAAAAACATTGAGATATTGCAAGTGTTCAATCACCCTTCGAAAATATTTGAAAAAAAGAGTATTCACTGGCCTTCAATTTCAAAACTAGGTATTCATAATTTTGTAAGATAAGAGGTTTAGAGAATGGACAAATAGATGGAGGCAATACGAAGCAATCATACATTTGAATACAGAGTCATAATAGCCCTCCAAAAGAAACTGTAATTACAATGTGGCCCGCAACAAAAATGAGTTTGACATCTCTGCCCAAGCGGTACAAAATGATACATAAAAATGACAACACAATCAATGATATCCAAAGAATTGCCATATCATACCCAAGTCTAAAACCAGACTGGTTAATGTTGATGATATCATGTTCTGATAAGAAGGAACACTTTTGATTGCTAATCAAACATTCTCATAATTTTGCCAAACCGGATGATTTTGAAATTGGCAGGTAATTATTCAGGTCATTTTAAAAAATGTTTCCTGTGAAAGCATTGCCTTTTAAGTACAGTTTATTAATAAGACAACACAGCTATTTCAATTAAGCATGAGCATGTGTTACCCCCAAATTATTATGCTCTGCTTTCTGGCCCAAAACCTCCCACTGCTAGAGAGGCTATTGTTGAAGACAGATATGACAGAAAGTATGCACACACCTACATTTTCATTTCCTTTAATTACAGGAATGGCATTAATGTCAAAGAAATGGCCCAAATTGCTCTGAGGTAGAAATGGTTTATTGCTTCCACAAGATAGTGGCCATGTGGGCAACCTAATGACAATAAAATTCTCTCTTTTCAGACCACCTGACTATTTCTCCTCAGGCAATATCTTGGGCCTCACTTCACTCCCTTTATGGTCCACTTTGAATTCCATTGCTCCCCTGAAGCACATCTCACAATGAAGACCTGATCAAAGTGTGGTGGGAAACTTTAAGGACTCTTTAGATGTGCATGCTTTTACATTTTAAAATCGCAAATGCAAACACAGACATGCAGAGAGCCTTCGGTCTGCCTGAACAGTTTTAGCGTATGTGCTGTATCAAAGTTTAACAACTGGTGGCTCAATATTGCTGTGATAGAACATGTGTCCTTTGCTTTCTCAACTTAGGTTCTGTATTTGTTGCAGCAAATAAATCAATCAATCAATAAGGGAACTCAAATTAAATCTCCCAGAGGAAGTATTAAGAACTCAGAGCATGTGTGTATTTCAAATGGTGACAATACAACGTAGCTGGTTTCATATCTTCCCATCACAGACTTAATGGCAGAGCTGTCATTGATCCATTTTACCCTTTCATTCCAAAAAAATAAATAAATAAATAAATAAATAAGAAAAGGAAAGCATAAAGACCTGCTTCAATGACGAGTGTGAAAAGGGCTTGTCATTAAGGGATGTATTCGCAATAACTTGAATGGAACATTGGGGGGTGGAAAGTGACCCTGTGTGGTGTAACCTTTGGTTCAGTGGCTAACAGGTTCAAAGCCCAGATGGTAAATGTACAACAGGCATTTCGCTAGATATGCCTCCATTGAGGCCCATAGCCAGCAGTCATATCACAGACATGTCAGAATAGAGGGACTGCCAATGTTGATATATTTTTTTTTCCCTTCTTGGTAAGGGTTGACTGAAGCAATTTCCTGTACAATGCTTTAATTGTCACCACCTTTCAACTACAGTTAAATACAACTGTAAAAGAAACCAATCGTCCATGCTGAAAAGAGATTTCTCAGTGAATTCTTCAAACATTTAGTCATTTTACCGACTCGTGAATCATTATTACTTGTCCCTATTAATATTTTTCAGTGAACGTCCTGACACCGCTAGCTAGCTAAACGGAAAGACAAGACCGGGCAACATGTCACTATTATACGACTGCTATCTGTAAACTGTGATCAGCTCAGAGTTGATAGCCTTTATTATTACGATAAATGCGGTCCAATTAAAGGCTTTGTCGTTTATTAAAAAAAAAACTAAATGGAAAAAAAAATTCAACGACAGTCGTTTACATTTTAATTGATGATCAGACAAAATATGCAAACTCATGAAAACTGTTGTTATTCTGCTTATGTTCTGCATGCGTCAGAAGTGTGCGTTCAAGCTGTTTCACAATGTCAAAACAAATCAAGAAGAGGAAAGAATTTCTGTTGTCTGTCGACTAGGAATGACAAATTCATTCATTCATTCATCTTCCGAACCGCTTGATCCTCACTAGGGTCGCGGGGGGTGCTGGAGCCCATCCCAGCTGTCTTCGGGCAGTAGGCGGGGGACACCCTGAATCGGTTGCCAGCCAATTGCAGGGCAATGACAAATTGCCAATGTTAACAAAAACCCTGACAGCAAAGCTATGCGCTTTTCTTATCAAAATTAGGTTTTGTGAAGCAGGCAAATGCAGGTGGACCAAAGAACATATAGAAGCAGACAAGCCAAAATAAAAGGGCTTGTAAAAATTGAAATGTTTATTTTCAAAAACAAACATGGGTGCAGGTACGGTGATGAACAGAGGCAAACACTCTGCAAATGGCCAAAAGCTCAATGGCACAAACAAACAAACAAAAAGGAGACACACTTAAATGCAAACTAAAAACTTCAAAAGAAAGACACTGCAAGTAAGAAATGCTGCAAACACAGAGGAGTTGCAAACTAAAAAAAAATCCTAAACCCATAATGAAAACAAAAAAAAAATGCAAACACATTAAAAGGGGAAAAAAGCTGCAATCACAAAAACAAAGTGGAAGTAAACTTACAACTCACAAAACACATGCAAAAAAAAAAAAAATCCTGCAAAAGGCCACAATGAAAACAGCTGCAAATGAGAAATGCTGCATTTTGACACCACGCATTGGAAATTTGCTCAGATACAAATGATGTGACACAAATATCACCACCCCCCACACAACCCAAAAAAAGAAACAAAAAACATCTCCAGCTGTGGAAAAAATAGAAATATTGTCCTGGTTGGCATATACACAAACAAGCTTTTACACTTGCAGTCACACCAACAGTATGAGTCTTCAAACAAACCAAAAAGAACATTTTGGGGGTCATTGTCTAAATGTGAATCTTGAAAAATTTAGTTTCCCATCCATGTGCACATCAAATGAGTACAGACCAAAGTATGATTTGTATCTATGCTAACTAACTCACAGAACCAGAACGAGAGTATCAGCCTCTGTCAGTTGATTGCGTCAGCAAACAGTGGCTAGTTCAGGAAATCACGGACTTTGCTTGCTACACACGTGCATTTTGGTTTTCAGCCGAACACAACTATTTGTGCGGATTTTGTCTGTTAAATTCCATTGATTTTAGATCCATGAATTTAGGTTCCACTGTTCCTCTTTCATCACGTGAGTGAGGTCATGTTATGGATACGACTAGTGCTGTACTTTCTTTGAATAATTTTGAATAATCTTTGCCTGATGCTTGAATTTTCAAATTAGCTTGTTCCTTCTTGTTGTTCCTCTCGTGTCTCTGTCGCTCTATGTCACTGTCGGCGGAAGATCATTGTAGTCTAAAATAACTCTTTGCGAAGAGGAGGAAGTGATATTATAGTGGAGGGGGGGCTGAGAAAAGGATTAGGTCATGAGGATGAGAAATGACCTTTGAGTCAATCTCACACTAAGGTTCCCGCTAGTTTACATCAAGCAGGGCCAGTGTCGGCTGGTCAATAAAGGGTGCTACAGAGCAACCCCAAGAATAGCTCCTCTTCGATGCAATAGATAGGACCAAGGTCAGGCGCTTTATTTCAGTGACCCGGCGGACATCACAGCCGACTGTCGTGGCTTGCTCTCGGCCTGCACACAGCACTACTGCGTTTGTTTTGGCATACCAACCTTACACCTCATCATACCTCTGCTATTTTGAATGTACATTTGGTAACATTGGTTTCTATCTTGCATTAATGCAGACTTGGTGTGGTGCTTGCATAATGGATGGTCATTTTATATTGAGCAAGTATACAACATAGTCAAATGTCATTCTTGCCTTAAGAGTGGTGCTGGCTGGCTGGCACATAGCTTCCCGGGGGCTTTTAGCCTAGCAGTTAGTGGTGCTACACACTTGTCAAGTGGCGAGACTGGTGGTCACGTGGGTCCGGGTGAGGCTGGATGACCACCTAAACCAGGGGTCTCAAACTTATTTTGGTCGCAAGCCACTTTGATGTTACGTCTTCCCTCGGAGGGCCGCAAAGACAGTGAAACCGAATAATTGTTTAATCATCACATCATATTATTACTTGTACACAAAAAAAAAAAAAAAAAAAATGATGACACTAGTTTTGAAATCAGTATTTGTTCAATTATTGCTCAAGTGAGTGTAAACAGGGTAACAAAATTATTGCAAAATGCCACCATTATTTATTACGTATGATAATTTGAGATTCCGCTACAGATTTAAGCAAGGATCATGGAAGGTGACACATGATTTGCTCTCGCGGGCCACATAATTTTCACGTGGCGGCCCGGATCTGGCCCCCGGGCCTTGACTTTGACACCTGTGACCTAAGCAGTGGACCAGACAACCCCACCCACTTCATCCAGCTCTTTGAAGCACGTATCTTAGATTTCCAAGTGTGTGCGCACATCTCTCTCTCTCTCTCTCTCTCTCTCTCTCTCTCTCTCTCTCGCTCTCTCTCTCATTAGCATAAAAAGTAGGTGGCCGACTGCAGCCACTGTAAGTTAATTATGGCTTTCCTTAAGAAGAGTTTTAGGCAGATAATGTGAGATGCTGGTGTAAAAATATGCTTTCCGTCCCACCACCTCCAAGGTGAGTTTCGACCTATTATGTAGAATCAGGATGAGTTATGTCCACCCTGTTTTACTACTCCTGTTTCTCATCTGCACCGTGACAGCCGGGGATAATTGGTTGACAGTTTCAAAATCTCACGAGGCATTCACGGTGATTATGACCAGTCGCAGTTGTCCATCCATTCCCTCCATCTTGTCTCTCAACCATCCAATTCTGTCCTTGATGGCATGTAACGGGGCTGCAGTGGCTGCCGGGAATATAATTTAATAGTCACTTTAGATCCGATATATTGTAGTCATTTTCCCCATTGCCCTATTACCGTTCTCTCTTTGACTCTTCCACCATGCTGTCAGCTCTCTGTCCATCTCTGTCTCTCTTTCTCTTCTCTTGTCTCTCTCGCTCTGTCTCTCCCTCTCTCAACTACTCTAACTACTTTTGACGACCCCAAATGATTTTAGCAACAGGGTGACCTCGGGTGTTACTATGTTTTTTTGAAAAAAAACGAATATGAGCATATTCGGGGTTTGTGCATGTTTACATGGGTTTTCAAAATCCGAATATTGGCAATATAATATCTGAGCATCAAGGCTCCCATGAGGAGGCACAGGTGTTAAATTTAAAACAGACTCAAAGGCAATAAGAGGATAAAAACTTAAGGACAATAGTTTATCGTCGCTGTCAGGCAGAATCCTTATATTGTAAAAGTGACAACTTTTCAGGAAAAAAAAAAAGTTCCCATTGAGTTCCCATGACATTGTTTCGTTCAAAGCTGTTTTATACCTCACAGACTATTGCACACTCACATCGACAGAGAAAAAAAACTATTTTAATGTGTCTAATATGCGAAAATATTGTTCAGTTATTACAATGGCATTGATTAAAATGCAAACACGGAGACAGAGGTAGTCGCGCATTTCAAAATCCTTTCTATACGTCACTACAGCAAACACCTACTCTATGTCATCCTCACAAACTGATTCTAAGAGATTTTAAGACATGAACAATACAATCAATTCAACAATGTCGTCGTGTTCTGTCTTGATTGTGTTCCAGCTCCAGCTGGATTGGAGGGAGTTTCCCTCCAGCAGGTGCACCTCGTTTCCTCATCAGCCTGGCTTTGTATTTAAGGGCTCTGACTTCTGCTTCTCCTTGGATTATTGACCTTGCTCGCTGTATTGCTTCAACTATTGTTTTCCCAGACCGCTCAATCTTGTTCATAGTCACTCTCGGTTTCATTAGTCCTTGTTTCTTAAGTATGTTCTTCATTAAGATGTTTCCTTTATTTTGGTTTCACATCTTTGGACTCTTGTCATTTCATTTGTGTATTCTCAGTAAGCTTTTGTACCATTTGCCTTTTAGTCACCTTTTGGAAGCGCTTTCGGTTTCACACATTGTTTTTCATGGCACTTTGTGAGCAGTGATCGGAATTCGTACTTTGTCGGTGTGATTTTCTCTACGTAATAAATATTTTTGTAATCGCTCTTTGAGCTTGCATTTTTTGGAATCATAAAACATTATTCGGTTTGGTCAGAACCTAACAAATGAGCCAACTAAGCATGCGTATTAAGCGAATATTAAAACAGCACCGAGGCTTACCTCCATATCTCACGAGGCTCCTGCGAGGAGGCAATGCAGTGGTCGATTTTTCACAAAACCAGACAGCTTAAATTATTGTAACATGATTTTCAGTCATTGTCTGAAAAACATCCAGACATTAAATACAGGCAACAATTAAGCCAAACTGCTTCCGCAAAAGGAGGGAATAGAAGAAATTATGCATTTCAAAGACAAAAGTTGCATTCAGGAGCACCCAAGTATTTCTTTTCAAGATATTTTCACCACTTTTTATTGGTTAATATTGTGAGAAATTACAAAGTGGTGACAGACTATGAATATTGATTTGTAAATAAAAACAAATATGAATTCGATCATATTTGGACACAGAGGGTTTATGCCGGACAGTGACGACATAAATAGAAATAGGAGTCATTAATTAATGGGGAGCTAAATAAATATCTTTAAAAAAAAAAGGTAAAATCTTATTAAATAAATAATATAATAATGGATAAATAATACTGTCCGACTTTGAACAATGTAAACTCATTTTCCTTCATGTCAGTTGAAGGCTGGAGAAATAATGGAACACAATAACATATTTGTCTTTTTAAGTAAACCCAGTTAAGCATTTTTCCTTTAACAGGTATAATTGAAAAATAAACACCACCAGCAAGGTTTTCATTGGGGAGGTTTTGTCCATTGACCTGTTTATTTGTCATTTATCTTAAAGAAAGCATAGTGCCATTGATCTATAACGTTCATGTTAAATAATTATGGTAATATTTATATCACCTCAATGGACACCATTTGTTTTTAGATAACTTGCCAGCTTGACTAGCTTTCTGTGTATCAGGATATAAATCGACATGAACGAAACACACAACAGAGCAGCTCAATTAATCAAAGATGTTCCCTTGGCCCTTCTGCTGACTGAGAAACACTGAAGTAATTCACAATTACAAGTTCAAAGAGGAAGTGAAATGTAAACGTTGGCCATCATTAACGTTTGGAGTAGAAGATGAGTGCTTGTGTGTGTTTTGACAGCACACTCTCAACAGTGCAAATGTTCGAGGAAGAGAATGAGTGACAACAAACTGAAAAGTCAAGTTTATTTGTATAGTCCTTAATCACAAAAGAGTCTCAAAGGGCTTCGCAGGCCCACAGCTGACAAAGATCAGTGAAATTCTGATGCAAACCCACCAATCAGGCAAAAAAACTCAAAACACAATTTATGGGGATATTTTGGGGATCCCCCTTCCACGATAACTCGGCTGCAAAAGATGCAAGTGCCTCCGTTGTATGGTGCTGTATAATGTTAGTTAAAACAGCACAGAGTCGATTTAATGAGATGAAGTGCCGCATATAGACTTTCCTCAGATTCTGACCCAATTGGTTGATGCAAGATTCTCCATAGCAACATCTCCAGAAAAGTGGTCCACCTCAGAGAGCTTTTCTCAGAACATCTACTACTCATTATTTGGTTTTTCCTCAAACGTTACTATAAATCACACAGTCACAAGGTGACAAGTTTTGGGCGGTATCTGTTCACTGGGCAAACATTTGCTGGATAAGTTAACAATTTGTGCAGATGTTTTTTTTCATAAACAGTTATTTATTTTGAATGTATACTGTATATGGAGTGCTTTTTTGAAAATTTTCACTTTATAGTGCCATGAGCCGTATCAAAACCATGCCACAACAATAGAATTGTGCCAGTGTACGTAAATGTTATAGTTTGTGCACATTGCTTGAACATGATAGACACATGCTTCAACCAAAACAACAGAAATTGAAGTTGTTGTCACTATACCTGAAACAAAGTGTGAACATACCTTTAACAAAAGCACTGCTTTGCACATTGGTTACACTTCTGTAGAAAACAGGTACCGGTATGTCTTCAGCTCTCTACTCAACTTATACTGTATCTGGAATAATGACAGTACTGTCCAAAATCACATTACCCTATCACATGTATTGTATTGCCGGGTGGTGAATGCTCATTTTTTTCAAACAAAATTGGTATTTTTGTGAAACATATAATCTGTTGATGTTTAAGTACTGTGTTTGGTAAATACAGTACTTTACTGTAAGAAAGAAACAATAAAAATGTGTGGTTGCATTTTTTCTGGAAAGTCACTAGAAGACCTGCTGGCCGAAGACGCCAACACCTATTCACCCAACAGCAGGAATTTGCCATTGTGAACATGGTCACAGTAAACAATGCAATCCGTCTCCACCAGCTACAGCAACACATACTTGCAGATAGGCAAGTATCCCACAACATGAACTGGATAAGCATGACCACCATCAAAGACATCCTGGTAAAGCATAACATGACCATGAAGCAGTTGTACAGGACCCCATTTGAGTGGAACAGTGTCAGGGTCAAAGAGGTTCGACATGAATATGTGTTTCAGTCCTTAACATTTACAGTACAGAATTGGTACAGTCCAGTAACTGCTAAATACACACCAATGGATCAATACCACATAGATACATTCAAAAAGCTACAGGGGGACCCGTGTGGTGGAATGGGGCGGTTCTCGATGTGTAGGTGTGTGCTTTGGGTAAAGCCATCCACAATATGTATTTTTGGTTTCAGAGAATCTAGGAAACGGATGGAGCCTCATGAATGTATTTACCGTATTGTCCGCGCTTCAGAGTATAAGGCACACCGTCAATGAATGGCCTATTTTAAAACTGTTTTCATAGATAGGGTGCACCACATTATAAGGTGCATAGAATAGAAGCTAAATAGTGACTGAGGTTGCGGTATGCGTCCACTATGCTAAATACAATACAATACAGCTTAACTTATATTGAGCCTTCACAACTGCTGCAACTGTCATAAAGTACTTTACAGAACATTTAAAATACCGCGTCCAAGAAATCACAATATTGATCCATATATAAGGCACATCGGATTATTAGGCGCACTGTCAGCTTTTGAGAAAATGGAATGCTTTTATGTGTGCCTTATAGTGTGGAAAATACGGTACACTGACTTGGCTGTTGTCAACCGCAGCAAAAACAGATGACGGGGACAAAATATAATTGGCCAAAGGGCAATTGTGCATGTCCCAGAGCAGCCTGAGGGGAAATATCACATTATGAGCCAGCATAAATCTTGAAGCGCTACTAGCAGTATCATGTCAAACTGGGTCCCCATAATGAACAACACATAATCACGTCGTTCGATGCACTTCATGATACAGGATAGACCAGGGCAGTCCAAGTTTGTTGTTGTCTGGGATAAGATTAGTTTTCATTTGGCTACTCTGGTCCAAAACTGGTTCACCAACCATAACCAATTTGAAGTTGTCTGCTTGCCCCCTTACTCACCATTTCTAAATCTCAGAGGATTTTTTTTTTTTCTGCCTGGAGATGGTGTGTAATTGACCACCAACTACATGCCCGTATGCCTCCTCTGCAGGCGATGGAACGAGCCTCCAGAGACATTCAGGAAAGGTCAATCCAGGGATGGATTCGGCACCCAAGGGGGAATTTGCCCGATGCTTAGCTGGACAAGACATTGTTTGTGATGCTGATGAGATCCTGTGGTCAGACCCCAACAGGCGGCAGAATCCATAAGCCCAATTACACACAGTCGTGTTTTTCTGTGCTAACAGTAGTGCAGTTTATTTTGTTTTTTTGCTCAATTGACTCCACTGGAAAGACACGACTGCAAAGTAATGAGTGTGTATTGAGTATTTCAGCTTTTACTTGTTGTGAAAAAGTGGCTTCTGTGGAAATGAATAAAAATGAAGTGAACATGAAAGACTGCTGTATTTCAAATAAAGTACTTAATAGTGGTGCTGCTGACCTGAGAATGTATTCATATGATGCACACGGGTATCAATTTGTCATCAGAATGGCACTTTGACAAAGGGTTGTTAGGTTTTGATCGCTGAGTTTCAATTGGACATAGATGGGAATGGTTTGTTTCCCCATAGTGTGTTTTCTTTGCTTGTGTGTAGAGTTTTGACACAGTGAGGCAAGTTTTGCAAAATGTGTTCAAGCAATGGGCCAAAACTGTAATAAACGGTACATCAAAGGAAGAGTGCCATGTTTGTGTACCTTAAAATGTGTCAGATAAAGCAAGCACGTACTTTTGAGGTTCCAGGAAAAATACAGTATATATTCATTCAAACAGTCAAGAGGAGACAAAACCAGCCAGAAAGGAAAACAAAAATATGTTTTACAATAAAAAGAAAACCAAAATCTACCAAAAACCAAAACCCTTATCTACAACAATGGTCCTGTCCAAACTGGGATTTTCCCTACTGCTGTGCATCAAACACAAGCTAGTCTAGGCTGTTCGTCCAAATAAACAAATAAATAAATTATACCCTTGAGCAGTGATGACAGCGGCTTTACAAACAATTAGGGCTTTTAATGTAAACAGCACAAGTGGTAAATTTGTATCCATGCTTGAAAAATTTTAAAAATAAAATAACAATGAAATTGCATTTAAAAAAAAAATCATAAATTTATCTGCATTGTTTAAAGACCAGACGACAAAGATCTGTGCACTCTTGGTTATCGGTATACAGTAAGTTTCTGGGTGTTGATAAACTTCTGACCCATTGTATTTAGAAATATATAAATATAAATAAAATATCTCCTCAAATATTTTAAATACGGTTATCGTGTAGAACTCCGCGTGGAATTTTAATCTCCATATTTTAGATTGTCATGTTTTTCTAGTGGGAGAGCAATTTCCTTCTTGAAATCATTAATGGTTCCATTTCCTCACGCACAGAGCTAATCCTGATGACTTAATTGTTTTTCTTTCTGGATTCTGACTGCCTCACATCATGTTCCCAGGAGATATTGCCATGTATGCCATTCACCGGAGGCCACTGAATCCGGTGATACAGTGAGAACGTGTGAATAACTGCAACAACATTTCTCTGTGTGTTTGCGTGTCTGTAAAACATTTTATTTTGGCGGTTTGAGATTTTGTGGATCTATGAGCTGCTTGTGCACACACTAACAAACACATAAAAGACATGGTATGCCGTTTTCCTGCATGACTAGAAGGCGTGCCAAAGCCACTTTATAACAATGTATGGGAAACCAGCCGAGAGGACCTTCACTCTTGTTTTCTTACTGGCAGTGATTACGAACAACGGAAATGCTAATGGCTGTTTTGATAGTGATGGGCATGGGATAAAGCATTTGTTTTACTATGTAATCCATGTCTGGCCAATGTGACCAATGGGTATTGACTTTAAATTATTTGGGGATATTGCTGTCTTTACAAAAGGGCCAAATGCTTCCAACAAAGCACTTTACTGTTGAAATGCAGAGATAGTCGTAATTAGGCCAAAAGATCGAATTGCGCCGTGATTTAAAACATATATCATTTTTAAGTGGGTGTCATCACAGTGATCGATTGGTTAGCATGTCCACCTCACAGTGCAGAAATGCAGGGTTCGATTCTGTGTGTGGAGTTTGCATGTTCTCCCCGTATCTGCGTGGCTTTTCTTGGGGTACTCCGGTTTCCTTCTACATTCCAAAAACATGCGTGGCAGGTTTATGGAACACTCTAAATTGTCCCTAGATGTGAGTGTGAGCGTGGATTTTTGTTTATCGTTGTGTGCCCTGCGATTGGCTGGCAACCAGTTCAGGGTGTGCCCCGCTCGAAGTCGTCAGCTGGAATAGGCTCCAGCACGCCCGCAACCCTCGTGAGGATAAGCGGATTGGAAAATGGATGGATGGATGAAAATAATTTTTAACTGGTTTCGAACAAGTTAATTTTTGGGCTGTCACTCCTGGGCCAGACCTTCCACATAGGAGTCCACATACAGTGTGTGTGTGTGTGTGTGTGTGTGTGTTAAATAGCCCTCGGGGAAAACTTGGCCATCCGCTCCTATTTTTCATATACTTCTAGACTTGGAAACAAGACAATTTTAAAATTGAAGAATCAAACTTCAACTGGGGGTTACTTCCTCACTAAACATTAGGGGCCCAACAAAGGCCAGAGGAATGACTCCTACTTGTTCACAAGTCTGGAATGCAGAGGAGGTGGAGGGACATTTTCAAAGAAACAAGAGAAATGAGGAGGAGTTCACTACCTGACCCTTGCTTGACAAGGCAATCATCTTGTTACCCCAGTGTGAGAGCTGAATAAAACGAATATATTGCCTTGTGTTGGTAATTGTTGGAATGACAGGAATGTAGTGGCACTGGGACAATTTATCAGCCTGTGCAATATTATATGAGAGCCGCGTATTGTTTTCAATACTTAGAGGTGAGAAAGCAATTTTAAAATAATAATAATGATAGCAGTAACACTAATCCTTGTCTCTGTCAGATCAAAAAGTGACGAAAGCATCAGTTCCTTAAATGGGTACACAGACTACCACCTCTTCAACTTTCAAAGCTTTCAAATAGCAACCATCATCCTTACCATGCACAAACGGAGTTATCCCCCCCGCAAAAAAACTTTTTTTTTCCCCCTCAGGTCTGTTTACATGCAAGTAGTTTTCTCCTCTACAAGGAGTCAGGATATTTACTCTGAGTTCAATTTGTGACTTGCTTTCTCCACTCACCTTTATCTATCTATCCACACACAAAAATCAGGAAAGCTGTGGAGAGGAGCAAAGCAAATTTGTAAAAATCTTGGTTGCTTTGACAGTATTTGAAAACTGCTGCATTTCAGCACAAACTGCTCGTTACATACCCACAAAGCATTGCGTAACACCAAATACATCATGGAATTTAAATCAACACAACTGTTCAGTAAATTGTGGCCAGGGAAGATGCGTTTTCTGTGTGCAGGCGTTGTTAGCTAGCTAAGTGCATGCTGTCACATCATAAATTATGTAGTGAGCCTGATGCCAGTCTCCCAACTACGTCACCGGGCAGCTCAAATTGTTATACAGCGAGGCAGGAGCTGAAGTGCGTCACCGTGCGCTGTGGAATGGTGAAAAAGAAATTAATGTTCATTTGGGTTTCAAATCAAAAGACGAATCAAAAGAATGACAGCTTTAATGTCATGGTGCTTCCATCTGAATGTGTTGAATAACTCAGCACAAAGCACCTTTTATACAATACATTTCAATCCAATACATCCTGATTTACTGTATATCGCGCTTTCACAACAGCTAAAATGTTCATTTGTGTTAATGTATTTATATTTTTAATTACTTAGTAAGATCTCATCAAATGGCGTCATCTGGGAAATTGAAACATCCTTGATGTGTTGTTTTCCTTTTCTTGAAATACTAGTTAAATTGTAAATCATTGTAAACAAATTAAAGGTTTGACCATGTAATTTGCTGTTTGCACTTTTCTTCTTCGCCATCTATATATTTTAGGGATGAAAATGCGGTTTGCATGTTTGCCTCATCGTCGTCACAGAATTTTTAGGTCTCTATAGTCTATTTTTCAGCCTACCTTTTACCTACTCTTGACATTTTCACATGAGTATCAGTACTTTCCTCTCCTTACCCTTAAAAAAAAAAAAAAAAAAAAGCCCTGTTCTCCTTCATTTTGGATTTTGCTCGGATGGTTTGTTTTCTGGCTTGCCGTTGTAACAATTTTAAAACCCTTTCAGGATAAATCATCCCTTGATGGAGTTATTTTGGTTAGACGAGAAGTATGAACACGTACCTTTCAAACAGTGTATTGGTTTGTACGCGATCCATCACACCTGTGCATTATACAAATCAATTCACAAGTCAAAGACAAATGGTCACACTAGGATATGTGTGTGTGTGTGTGTGTGTGTGTGTGTGTGTGTGTGTGTGTGTGTGTGTGTGTGTGTGTGTGTGTGTTACACATACTGAACATTTGACAATAAAGTTGTATTCAATTCAATTCAATATCGAGAGCAGATATACAGCCTAGCCCTTAAGATGTACATTGCAGAGAACTCCATCCACCCATCCATCCCAAATAAGTAACAGTAGCAAGGAGGTTGGCAGCCAGAAAGGCTGGCCATTCCTTGTACATCGCAAGCCATAACTGAAAGAATTGTTCAAAATGGTTGGATGCCAACCAAACTCCTTTCAGATGCGCTGTAAACAATGCAAACGCAAGTACCACCAGCTAATGGCTTTCAAAATCCCTTTGCCTAATTTGAAAAAAGCGTATCGAGGTAAGATGAAAGTTTGTGATTTTCACTTGGGTGGAGAGGGTGTGAAACTTGATATGAGATTTTAGCAAGATATTTTCTAAGTTTATAATACTGCTACCTGCATCCATCTATCCATTTTTGAATCCACTTATCCTCACAATGGTCGCGGGTGTGCTGGAGCCTATCCCAGCTGTCTTCGGGCAGTACGCAGGGGACAACCTGAACTGGTTGGCAGTCAATTGCAGGGCACACACGGACGAACAACCATTCGCGCTCACAATCACACCTTGGGATAATTTCGAGCAATGGTCTCAAACCCTTGGCCCGAGGGCCAAATGCAGCCTGCAGGACACTAATTTGGCACACATAAACGAACAACCATTCACGCTCACAATCACACCTTGGGACAATTTAGAGTGCTCCATTAACCACGTTACTGTCTATATTTCCCATAAAGCTGTTTCACCGTTGGTGTTGTGATGCCATGTAGTGGCGATTGTTGGCCGGAACCAATTATCGCGTGGAAGGGTTCCACCCGACAGTAGTTGCCGTGCGCATTCACTGGCGCACACTAAAGGACATGTTTTGTGACCCTGCGTAGCCATTTTTTGTAAGACGACAAGAGTGCCGAGAACCTACTGCACGAGGCAAGAAGAAGACAGGCAGGATTTCGGCGAAATTTTAGCCTCTTATGGGTTTGTGTGCATTTTCCGTTAAATCAATTGTCTTCATGGTTTTGTCTTTTATTTGTTTTGTAATGCCACTTGTTTTGTATGTTTCATGTTCATGGGACCAGTTCTCATGGGCTGCCAGGAATTAAACCCTGTATTTTCATTTGGACTCGTGTCGTCACTCATGCCGCATCCTGAGGGTGCTACAAACCTGCCATGCATGTTTTTGGAATGTGGAAGGAAATCAGAGTACCTGGAGAAAACCCATGCAGGCACGGGAAAGGAAGGCCTGAGCTGGAATCGAACCCTGCATCTTTGCACTGTGAGGCGGGCGTGTAAACCAGTCGATCACCTGGTGCCACCCATGCTACTTTGCAGCACTTGTAAATTAATTGTGCAAAATTGTAGGTTTATGTTTTCCCTTTACATTAACTTTACCTTTTATACTTAGTAGTAGTAGTAGTAGTAGTCGTAGTAATAGTTTTTAAACTATTACAATTGCTGGTTCTGAACCAGTTTGGGGTCTTTCTGTGTGAAGTTTACATCATCTTTGAGTAGTTGGGCTTACCCCCACTGTCCAAAAATTCATATACTGTAGTGTTTAACATTAATCATGTCGGCTTTATCAAATGTCTGCCTCCCGTTTCCTCTGTTGAAAATGAAACAATTGTCTTTCCTCCGACGGAGAATATATTGCCAACATTTCTTCGTTGAGGAACAACATCAAAATGTTTCTCTCTTCCCACAGTTTTAACTTATGTCAGAGGTGTCATCATCCTCTACAAATTTTTTTAAAAATTAATAAATCTTGGAATATCTGAAATATATGGGAAGTAGACAACGTTCATCCTTTTGTAGCATTTTCTCTGCCGGCTCTGCCTGCCTTGGTTCGCTGCATCAGTTAGAGTGAGAAACGTTAAAGACAACAGCAATGGAGGATGACATGGGTCTCCCCGAATATGTCTCCAAGGGTCCAAAGAAAATTAGGAAGATGATTGCTCGCATGCCAATGAAATGACATTTTTGCAAGATTTTACCAAATGTAGTCATTTCAAGAGTTCACGTACTGTATGTCCCTCTTTTAGTCTACCACACAACACTGTGAGCATTCTCCCTCATTGCCTGGATTATTACCCATGAGAATTCCCAGCCAGTTGCAGTTTCCACAGTGCTCGAGCGGGTCCTCCATCACTCCACAAAGTAACTAAAGCAGAAGGAATTGCAAAAACAAATTAAAGTGCAATAACAAGACGACCTTATTTTCCTTGGCCTGCCCGTTTCCCTCTCCATTTCAAAACAAAGAGGTTCACCCTGAGCAACTCCACTCCCTCTGCTTCGCATTACTTTCTGTTACGACAATGTAACATAGGTGTGTGGGTGTGGGGCTGCATGTGAACTGAAAGAGGAGTGGTCAGGATTTTCTAGCTCAGGGGTCAGATCTGTTCAACCCCACTTCCCTGCAGGAATTGCATCACCCAAAGGCCCAAAACAGTCACGCGGGATCAGGCGGACGCAGGGAACCAAAAAGATGGACATTGCTTGGTGGAAGGGCGGCTGGCAATTAAGGACTAAGATAACTGCCTCAAATGTGGGGATTTAGTTTGATGATGGAAACAAAGGGGGTGTTGTCTTGTGACAAATGTTTTCAAGTACTCAGTTTCTTGTTTCCTATATATGTAGCATGTCATTTGCTCACAGCTGTTCTTGTTCTGACAGGAATTTGTGAATCACCATTCACAAACTCACCCACTTTTGAAATTTCCAGTATAACATAACTAAACCTGTTAAACTGCAGCTATTCACACATATCTGCACATTTAAAAATATTCAGAAGAGTAATACAAAATTCGTAAAATGCACCGGAAGTGCAAGGACATGCATCTCGATTTCACTTCTTCGCAACCTCCGAAAATACTAGTTAACCCTTTCAGGGACAGCGGTTACTACAGTGGACAGCTTATTATGTTATCAGGTTACAGGGTGCACGCAAGGCTCAATATTTTCCTATTTGCCAATTTGAATCACATTTTTGCCTTTGATACATAGATGCAATGTTTAAAATTCACTGTAAAGCCCGTATCGCACTGAGCGGCAAATGGGTGTGAAGGTAGCTAATTTTTCTTTATCATGTTTTCTGACAAATCCTGGCCAAAATCAAGCGATCGCTTCTGTCAATAACGACATTTGCTTTCACCATCAAAGATGGATTTCGATCATGTGGAAATGTTAAGCTTTGACTGCCGCTTGTCCTCATGAGGGTTGTGGGTAGGCCATCGATAAACAGCCACTCCCACCCACATTCACACCGATGAGCAATATCGAGTCTTTGTGTTTTTAGAACGTGGGTGGAAGCAGGAGTACCCGAAGTAAATCCACCCGAGCATGGAAAAAAACTACCTAACACCACATAAGAAAAAATTGTAACCACTCGTGCTGCCAAAGCATACCATACTGAAACAAATCCAGAAAATCCAGAAAACAGTCCCTTTGCAAACAACTGGTTAAGGTGAAATTGATCAAGCAGGAAGACAGCTACCCAAAGATCAAAAACATAAAAGTATATAAATTTGCTAATCATCCTCAGGGCCAACAGCTCTATTTCGGCTGGCGTGGCACTAAAATACCGATGCCATTCAAAAATATTTGTGTGTCCTTTCCCATTCTTATCTAAGCATTACTTGATATGCATTGTGCTTCTTTACAAATACATTTTAAACACTAAAATCAAATAATACATTTTTAAAAGCTTTACAGTGTATGAGAATTGAGGTTCTTCTGTGTGAGGCACCAAAACCAACATCTATTCAACACAGTCACACTAAACCCTAAATCACTCTCAGACATGCAAGGAGGGAATGATGACTGAAAAAGAAAGAGTGCTGGTGGGAAAGGATGGGGTTGATGTTGGTAAAAGGAGACCATTTAGAAATGGGCAAGAAGATAAGACGCGAGAGGAAGGAAATCAGAATATAAGATGTGTGTGGGTGAGAAGAGATAAAAATTTAAAAATGGCTGAAATCAACTCAGCTTGAGTATACTGTAAATTCCACAAAAATAGATGGACTGATAAATAGTTGGATAGATAACGGGACAGGGGCTCTAACAGGCCTGGGAAAAAGCAGGCTCGCTCATGTGTGTGTTTAGTTTCGGCCTGAAACCCCTTTGTGCTTTTGTTGATCCCACACCGATAATGTCTGCCTGGACAGGAAGCAGCACAATGCCAGGCAAGCCCTAAGGAAAGGCTGAATCAGATCAACTCAGACACAAACACATGTTCCCTAGCTCAGACATAAACAAGGCAAAATGCATCCACATTATCGCTACATACCGTACATTAGTAACAGATTTGCTGAAGAATCTTTTAGCAGTTGCTTCATGCCCTCACACACACTTGAATATCTTTCCTAATATAGGCACACTTGCTAGCTGGGACCGGTGCCTCCTTTTTGCTACCTTGCCGTCACAAACTAGCGACTCCTTCTTCCACCCAGTAAAGACTTCCCTGCCGCCTGCCTGCATCCCCTGAGGCTAAAGTTTTGTTTGTTTGTTTGGTTTGTTTTGTTAATCACTTTGGATGTGAGTGTTTTCATTCATTCAGGTCATTTCATTCTTGGGGGATGGAATTCTTTCTTGGATGATGTTTATAGCCTTTCATCCAACAAGCTTCATTCCTTCATGCACATAGGCCAGCTATGACAGCGCTAGCTTTTACCACTCTTTTGTGATGCAAAATGACGGTTGTTAAGTCATTTGGGTGGAATCCCACTCATTCACCTGGAAAAATAGGGTGGAAGCACCTGAAATGTAAATGGCTAAAATTTTGAGTGTCTCTGGAAGGCTTGACAGGACGGCGTTGTAGATGGGAGATAGTTGGCGTTGTAAACAATGCTCCTGCTCTTAAAACGTTTTTCAACCTTAATGTACGGTGTCTCCCTCACTGAGCTGTCATTTTATCATGATGGATGGGTTCGTCTGTCTCAATAATCCGAGGATTTAACTTGGCTTTATGCCTCTAGCAGTGTCACCCATGGAAAACTGGTCCTAAGTGAGGGACTAGACAAAACAAGGCTCAGAGATATGACATACACAAACATTGAAAACTTTACTTGCATAATTTTTACTGTCAATTATATACAATACCAGTTTCAATAACTTTGAAACTGGTACTGGAACCAAAAAAAAAAAAAAACCTTTGGACACAAAATAAATTCCCTCATTAATTCATGATATTGTTGTATTATTCTATTTTATGTCGTCATTGCCGAGTGCTTGTCTCCTTCTCCTTTCTGCTTGTCCCATTATGGGTCGCCACAGCATGGCATCCTTTTCCATCCAAGTCGATCTTCCACATCCTCCTCTCGAACACCAACTCCCCTCATGTCTTTCCTCACTACATCCACCAACTTTCTTTTAGGTCTTCCTCTTTCTATCTTTCCTGGCAGCTCCATAGTCATCACCCTTCGAGTGATATACTCACTATCAACTCCTCTCGATGTGTCCAAACCATCTCTACCTTTTTATCCGAAACATCTAGCCTTGGCTGTGAGCTCATTGTTAAACCTACCATTCCTGCTGACTCCTAAAGAAAATCGCAACATCTTCATTTTTGACACCTGACCTATCATTTCTACAGTGTCACTGTCTCTAATCAGTACATCATAGCTGGCCTCACTCCTGTCTTATAAACTTTCCCCTTTGTCCGAGCAGATTCTTATATCAGCTAACATCCCTGACACTTTCCTCCATCCGGTCCAATCTGCTCAAATCTGTTCCTTCACCTCCTCACCACAGTCACAATTGATCTGGGCTGTTGACCCCAAGTATTTGAACTCCTCTGTCCTCGCTATCTCTTCTCCCTGTAGCCTCACTCTCTCCCCTGCACCGCTCTCATTCATGCACGTATATTGTTTTACATCTGCTAATCTTCTTTCCTCTCCTTTTAAGCGCATGCCTCCACCTTTCTAAATGTTCCTCCACTTGCTTTCATTGCAGATCACAATGTTATCTAAAAACATCATAGCCCTTGGAAATTCCAGTCTAACCTAATCTGTCAGCCTGTCAATCACTATTGCAAAGAGGAAGGGGTTTAGGGGCTAATCCCTGATGCAGCCCAACGTCCACTTTAAACTCCTGTCACTAAAGCACATTTCACTACTGTTCTGCTACCGTCCGTTCATCCGTCCATCCAGGGCTGGGAGTGTTTCTTTAAAAATGGATTCCAATACTGTACATTTACTAGTTACCCGTTCTAACATTTGTTTAGTAACGTAATCCAAGTAAAATTCTGTTGCACAGGTATCAATACTCGTATGTCAGGAGGTGCCCCGATACGATATTAAAACACTGGCATTGGTTTCTGTGAATACTAACACATAACAGGCTGATGCCATGTAGCGCCTTGTGTCTCTCTCTTCTCTCTCTCTCTCTCTCTCACGACACTCACTGATTTGTGACCACACGTGTTCAGTGCATGCCCTAGACAAGCTATCGCTACAGACACTTGCTATGTCATTTTAACCACAATGTTTATCTTACGCCGGCATATTCGAGGGCCCGCACGCGGAAGGAAAACACAAAGAGAAGCCTTATCCATTGTTAGTGTAATCGGTAATCAGCCTACTTATGTCTAGTTTGGTGAAAAAGATCCTGATAAGGACACCTGTCCACAACATCGACACATTGGAGGCAGTTGTTCAAAATGCATATGGAGAAAAACGGTGGAGGAAAAAAGTTGGTTGGAGGGGGCCAATGTTCCCTCTAATTTTTCATATCTTTGGCAAACAGACAAGCTCCCTAAGGACACCGAGGACCACTGTGAGCAACATCATTAGTGTTTGGGGGGGGAGGCAGGGGGGGCTAAAAAATACATCCGTTGTCCATGGATATAAAGATGTGGGAAGAAAAGGTCAGACAGGACAGTGATCGTACTAATAGATTAAAGAAATAAATGCTGTCAACATGACAATTTCAGTTATGATACACTATGTATGTTGTCTTGTGACAAATGTTTTCAAGTACTCAGTTTCTTGTTTCCTATATATGTAGCATGTCATTTGCTCACAGCTGTTCTTGTTCTGACAGGAATTTGTGAATCACCATTCACAAACTCACCCACTTTTGAAATTTCCAGTATAACATAACTAAACCTGTTAAACTGCAGCTATTCACACATATCTGCACATTTAAAAATATTCAGAAGAGTAATACAAAATTCGTAAAATGCACCGGAAGTGCAAGGACATGCATCTCGATTTCACTTCTTCGCAACCTCCGAAAATACTAGTTAACCCTTTCAGGGACAGCGGTTACTACAGTGGACAGCTTATTATGTTATCAGGTTACAGGGTGCACGCAAGGCTCAATATTTTCCTATTTGCCAATTTGAATCACATTTTTGCCTTTGATACATAGATGCAATGTTTAAAATTCACTGTAAAGCCCGTATCGCACTGAGCGGCAAATGGGTGTGAAGGTAGCTAATTTTTCTTTATCATGTTTTCTGACAAATCCTGGCCAAAATCAAGCGATCGCTTCTGTCAATAACGACATTTGCTTTCACCATCAAAGATGGATTTCGATCATGTGGAAATGTTAAGCTTTGACTGCCGCTTGTCCTCATGAGGGTTGTGGGTAGGCCATCGATAAACAGCCACTCCCACCCACATTCACACCGATGAGCAATATCGAGTCTTTGTGTTTTTAGAACGTGGGTGGAAGCAGGAGTACCCGAAGTAAATCCACCCGAGCATGGAAAAAAACTACCTAACACCACATAAGAAAAAATTGTAACCACTCGTGCTGCCAAAGCATACCATACTGAAACAAATCCAGAAAATCCAGAAAACAGTCCCTTTGCAAACAACTGGTTAAGGTGAAATTGATCAAGCAGGAAGACAGCTACCCAAAGATCAAAAACATAAAAGTATATAAATTTGCTAATCATCCTCAGGGCCAACAGCTCTATTTCGGCTGGCGTGGCACTAAAATACCGATGCCATTCAAAAATATTTGTGTGTCCTTTCCCATTCTTATCTAAGCATTACTTGATATGCATTGTGCTTCTTTACAAATACATTTTAAACACTAAAATCAAATAATACATTTTTAAAAGCTTTACAGTGTATGAGAATTGAGGTTCTTCTGTGTGAGGCACCAAAACCAACATCTATTCAACACAGTCACACTAAACCCTAAATCACTCTCAGACATGCAAGGAGGGAATGATGACTGAAAAAGAAAGAGTGCTGGTGGGAAAGGATGGGGTTGATGTTGGTAAAAGGAGACCATTTAGAAATGGGCAAGAAGATAAGACGCGAGAGGAAGGAAATCAGAATATAAGATGTGTGTGGGTGAGAAGAGATAAAAATTTAAAAATGGCTGAAATCAACTCAGCTTGAGTATACTGTAAATTCCACAAAAATAGATGGACTGATAAATAGTTGGATAGATAACGGGACAGGGGCTCTAACAGGCCTGGGAAAAAGCAGGCTCGCTCATGTGTGTGTTTAGTTTCGGCCTGAAACCCCTTTGTGCTTTTGTTGATCCCACACCGATAATGTCTGCCTGGACAGGAAGCAGCACAATGCCAGGCAAGCCCTAAGGAAAGGCTGAATCAGATCAACTCAGACACAAACACATGTTCCCTAGCTCAGACATAAACAAGGCAAAATGCATCCACATTATCGCTACATACCGTACATTAGTAACAGATTTGCTGAAGAATCTTTTAGCAGTTGCTTCATGCCCTCACACACACTTGAATATCTTTCCTAATATAGGCACACTTGCTAGCTGGGACCGGTGCCTCCTTTTTGCTACCTTGCCGTCACAAACTAGCGACTCCTTCTTCCACCCAGTAAAGACTTCCCTGCCGCCTGCCTGCATCCCCTGAGGCTAAAGTTTTGTTTGTTTGTTTGGTTTGTTTTGTTAATCACTTTGGATGTGAGTGTTTTCATTCATTCAGGTCATTTCATTCTTGGGGGATGGAATTCTTTCTTGGATGATGTTTATAGCCTTTCATCCAACAAGCTTCATTCCTTCATGCACATAGGCCAGCTATGACAGCGCTAGCTTTTACCACTCTTTTGTGATGCAAAATGACGGTTGTTAAGTCATTTGGGTGGAATCCCACTCATTCACCTGGAAAAATAGGGTGGAAGCACCTGAAATGTAAATGGCTAAAATTTTGAGTGTCTCTGGAAGGCTTGACAGGACGGCGTTGTAGATGGGAGATAGTTGGCGTTGTAAACAATGCTCCTGCTCTTAAAACGTTTTTCAACCTTAATGTACGGTGTCTCCCTCACTGAGCTGTCATTTTATCATGATGGATGGGTTCGTCTGTCTCAATAATCCGAGGATTTAACTTGGCTTTATGCCTCTAGCAGTGTCACCCATGGAAAACTGGTCCTAAGTGAGGGACTAGACAAAACAAGGCTCAGAGATATGACATACACAAACATTGAAAACTTTACTTGCATAATTTTTACTGTCAATTATATACAATACCAGTTTCAATAACTTTGAAACTGGTACTGGAACCAAAAAAAAAAAAAAACCTTTGGACACAAAATAAATTCCCTCATTAATTCATGATATTGTTGTATTATTCTATTTTATGTCGTCATTGCCGAGTGCTTGTCTCCTTCTCCTTTCTGCTTGTCCCATTATGGGTCGCCACAGCATGGCATCCTTTTCCATCCAAGTCGATCTTCCACATCCTCCTCTCGAACACCAACTCCCCTCATGTCTTTCCTCACTACATCCACCAACTTTCTTTTAGGTCTTCCTCTTTCTATCTTTCCTGGCAGCTCCATAGTCATCACCCTTCGAGTGATATACTCACTATCAACTCCTCTCGATGTGTCCAAACCATCTCTACCTTTTTATCCGAAACATCTAGCCTTGGCTGTGAGCTCATTGTTAAACCTACCATTCCTGCTGACTCCTAAAGAAAATCGCAACATCTTCATTTTTGACACCTGACCTATCATTTCTACAGTGTCACTGTCTCTAATCAGTACATCATAGCTGGCCTCACTCCTGTCTTATAAACTTTCCCCTTTGTCCGAGCAGATTCTTATATCAGCTAACATCCCTGACACTTTCCTCCATCCGGTCCAATCTGCTCAAATCTGTTCCTTCACCTCCTCACCACAGTCACAATTGATCTGGGCTGTTGACCCCAAGTATTTGAACTCCTCTGTCCTCGCTATCTCTTCTCCCTGTAGCCTCACTCTCTCCCCTGCACCGCTCTCATTCATGCACGTATATTGTTTTACATCTGCTAATCTTCTTTCCTCTCCTTTTAAGCGCATGCCTCCACCTTTCTAAATGTTCCTCCACTTGCTTTCATTGCAGATCACAATGTTATCTAAAAACATCATAGCCCTTGGAAATTCCAGTCTAACCTAATCTGTCAGCCTGTCAATCACTATTGCAAAGAGGAAGGGGTTTAGGGGCTAATCCCTGATGCAGCCCAACGTCCACTTTAAACTCCTGTCACTAAAGCACATTTCACTACTGTTCTGCTACCGTCCGTTCATCCGTCCATCCAGGGCTGGGAGTGTTTCTTTAAAAATGGATTCCAATACTGTACATTTACTAGTTACCCGTTCTAACATTTGTTTAGTAACGTAATCCAAGTAAAATTCTGTTGCACAGGTATCAATACTCGTATGTCAGGAGGTGCCCCGATACGATATTAAAACACTGGCATTGGTTTCTGTGAATACTAACACATAACAGGCTGATGCCATGTAGCGCCTTGTGTCTCTCTCTTCTCTCTCTCTCTCTCTCTCACGACACTCACTGATTTGTGACCACACGTGTTCAGTGCATGCCCTAGACAAGCTATCGCTACAGACACTTGCTATGTCATTTTAACCACAATGTTTATCTTACGCCGGCATATTCGAGGGCCCGCACGCGGAAGGAAAACACAAAGAGAAGCCTTATCCATTGTTAGTGTAATCGGTAATCAGCCTACTTATGTCTAGTTTGGTGAAAAAGATCCTGATAAGGACACCTGTCCACAACATCGACACATTGGAGGCAGTTGTTCAAAATGCATATGGAGAAAAACGGTGGAGGAAAAAAGTTGGTTGGAGGGGGCCAATGTTCCCTCTAATTTTTCATATCTTTGGCAAACAGACAAGCTCCCTAAGGACACCGAGGACCACTGTGAGCAACATCATTAGTGTTTGCTGTGGCCACACACTAGTATCACACCTGGAATCATAGAAAATTAATGGCTAATTCAAAGAATCAAATTACAACAGCAATTTCCATAAATGTACTTTTAATATAACCAATTTGGCCCACTTAAAGTGAAAAAGACCAAACTCATTGATTGTTCGTGAGAGTGCATCTTTGGCCTTGGTCGGTGAGGTCCAGTTTTGGCCTGGATGAGGGTCTTGCCCTGGAAAAAATGAGACATACACATCCTTCAGACGTAACATTTTGTTCACATTAAACATTCACATTTTCCACAATGATGTGTGCTGTGTCTTGTGATACAATGTCTATGCATCACGCAACGTGATGGGACTCAGCATCCTATCTGCATGATTTGTCATGCCAAGTTGAGTAACTCTAGTCTCGCACCGGAAAGCTGAAGGAACACTTCTTGAATTTTAATTTTTCTGTAATGAAGGGGGGCGGCCCCATGGTCCAGTGACCTCACAGTGCAGAGGTCATGGGTTCAATCCCCGCTCTGGCCTCCCTGTGTGGAGTTTGCATGTTCTCCCCAGGCCTGTGTGGGTTTTCTCTGGGTACTCCGGTTTCCTCCCACATTCCAAAAACATGCATGGCAGACTGATTGAACACTCTAAATTGTCCCTAGGTGTGAGCGTGAGCGCGGATGGTTGTTCGTCTCTGTGTGATTGGCTGGCAACCGGTTCAGGGTGTCCCCCGCCTACTGCTCGAAGACAGCTGGGATAGGCTCCAGCACCCCCCGCGACCCTTGTGAGGATGAAGCAGTTCGGAAAATGAATGAATGAATGTAATGAAGGGTTCAATGTATGTGCATATGAATTGTTTGGATTCAGTACCTCTAATAAGGTTAAGAACCACTGCACTAGGGAGTCTTAGAATTGTCGCTTGGAGTCTTAGAATTACTTTGTGTCTGGATGGGTGAAGCATGTATGCTGCTTTCAACATGACGACGTAGCCAGGTATGTTGCTTGGTCGACACAGTACATCGATCACTACTTTTATGGTGTGAAATGTCGTTCATTAAATCATTTGTGTTTGGACAAATTAGTCTTGCTGTACGTCATTTTTAAAACTGATGCATTTCTTGCTAGCAGCTAACAAAGAGATGCACTTCTTTGCAACACATTGCTCAGCAGACATCAAGTCTGAGTGTAAAGTCTTGTGACTGTGTGAAAATGTGTGCAAGGCTTACGAAAAACAATATTCCATCACCGTATGCATCATCTTTCTTCCCGAATTAAAAATGAAATTCTGCAAAAGAATACACATCTTTAATACCTGTAATCTGATTGTGTTTTTCTTCCGCAACTGTAATGCAGTTTCTTAGCTTTGTGCAGAATCCAAAAATCACTCCCAGTCTTGATCTGTTGGATAGGTGTGTGGCCCAGGTATTACTTGGTATGGGTTCAAATACAAAATTATTGGTATCGCCCTTCCCTATTTGACACAACTGCCTAACATGGGGTCAATTAAGAAGTGTGCCCTGTGGTTCATAACTTCTTTGGTAGCAACGTTTATTGAAGCCGGACTACATTTTATATTTTTCCCCTTGTTAGTTTTTTAGCCGAATTACACAGTTGCCCCTTTTAACCCAGCCGCTGGGGGGCAGTGCCCTCCCCTGGGGGTGTACTGTTCCCCAGTGCCGGTCCCAAGCCCGGAGAAATGGGGAGGGTTGCGTCAGGAATGGCATCCGGCGTAAAACTTTTGCCAAGACGACCATGCGAGTTGGTAGGACGGTTTACAGGGGCGGATGGAAATTACTGACTCGCTGTGGCGACCCCTGAATAGGGATGTGCCGAAAGGAGAAGAAGAAGAAGAAGAAGACACAGTTGCCCCTTTTGTGGCATGGAGTAATAAATAATACAATCCTGCGATTCACCCCCGGGTTTGAAGAAAATAAGCAGTTCATACATTTTTAAGGAAACATTTACAAGTATTCCAATCGCCACAATGAAAGAGAGCACATGTGAATGGACAACTCTGTTTTTTTTTTTTCAAAAACACAAAGCATGAGGCAAAAAGCTGAAAAGAAAATAGACTTAACGAGAGGAGGAAGAGGTGGAATGCAAACATTCAAACTTAGACGATTGCGAGTCATCCAAAAACACAAAGCAGCTTCGGGGACCAGCTCCCAAACACAATATAGAGAATAAAGGGTGAATCCATGTGTTAACGTCAACAGATCCCCTGGGAAAGCAGAAAGAAAGTGAAGTGGCAAAAGACTCACTGTCAAATTTCTTTTTCCTGTCACACCAACACTTCATTCAACACATGTTGAATATGCAAAATCTGGTTCATTCAGTCTCTCCACTTTTTCGCATTCAACTGTTAAATCCCAGTTTTCATTAGGTTAATGATTGCACTCATTTCAGCTATGCCGCCTCAGGGGGAATGCGGTGTTGTGTCAAGAAGGGCATCCAAAAGATGGAATCTCACTAATTGGCAAATGCTTGCAAGTGTTTGCAAATGTTTTTTGGACAGGGTTTGTTAAAGGTTGCATATGTTTGCAAGATGTTCTATGTTTTACTTGTTGCAAACAGTTTTTCTTGTTGCCAAGAAATTTTATACATGTTCAAAATTGGCGACAACTGTCGGAGCGGCACTGCACGCCGGGTGCATTCACTTATCATACTGAATACAGAGCTTGGTCTTATTCACTCAGCCGCCTCTAATTCATTTAGTCGCCTCTCTGAGTTGCTGACACCGGCTCGTCATCGTCACCCTGTGGCTTCTCTTACCCTTCCCGCGGCTACAGCCATCTGGAGGGAGCCATGACCGTCAAGTCTGGGGACTGCCGAGGCACTAGGATGTGACTGGGGTCTTCTCATTCAAGTGAATGGACCCAGCAATCAATGCCTATGCTTGCCAAAATGTTTACCACAATCTTCACTATTGTAATTGTGAATTGTAAATATGGTTAAATGTTGTTGTAAAACACAATTCTGTGTGCTGAATATACTGCATTTATATGGCATGGCGGTGGCTCCATATGCTGGCTGTCAAATCAGGAAATCGATGTATACTAGGGTTGTGCGATACATCTTTATAGTATTCAAATCAAGAACATTCAAGACATTAATATTGAAATGAGTATGTTAACAGCCACATGACCTTGCCACGTTTGTGTTGCATGTAAATCTCAGTAAAACCAACCACATTCCTTCTTCCAAGTTTGACGCTGATCGATAGTTAAAACCAGCAGATAATCACCTTGCTGAGGGTGAGAGGGACGAGAGACACACGCAGAGCAAGCGAGGGACACATGCACCCACTGTTGACTAGATAGCACACAGGCAAGCGTCTCCAGTTGGTCCAGAATGCTGCTGCTCGCCTCTTGACTGGTACTCGTAAGAGGGAGTACATGCCTCCTATTCTCGCATCCCTTCTTTGCCTCCCTATACATTTTAGAGTTCTTTTTAAGATTCTATTTTTTTTCAAATCATTAAAACACTTATCTCTCGCCACTTATCTCAATGAGTTCCTCTTCACCGACGCACCTGTCTGCCACCTCAGGTCTGCGGATGAGACATTATGAGAAGTACTGAAGACTAAGCGGAGGCTCAGAGGGGATCGAGACTTTTCAGTTGCCGGTCCCTCTCTTTGGAATGACCTTGCTCTAAACATTTGGCCAGCCCCCTGGCTGGCGAGCTTTAAAACTCATCATAAATCTCATTTTTATTCTTTGGCTTTTGACTCAGCATGAGACTTGAGTTCAGTTTTATTGTTTTTGTGCATTTTATTGTCTTTGTTATTAGTTTCTTGTTTTATTGTTTGTTGTTTTATGAATTATTTTTGCTCCATGTACACCACTTTGTATATAGCAGTGGTTGCTTTAAAGTGCTCTATGAATACAGCTGAGTTGAGTTGAGATATAAAATAACCCATTAGCTAATCCACAGTACAAAATGGTTTATTACTCGTTGAAAAAGCTATTTATCTGATTTTTTCACCATCAGAGCTTGAAGCTACATTAGACTTTTATTTTAAACTATAGCCTACATCCTAAATGTAGTGTGCACGTATCTATGTGTTGTGTAATTTTGTGTGTTTGACAAGCAAAATAAAATAAAATTGTCGCAGACCATTTAATTTGAAATTTGCAATAATCTAACAGTTGTTAAAAAATAATTATTTTGTGTTTTAATAACATTTGTGTTTCAGTTGGAGCAATTATAAAATTAAGCCTAAAATGATGCATAAATACCACATTTGTATGAAACAAAATGACCTGTGTAGTCAGGTGTGTCTTCTGCCACTGAGGGTTGGATGGGAAGGGTGGGAATACCACATTTGTATGAAACAAAATGACCTGTGTAGTCAGGTGTGTCTTCTGCCACCGAGGGTTGGATGGGAAGGGTGGGGGTCAAAATTCCACTTTACATGATTAAAAAAAAAAAAAGTTGTCCTGTGTGATTTAAGTACCCCCCAAATGTGTTTACTTGGGCATACTCCTTGTGTACATTTATGCTGATATTCAAATTATTTATATTGTTAAAAAAATGCATATTTTTCTTTTCTTATTTCAGTGGCCATTCTTTCTTCAATGGAAGAGCATCAACTATTCATATAAAATATTAATCCAACATAAACAGTAAAGATGATTGTTGATTTTACTTTTTTGTTTTGGCTTTCCACAATCACTTCAAACTCCATCAGCTTTGGGAAAGACAAAGGATAGACATCCTATTCCTCAAAATAAGAAAGTCCCATATGGGTATGGGTCTGACAGCATTGGCTTATGGCTTAAGAATAGCAAAATGTGTTAAAATATTAACCTGCTTCCACCTCATTAAAGCCCTCTATGAGATAAAAACCCTTCTGTGAGGGAAATCCCAGTTGTGATGCACATCAGGCTAAAGCACCAGCAGGATGTTCCCCCCCCTCCTGGAGCCTTCACAAAGGCCAGTATGGCATTGTTAATAGTGTATGCTGTCTTATGATTGACCGGCAGTTTGGCGAGAGACGGTCAATAAAATGCCTTCACCAGAACCTACAATATAAGGAGCACTGCTGGTTTGTGTGTGCACATGTAATTACATCCTGTATATTTGTGTTCAACTGTCGAAAAGAGAGACCAAAAAACATTGAGATGTAGTGGTAGTGGCATATGTTTGATATAATAGTTGTCGTGGTGACTTAAATCCAATTAAACATCTCTTGAGAGATTTGAAAATGTCTATTTGTTGTTTGTTTCCCCATCACGACACAGTTGGGTAGGATCATGGACAACAGAAAAAGAGTAACATCCAACAATCCTTTCTACTGTTTATCCTGGATTAATAGTATAGTGGTTAGCGCGTTTGCCTCACAGTGCAGAGGTGCAGGGTTTGATTCCGGCTCCGGCCTTCTTGTGTAGAGTTTACACGTTCTCCCTGTGCCTGCGTGGGTTTTTTTCTGAGTACTCCGGTTTCCTCCCACATTTCTAAAACATGCGTGTCAGGTTAATGGAACACTCAAAATTTTCCCAAGGTGTGAGTGTGAGGGCAGATGGTTGTTCATCTATGTGTGCCCTGCGATTGGCTATCAACCAATTCAGGGTGTCCCCACCTACTGCCTGAAGACAGCTGGGATAGGCTCTAGCATGCCCCGCGACAATTGTGAGGGTAAGCGGATCAGAAAATGGATGGATGGGTGGATAAAATAGCTGAGGTTAATAGGTGATACCCTTCCGCTGAAGAAAGAAAATACACCCAACGGGCACTGAAATAACTTGAACATGACAAAAGTAAGATGAAAATCCATCGACTTTTATGGAAGGCTTGTTTAGCTCGCTGTCTACACCATGCTCTCATGTCAAACGCATGGTGAGGGCAGAAGTGTAAAAAGATTGTGCCTGAACTTGTCAAAAGAAAGAGGAAGGAAGTGGATGTGATCACACCTCTCGACTGTTATGAATCAAAATGGCTACCCTACTGACTTTTTGGATGGTTTTAACTACTTCTGCCAGTCGGGGCACTTTAATGTACTGTAATGCAATTTTGGGTGGTTTTCACTAATTCCACCACTAGGGGCACTGCACTGCATTGTAATACAATCACTGGGGGCAGAATAATAATTAATGTAACACAAAAACAAAAGTTAACTTATGAAAATCAAGCATTTTTACAAGCTCAAACTGAATAAATACTGTTTTAAAATTTGGGGTATTTTAATTATTTTGTTGCCCAACCCTCTGAGTCAAGCAATACAAAGATTTCTGTAACTCTCAAAGAATTGCAATATTATATAATCAGTGATATTTGGAGTAAGTATTCCAGCTGTCTCAGGTTTGTGTGTGCCTTCTCTAGACAGCATGTTTTAGCCTATTCCACCAATGTTCAATACAATTTCGATCAGGTCTCATGAGGCCACTCAAGAATACAATTAACCAATGTTTTGTTCTTGGAGATTCTTTTGTGTTTTAGCTGTGTTTTGAGCCAATATTTGGCCAACATTCAATTGTTCTCTGACACAGGGCAGCACATTTTGCTCTGGAATGCCTTGAGAGTCCTCAGATTTAATTGTACCCTGCACAGATTCAAGACAACCAGCTGCACACACAGCTGCAGTGAAGCATCCCCAGAACTTAACCAAGCCTCCTTCATCATTCATAGTAGATATAGCGTCCTTTTGTTTTTACATACATCAACATATATGCTTAAATGCATAGCTGATCTGACTTGCTAAAAAAAAGTCCTGTTTTGTCTCATCTGTCCAAAGAACATTCTCCCAGACGCTTTGTGGCTTGTCACTGTGCATCTTGGTAAATCAGTCCAGTCCAGTCTTGTCAGTTTGAAGTTATTTCAGTGACCGTTGTGGGTTTTTACATCCTTAATGTAAGGGTACCAACAATTCTGCATGTGCCATGTGTACGAAGAAAAGAACACCGCACATACTGTGAAACATCTACGAGGCTATTCATTTCAACATTATTATGCCTGCAGCCGTACATTCATTATACGCTTTGCTTTTCAAGTGCAGAATGCTATTCCTTATTTTATTTGAATGAACACAACCAGAATTTTCTACTTTAATGATTACAACATTTTCCTGTTGTGTAAAAAGGTCTGTCAGGCCTCCATTGCATTTAGCTTGGTGACATCTCTCACTGCTGGTGACTACCAACCATTCATATGCACAGGTGCAGTTGGTGCTGGTTTGTTGTCAAAAGGCGGTGATAATAATTGTGGAGCACATGTTTTGATATCAAATAGTTATTTTGTAATGTGAGAAGACCCCACCGCCCCTCCCACCCTCCGCCCACTATTTCTACTCCATTCTTTATTTTATTTCATTCATTTACATTTTGGGCTGACATTATATTATTTAGAAAAACAAAAGACTTTATTAGAAGCCAGACAAAAAAAAATACCTCTTAACCAGAGGAGCCAATAATTTGGAGGGAAGTTTATGTGGTGTAAGATAGAGCATTGCTTGTGGGAAGTGGCAGTGACTTTTGGTGTCGATCTCAAAACTGTATTTGACGACAAGGTATAGACCTTAGTGAACCAATTTCCAGAGGTTTACTGAATTTACTACATTGTTTCACTGGTGACTGATTGTGGAATCTTGTCACACTTGTTTATTCTATTAAAACCGTTCAACCTCCTTGGGATGAGACCCCCGTCGGTTGAATATACAGTGGGCCGTAAATCCTCACCGCATGGGCTTGCTATGTGCCTTTTAATGCAACAGCTGTTTTTCTGAGAGAAAACTCAATTGTCCCCTCCTCCAACCCGTTTCCAAGCCACTCTCTCTCCTCCTGACTCCTCCTCTTTCCTGTCATCGATGCTTGCCTTTGTAAGACTCATTCCCCTCCCTGGGAGCCTTTGTTAGGGCATTGCTTTCCCAATCAATGCTATTTTCTGGTGTCTTTTTTTTCTGCCCTAACTGCAATTTCTAACTTTCATTATTCTTTGAAAAGGATTTTTTTTTTTAACTTTTTACATGAAACTAAGCCTTTCAGGGACAGTGGTTACTACAGTAGACAGCTTATCATGTATACTGGAGTGGTTGATCAGTAATCACTTTATTGTAAAAATGCACGGGTATTGTCACTAACGAAAACTTCCAATTACTGTCTCTCAAAGGGCGCCATACATCCCACAGATAGCTTTCACACACACGCACACACACACGCACACGCACACGCACACGCACACACACACACACACACAAAATCAATCTTAATATTCAAAAAAACATTTTAACAGTCTCCAACAGAAAAAAAAAAAAAAACGGCACCACAAACCCCTTTTCACGTCTAGAGTGAGGATAACACTGCATACTGAATTTTTTTAGACCTCTTTTTAACCCAATAGCGTGTTGCATTTATGACAGAGATGGGCAACTGGTCTCGACTAATTTCTAAAAAATGTTTGCTGTTGTAGCGGCACGGTTGCTTGACTGGTTAGGACACCCGCTTCAGAGGGCAGAGGTACAGGGTTCGAGTCCGGAATCATCCCAAGCTGTGATTGTGAGCGTGGATGGTTGTGTGTCTTTGTGTGCCCTGCGATTGGCTGGCAACCAGTTCAAGGTGTCCGCTGCCTACTGCCCGAAGACAGCTGGGATAAGCAGTAGGATCAGAGGATGGATGGGGGGATGTTTGCTATTGCTGGCCATTATAAGATGTAATTTCAATGTTCGCCACAGGATGGAAGACATCGCCCAATAGCACCTCCAACCCCAGGGCTGGACTTGTGAAGAAGAATGTTTCATGGTAGCCACAACGTTGGTCTCAAAAGTTAAAAAGTTGTGGAGAGAAGTAACAGTTTGTTGTTATTTTGTGTAGTAGTAGATATTTTCTTTGTGCATTTGAAAATTTAAATATTTGAAGGTATTCTTCTGTACATTGGCTCACTTAAAAAACATGCATATGGACATAATTTGTCCCGATGGCGTTTTTTGTCATACGTGTGGTCAGGAAATGTGTGGTTCTATGTGGCCCCCCAGTGGCGTTGATTAAAAATTGTGGTCATTTCGGTTGTCCAGCCCTCATTCATGAAATCAATGAACTGCTACAGAGAGCACCACATTTTATTTCTGCATCTAACAAAAACATTTAAACAGGCAACAAAGACACTTGGTTGAAGTTTATTTTCAAATAACATAGCCTGTGTCTCCATGAGCAGTCGGCTTAGCTGTCAACTTTAATTAGGTCAATTTCACTGAGCAATTTAAAAATACATTTGCATTCAAAATATTTATTAAATCAGAAAGAACATTGGGCCTAACCCCAACCCTATTAATGTCACGATGCGTAGTGGTGGTGGAGGACCCCAAAAAAGCAGGCAAGAGAGAGGAGCAAGTTATACTTGACGAATTAATTGTATTGATAAAAACACAGAAAACTCAATCCAAAACAAAGTCCTGAAAACAAAACGAATCCAAAGTATCAAACAAAATCCAGGCTGTCGCTAAAAACTTACCATCACCAAAACATGATAGAGAACATGACCAACAAACATGACAGCTACAACAAACAATGATCCGACACCCCGAGTGGTCGTGCTGGGAGTCCTTTTAAAGCAATAATTACATAATGACCAACAGGTGTGCAGCTGCAGGGAGAGCCCTACAGTGCCACCTGTTGGTCACAAACCAGAACATGACAATGAATCAGCCTGTACAACTGAGAAATGAGTGAGCGAGCTTGTATTTGGGGTGCGTACAGTGAGTTGACAGCTGAAAAAAAAATCACTTGTAAACACATCAAAACGAACTGAATTGTGCTGACAAGAATCATAATTAAAAAAAAAACAGGAGATAGAAAAAGATACAGTCAGGCTATGTTTACAACACAGCTCAATTCACCGCGTTACACAAGGCGTGAGTTCATTTTTTTTTTTTGCCCATATGCTATGTATCTGATTGTTTCATGCAATATGAACAATACAATTTGGAATTTTTCAAATTTGACCAGGGACTCTCTTATATGTTGATATAAATCGGATGGGTCTGTAGTATGTGCTCTCATCCGTACATATCCGAACTAAGCGTTATCAAAAGCCCAACATTCATACAACATATATTTTTTAAAATCAGGAATTTGAGATCAGCAACAAATGCACCAACAACAGGAAGGCTCAGCTTGACCAAAGCTCACCAAAGCTTTCCTTTGATTTCACAACTTCCCCCACTTAGTCTAGTGTTACACAAAATAGAAACATGCTTAAATTCCAGACCCCCCATGCAGTGCTGACAAGCAACAATATTTGCACAAACTGGTTCAGAAACGCTTGGAAAAGTCAAGCTTGGCTGAGCAAAAACCCTGTCAAGAACCCTGATAACAATCAATGCTGGATCAATAATCAATGAACACTAATGGTGAAAGCATTTTTCTCAAAGAGGTCATTTTGGGTTGGAGTGGCTATCAGACCATCAGCAAAACCACCAGACCCTTAACCCCTGCAGGGAGTCTCGAGGGAGCTAGAATTAGAAAACTGATGTGTCAGTTACTTCCTTACAAAAAGAGATCCCAATGTGGAGAATGTGTCTGTGTTTTTAGGGGTCAGGAAGCGAGTCTAGTGAGTTTAAAAAGGTCTGTCACTTATGTTATTTAATTGACAGAATATTTTTCCTCCATTTACCATGAAATGACACTGATACGTCAAAATGTTTGTATTTCAGTGTTTCCCAACCTTTATTGAGCTAAAGCGCATAATTTACAACAAAAATCTCACAAGACACCGCCACACAAAATTGTCATCAAGCATGGAAATCGAGGGCGATTACAGTCATGTACATTCTGACATCTCATGGAAAAAGCAATTAATTATTCTGCACGGACCAGCATTGACAGATGAGGAAACAGAATGTTTTTTATAGGAGGGGGAAAAAGTGAAAGATCTTAGACTGGCCAAGTCAATCACTGGACCTTAAACCAAGAGAGACTGCATTTTAGGTCCTGAAAATGAGACTAACGGGACAAACACGAACTGAAAGTGGCTGCAGTATAGACCTGGAAAAGCATTTCAAAAAAAGAAAGCAACGGTCTGGTTAAGTCAAGGGGTCGCAGGCTTCATGCCACCACATAATAAATATTACTCACTTTCATCAATGTAATAAAGTCCGTTCCAAGAATTTTGCTCACTCAAAAGGTTGGTGGCCCTAAACTAAAGGTGCTACAACTGGATGTAAATACACCTGTTCCTCCAATGGTATGCTGCGTTCAATCAACATTGAAAGTAGAGCATGCAGAATGACAATAAAAATAAATGTATTGTGACCGCAGAATCCCTTGTTCACTAAAAGAGAGAGCACGCTGGAAAAGCCAACAGGGCTGCACACTGGCAGCCGTGTCAGTTGGCTGGTGCCTCTGTGCATGACCATGCATGAGAAAATAAGCTCAAATTGCAGTTGAAAGGATTATTGACTGTGCTAAAGTGAGGGTCAAGGGTCATGTGAAAGACAGCACAGGCAGAGGACAGAAAGGGACTGTGACGTTGCTCTGCATGAGACCTTACAGCAGTGTGACTTTAGAAATAAAAATGCAGCCAGATAGCGACTCTAAAGCTAAACTCACCAGCATTCAGTACAGTATTTCCCGAAGCTAAATTACCAGTGTGTTTTTCAATTCTTCTCCACCTGTTTCCAGACAGTGTCCCATCCTATTATGCATGTCGGATTTAAGTTGGCGGCCGGGTGGGAGAGTGGTTAGCGCGTCGTCCTCACAGGGCAGAGGTGCCTGGTTCGATTCCGGCTCTGGCCTTGCTGTGTGGAGTTTGCATGTTCTCTCCTCACACATTTCAAAAACATACATGGCAGGTTAATGGAAGACTCCAAATTGTCCCTCGGTGTGAGTGTGAGCGCGGATGGTTGTTCGTCTATGTGTGCCCTGCAATTGGATGGCAACCAGTTCAGGGTGTACCCCACCTACTGCCCGAAGACAGCTGAGATAGGCTCCGGCACCCCCTGCGACCCTTGTGAGGATAAAGCGGATCAGAAAATGGATGGATAGATGACTCACAGAGTATATGGGTTGGTGCAGATGAAAAATCCTGGGAGTGATCTTGCAGAAAAATAACAGCTTTTAAAATAATTCAGGATTCAAACAGCCTTCTGGAATTTAACTTGTTTGTAAATAGGATAGCGTCTGTATTTTGATCAACCCCAAAGCTCAAATGTGCTAATGCTCAAAGGAGACACAAAGCACCTCGATTTTAAGAAGGCCTCACCCCACGGTGCCATTTCACCTGGGCACCAACATCAACCGGGACCTCAAGTGGAAGCTGGCCATCAGCTCCCATTTCAAAAAGGTTCCCCAGACGATGTCCTTCCTGTTAGAGCTGAGGAAACTCAACCTGCCAACCCAAATGTTGGTGCAGTTGTACAGGGCTATGATCGAGCCTGTCCTCACCTGCTCCATCACCGTGTGGTACGCTGGTGCCACTGGTAGGGACAAGCCCAAACTGCAGCGGATTGTGCATGCTGCTAAGAAGCTGAATGGCATAATCATTTCAGGACCTGTAAATCTCCAGGATTTGGGGGCTTCCAGATCGGATTACAGGTGACACATCCTGTTCAACCCTCTCCCCTCAGGCAGAGGAGTCTACAATCCATTCGGGCCAGAACCTCCCGCCAAATGAACAACTTCCCCAGCTATCAGACTAAATAGACTAGTATCACTTAAAACTTCAAAACTACACCTGATGTAGGCTATTGCACATTGCTTATTCTCTTTTTTGTGTGTGTACTTCTATTTTATTTTGTTGTGATCATTTGTTTTTCATGTTACACCATTGGACCAAAAAAAAAAAAAAAATCCTAGTGGCAAACGTACCTTTCACTGACAATGGCAATAAAATTTATTCTGATTTTGCAGTCAGCTCTTAAATACTATCCATCCATCCATTTTCTAATCCTCACGAGGGAGCCTATTCTAGCTGTCTTTGGGCAGTAGGCGGGGTACACCCTGAACTGGTTGCCAGCCAATCGCAAGACACACAGAGACAAACAACCATTTGCGCTCACAAATCGGGATAATTTAGAGCAGGGGTGCCCAAACCTTTTTGACCAAAGATCTACTTTTCGATCAACCAGCCTCCCGCGATCGACCTGTTACCGCGCAAGCGCGCATAGGCACGTACTTGATAACGCATGCCACAATGAGCAACAGCCATAACGACCCCTAAGATGAACGAAACAGAAAAATAAAGTAAACCTAAGAGTTTTTGAGTTTGTGAAAAGGATTTCGTGCCTACCTGACGCGTTTGCATGCAACGCACTTTTGCAGCCCGTTAACCATCGTAGCTCACGCGTACTGTTTTAAAATGCTTCTCTCGACCCTCCAGATTGCCATTCTTTGCGAGTGCCCTCGGCTAATTCTACATGAAACAAACTCTGAATGAGAATAATGATAATAATAATAACAAGAAGAACAAGAGGAAGAAAAGCTATATTGCAACAGCTCTGATTACAAGCTGCAATTGCCGACTACTGACCGCTAACAACTTCCGGTGACGCAGGTCACACGCCACCATAAGTTAAAGGTGAACTGCTTTATTTTAATTTATTTTTTAAATACTTTTTGTGAAAATGAGACTGATAGGATGATTCGGGTGCAGTGTGCATTAACACAAAAAATATATTACTAACAGCCACAAAGACAAACAATGTTTGTTTTTTTTTCCTCTACATCCCCTCGCGATCGACTTGGGACCAGTCCGCGAGCTACCGGTCGATCGCGATCAATGTAATGGGCACCCCTGATTTAAGGTGCGCCATGCATGTTTTTGGAATGAAGGAGTAAACCGGAGTACCCGTCGAAAACCCTCACAGGCATGGGGAGAAAATGCAAACTCCACATAGAAGGCTGGAGCCTGAATCGAACTCTGCACTGTGAGGCGGACATGCTAACCAGTAGTCACCGTGCCGCCCCCTTAAATACTACTCATCGCTAAAATATTTTGAGTGATCATCATGTCACTAGTTTGTGATGTCGGCAAGAAAGCGGCAGAGTGACCCAGACAACAACCTGCACAGCGGTTGTGACGGACGGACGAGCAGACACTATTATCCCTTAACCCTTTCAGGGACAGCGGCTACTACAGTAGACAGCAGCTTATCACGTTACAGGGTGCATAAAAGGGTTAAGGAAAATTAACAGCAGTAATATTCACAATTACGCCACAAATAGGAGCAACCTATCTTAATCTATATTAACCTATAAATGAAAAGAAAAAAAGAAATACAATAGCAGCATCTGAGTGGAGTACCCAATGAGAATTAACATCAAATCGCAGCAGAAAGAAAATAAGTCTCGTTTTAAGGTATAGCCTATTGGGACATGGCAAGTAGTAAATTATAAAAGTGTCAGGTCTTCTGGCCCTCTTTTTCTCCCTGTGTGTCTGTGTAAATCTATGTGTGGGTTTGGAGAGTAGAGTGAGCTGAGACCTGGTACAAGCAATCATCATCTGTGGCAGACTCAAGCCATTTCCGAACTCATCTCGTGGCCAGATTGACTCACTCTGTCGCCCAGTCAGTCACGATCATCTCATGTCTACATTCTGTTATCTCGATTCTGATTTCTGTTCTTTTCTTCTGTCCAAAGAGCCTGCAGCCGCACACCTGCCTGGGCTGACCTTGTTTTTTTTTTGCCTATCCAAATCATGTATCCTTGCACCTCTCGTCATTCTGCTCAGGTTCGCTTTTTGCTTTTTTACCCTTAAAACCACAATAAAAATTGTGTCTACTCTGGGGTCATCTTCCCGCACCACAGACAAAAGTATAATTAGAGTCCAATTATGCCACGGCAGCAGCCATATAACTAGTGCAAAGGGAAAAGGGGACTGTGATGTACAGCATAATGACATGTTGTCATGGGCCCTTTCTTTGACCACCAAGTCCAGAAAGTTGTCTTTTTTTGTCTCAAAGACATCTGAAGATTTCCGGCATTATATTGTGTAGCGTCCAAAAGATTCAACTCCGCTGAAAAATTTTCTCGATGAAAAATGGAGTCAACCAAAACAGCCCGTGGCAAACCTGGCTTCAGAATTACAGTCGCCCCCGTCAACGTGTTTGCTGACATTTTTTTTTGTTGTTGTCCACATTCTTCTGCCAGTCAGTGACTATAAAAGAGGCAGGAGATGATAGTAAGATTTTCCACCACCTGAGAGTCCATTTAATCTGTCTACAAAAATCTATCTCAAAGTATCAGAAGACCTTGTACTTAGAACCAGATGGGCAAGTCAGGTGTTCTGCTTCTCATTCCCATGCAATGTCAAAGGGGATACTCTTTTAAACCACGCATCTGTACTATTTAAATGCACCGATGTTATTTATCACACAGTATAATATAGGTAGGACTACATAGTAGTCCTCTCATTCTGTTTCAGATAGCCAGCACACTACTTTCTCCTCGTCACACGACCACCATACCATCATGACTCATTTGCGCATTAAACCCAAATATTTATTTTAAACTGTAGTTGATTTCCTTGTTGTACATACTTATTTCCGTGGTGTATATTACGGTATCTCTTTGAAATTGTTGTTTTTCTGTTCACAAATGCATTGTGGTCTATATTAACCTGTTGAGTGAACACTGATACTACCTTTCCAAATGTGTTATAGTTAGTTTTGAGTACCCTACATTTATCCTTCCTGGACATTCGGACACTCCTACAAAATGGCGTAAGCCCTTCTTAGTTTGCACATTTGGCCACCCCCCAATTATGTGGGACAATTTTGTCAAAACCACCATATACAAATATATTAAAAATTAATATTAGACATTACCTTTATTCAAAACCACCATATACAAATATATTAAAAATTAAGATTAGACATTACCTTTATTAAAACCCCTCGATACTGGTAAGCACCCAGTCAGCAAAATTGGTCTGGCCCGGCTCTGGCGCGGACACGGCACGACACTCGGCCCACATACCGCAATGAATGACGGTCCTGCAGTGGCCCGGGTCCGGCATCCATGATCCGGGCCGCATTCGGCCCGGATCTGAGCCGCATTGTATAACCATATCCGACCCTACTCCGGCCCGACGCCGTGGATGGTTGTTCGTCTCTGTGTGCCCTGCAATTGGCTGGCAACCGATTCAGGGTGTCCCCCGCCTACTGCCCGAAGACAGCTGGGATAGGCTCCAGCACCCTCCGCGACCCTAGTGAGGATCAAGCGGTTCGGAAAATGAATGAATGAATTACCTTTATTAAAACCCCTCGATACTAGTAAGCATCTATACACTGTGATTCATTTTTGTAATTTCAGTGTACTTATTTACGTCCCTCCACCCTTATTTTGGATGATTTTTTTTAAGCAAAATGTTTTGTGTTTTTCTTGAGAAATTACGGTATGCAAGGCGAATGTTATCTGAGTCGAAAGCCCAAGAATCAAAATGGGTTTGAAGATGAGTTTTAAAAATGGACAGAGAGTGGGCTTTCCTATTTGTTCAGCGGTAGATCATTCCAAAGCGAGGGACCGGCAATGTAAAAAGCTCGATCCCCTCTGAGCTCCGCAAAGTCCTCAGTGCCTGCAGTCCCATCAGGTCCGCTAACTGTGGCAGCGGACGGGACCATTTACAGATTTAAAGACCCCACCCCACCGCCCCCCACCAAAAAATAATCTTTAAAGGAACTCTAAAATTACCCATTAGTGGCGATTACACAGAGATAAAAATCCATTTGCGTCAGTGCTTAGTCTGTCTTTTTTTTTTCCCCCTGTCATTTGTGAATCGTCAGAAAAAAGGGCGTCCCTCAGTAAGGTACCTTCTGTCAGTATTGATGGAATGCCCACCTCTGGTAATAACTGTGCAGATTTTCTTAGAGACTTTCTGGATTACAGTATTTCAGTTGCTATTGTACATGGCGCTGATTATCATGAATAACCGACAGAGCGAGCAGCAATCATGTTAATTATAACAGACATGGCTTGTGCCCACACTTGTGCCCCCGTCCGTGACTATGCACTCCAGTCATTGTGTTCATTTATATTGTGAAAGCTGGCAGTTATCACAAATAACCAACAAGGAACAATTGCAGGAGAGTAATTAATTATATGACACATCAATGTTGAGCGCCAGTGCATGATCAATCATACCAGGCCTTAGACCACCTCTTCCAAGTACGTCGTATGAGAGGAATTTTACACCCACACATCGATACATCAGTGCAAACGTATACCAGACTTTTGTTTTCAAGTGGGAAAATGTCAAACCGGCCTTTGTGGGATAGTGGATGGGCCGGGATCCGCATGAAGTATAATCCATTGTCTTCCCGTCCACAACAGGTGTCTTGGTAAAAAAAAAAAAAAAAAGGGGGGGGGCACTTAAACTCTTATTCAAAATAACTGACTCCCTTCCAAAGATGTCGGTATCACAGCGACAGTGGCTGCAGTAATAGAGAACTCAAGTGAAGTTAAGTCAAGTTAAATATGCACTGAATCTAAAATGAGAATAAGTTTTAAAAATTTTAATATACTGTAAAAAAAAAAAAAGGGGGATAAAACTGGAAGACACTCAGAAAGTCATTTTCTTCTTGGCACATGGTTGATTAAAACAAGAAAACGAGCACTGCTTGAGATAAAGGAAATGTCACATTCTATTCCATTTGTCAAAAGGAAGGAATTTTCTGACGGGCGTGTAATTGTTCCACTTGGCTATTCTTTCTCTTGCCATCAAAGCCACAGATTTTGTCGCGTTTCACTTGCCTAACTTCCGTGCATGCAGCATGAGACATTTCCTATTCAGTAACTGGCAACCAGTCCAGAATATATTCACCCCAAGTTCTGACCGGTAGCCTGTACCTCCCTCACGCTGATGAGTAGTATAACATAAATTCCTAGATGAAGATCTCGAACTAGACAATCCAACTGCAGTAACTCAATACACTTAAACATATACTCACACTGACAACTAAATTTCCAATTCAGCATCAAACAAAACAATTAAAGGACTATTCCAAACCAAATGTTGAGCCTGTTGTCTCAGTTTTGTGGCTGACATTGTGCCAAATCCACAGCGACTTGTAGTTGTCATTGTAAAAGTGTCCCGCGTTGAATTGAGAACCCTTTTTGTTCATGAATGTGAGCATAAGATTTACACACGTCCCAGCCATGTTTCCCTGAAAGAGCACGATGGAGCAACTGCTTCACCGCTATTGTTGCCACCGAGTGTTTCTTCTCTCCCACCCAAAGAGCTGGAAAGCCACCATGACCTAAAGCCAGATTGTAAATGTACATGAAGACGCCCCCATTTGCAAATGAAAGGAACCAAAAGAATTAAATCAGAGTAAGGAGAATGAATGGCAGTAATGCTGTCAGATGTTGAGGCCTTACACACGTGCACTATACAAAGCTTACTTGTCACCAAAGCTGTGTGGAAGGAAGAGCTTTACAATGTTATTCGGAAAAAAAAAAAAAAAGACTAAGGATACAGCAGAGGCTATCGAGTTGCTGCAGTATAGTGATGGGGCAAGTGTGAAAAAAGTACTAGCGGCACTGTTGTGACTGTGACAGAGTTTTGCTCTTTGTTGCCATGATGCTGTTTGTGTCTTTGGTCCTTTATTTGGTCACACCTGGCTGGGTTTGTTTTTCTATGTAAGCTTGAGTTACTCAGTTACATGTTGTCAGAATGTTCAACCTTCTACGCCCTGCTGCACCCAGCCCCCGCTTTATGTTTATTACTTTCTATTTTTGCATATAAAAACTTTTACTTTGCCATTTTTTCTCTTGTCTGCCTCTGGGTCCAAATTCCGCTCCTCAACTGACTGTACGTTCTGACCAGTAATGGACTCAGCGGACTCAAATGACAAAATCCAACATGCCGTGAGGGCCCAGGGAACGTTTTCAAACATTCTAATTCATCTTTGTCAGAGATGTTCACTCGGAGAGTTGAACAGACTCAGGAAGAGATTGTCTTTTCTGCCGGCAGGAGGCGCAGTTTTCTACGAAGCCACACCGTGTGCGCTTCCCACTGACACCTGACCCCTGCAACCTCTGCCGGCCTTTTTATTGAGTGTATATGCAAATTACAAGTGATATATCAGAAAAACACTCCCTTCTTCACCTCTCAATCCAGCCCACCGATACGCCCCTCCGAGGCCAAAACATCTTTCGTTACAAACAATGGATACCTTGTTACTTCAATGGGTGGATTTCACATAAATTGAGACACTGTAACAAACTGAAGACATCTTATCATGTTGCCCTCCCGAAGTTGAACCTTCCTGCTGGCACTATCAGTTAATGAGGACTCGGCTTTATTCAGCCCAAGTTGGCCCTTTTTTCTGTGTGCTCCGTTGTGTACAAGTTGTGAGAACATACCATTCGAGGTCAATCAAACATACAACAAAATGAAACTTTTAAACATGATAACTGAATTTGTTATACTCTATCAGTCTTCCACCAACGAAGATAGAGACACACAAAAAATCTTCACGAATGAAAAACTTCTCAACTTAAAAAAGAGAAGTAAAGCAGATGCAACAAAAGATTGCTTGTTTTTATTTTCCCTGATCGCTTCACTTGTTATTAGGCAAAGTTTAGAGTACAACCGATGGGGCGTTTTAAACATCACAGAGCTAGTGGGACTATAAAATCACTCCAGAAACATTCCATAAAGACTGTGTATGTATATTTATTGATTTATTTTTAAACTCCTCCCACCCCAAAGAAGGAGGGAAAACATATTTTAACCCTATAAAGCCAGTGTACTTCTCCTTCAGGCACAGCAGAGGTGAGAAGTGAGACAACTGCTCCAGAACGTGAGCAGAATATAAAATTATTCAGAACGTTCACATCATTACATTATTGTCAACATTTGCATTTACTGTAATTTGACCATTTACATAACCACATCGTGGCAGTAACAGTTTATTTGCATCAAATATAAAATAGAAATAGAAGGCATTTTATTGCTTTTGCATTGTGCTGGAACAACAAAATGGGGTACAACTCCAATTTCAAAGAAACTAATCTTCCTATTCTTAAAAAAAAATGTTACATTGTTGCGGCAAAGACAAAACAGCTTACGTCAGTCATGTGGTTGTGACTTAATATACATAGAATGTGTCATGCTTACATTTCACAGTTCCATATGTGAACAATACACTTTGTGTGTTTTCATTTGAAAGTCAAAGATGGCCATGACTGAGCATGAATGCTGTGCGCATGTTGTCTTTTCCGGTTTTACATCTCTACCATCGTATGACAGCACAAATAATCGAAGCAATTTCTACCTTCAACCTGTCCAGCAGAAAGGTGACTAAAATTACATCAAAATTGGCCTACCACACCATATTCATTTCTGGAATGAGGATGTTGGAGTACTCGGAGAAAATCTATGCAGGCAAACTCATTCCAACTCTCCAGACCGCGAGGCAGAAGTGCTCACCATTTTTTCCCTGTGATGCCAATGTACAAAAAACAAACAAACAAACACTGTATAGCCAGTAATAATGCTTATGCCGGTACTGTAGTGTAAGGCACCGGAAAAAAAAAATCGCAGTCATATATACTTGGAAAAAAAAAAAACAAGCACATTTTTTTCACTCAGAAATTTAGGGAAAATTTTACAAGGAGAATTTTTCCGTAAATTTTTTCTTGCATCGTATTAGTTTATTAATTTAAAAAAAAAGTCACTCAAGGTTGCAGGACAAACGCATACACAGCCACTTTACCACCTGAGCCCCGCCACTCCTATTCTATGTTAGTAAATGTTCCTCAACCCTCGAGTGACTTTTGTTTCTACTACAAATAACGTTTTCCTGGAAAAAAATGCTGAATTGGCAACAAACCTTTCGATTAAAGGTGAACACTAATTTACAATATTCAAGAGAGACATTTGCAGAGAGCTAATATTTCTAACCGGAACATATCAATATAATGCCTTGTTTGCCAACTTTGTGATCGTGCAGATGCTGTCCTATTTCAGTGAGTTGAGTTATGATTAGATTTGAATAGACTTTTAGTATGTTAACGCTACTTCTAATACATCTTAATCACTGCAAGTTTCCTGCTGCAAGGATCTCCCACTGTCAAAGTGCCTCACTTCCCACCCATTATCAACCTGCCATTGGTTTTCTGCCCATTATTCCCCATTTCCTACAATTGCCATTATTCCCTTCCTTTCATGCTGGGATCAGGTGGGAATGATGCCTTGGCTTACTCCCAGCTTCCTTCCACTGTGACTTAGTGATGGGAACGGGCGGCAAACTGTATGTCTGCATTGCTGTACATTTTATTTCTATTTAACCCTTTCATGCACAAATTATGATAAGCCGTAACCTGATAAGCTGTCCGCTGTAGTAACCGCTGTCCGTGAAATGGTTAAATTTGTTCATAAATCAAGCGGTAATGGCAGAAGTTTAAAAAAAATAAATAAATAAAAAACATTTGCAAAAGGAAGGTCGCTATGACAGCCAAAGGTATCATTTTGGGGTAAACAAGTTAAATCTGTATGACTTAAAAGAACCAAACTTACACTCCTTTCTGAGGCCGCATATACACGTTTTTTTTTCTTTTCATCAAGTGCGTATATTACATACCGTGCATTTTTCACAGCAATCATTCAAAAAAACACATTTCCAAAAGTTGCGTTTGATAAAAACTGACATTTTTAATTACTCGTATGGAAATCGGGTTCACTGGAGCCCCTGCCCTGCCCACTCATCAAGTGTCCCAACCCCTAAGCGTGAAAGGTTCGATGCAGCCTTGACTGATCACCAGTCAATTACTCAGCTGACATGTAGAGATTGGCAATCATTCGGATTCACACAAAAGGGCAAGCTAGAGTCCTCCTTTAACCGAGAACACATATTTCCTTGACCATGGGAGGAAGTTGGTGAGCCCAGAGAGAAAAAAAAACACATATGTAACAGACTCTAAAAAAAAAAGGCAGTGTTAAAAGAAAGTTCCAAATCTTGTTTCTTTTTTTTTTTTTTAATTTTTCCCATGATGGCATTGCAAATAAGCATCTGTTCTCAGTTGCCTTACATAGACAAATAAAGGTGAATAAATAATAATTTGTTCTTTGACCTTACTCGTAACTCCGAAGACTTCATACTTGAAATAATATGTCCCCCGTTGACATGAACAGAAATGCCATTAATCCGTTCCAGCCTCTCCAGAAAAACCAAACATTTTGGTAGTGTGTTTTTCATGAGAAAAATTGCACTGTACGTTATTGTACTTAGATTAAACTACCTCCATTTAAAAAAAACGGGTTAAGAAGATAAGCTGAGCCAGCCATAGATGCTCATACTATGCATGGCGGTACACTGTGACTGCTGTTTGTTTTTTGTTTTTTTTTCAAAGCTTCCCAAATAATACATGGACATCAATGGCGGTAGGGTTTTATTTTCAAATTGGTATCTGCAGTGTGTGGTGGCTGGCTCGACTTGTCTTCCCAATTGGGTCGACTGGCCTGATACGAGGTTTTTCATTGTCATCACAACTTGTTGCCACCAATATCAACACCACGTGGTCCTTAAATCATTCTCAAATTGTAATTTCGAACACCAAATTAATGCTCATTAACTACACAAGTTTCTGATGTTGGCGGCTTGTGGGTAGCAGCTAGCTACTCGACTGTCAACAGCCATTGGACTGTGCATAGAGCCATAGAAAGTGCAATTTTCTCTCTTTTCTATTAATGTTTTTTTTAAACAAGTACAAATGTGCCATAGATGTAGCTGTATACAGCCCTAATATCTACCCACTTGAAGATCAACAGTATTGAAGCATATCCACCTCCAAGTAGGTCTTGGAAATGAGTCTGCTTTGTTTGCACAACATGCAACAAACTACTGTAAAATCCCTCCCCAAATAACGTTTTCTTTCTCACTTTGTTAGGTAGAGGTGAAAGTTCAACTTCTTAAGAAAGGGGGTCCGTATTGACATATAGGAGGAGAGAGGGGTCAAAGGGGCCTAAAAGCAGGGAGGTCAGCTGTGTATATTTGGCCTTTGAAAGACAATGTCCCCTTTGTCACTGTTGCAGTTATGCACTTGGACTGATATACTCTCACTGTTTACTCAAACAGTGGAGAGGGCAGGGGGCAGTATCATTTTTCCCCAGATGCTCAACTGGGAACTAACCAGGCTTTTTGTTGAGCACATGGCTGTCAGTCAATATTGATCCTGATTCATAAAATGTCACTGGCCACATCTCAGGTCAGTGAGGTTGGCTGCTCCTGCCGATGAGGATTCTTGCTTTCTTTTTGTGTGTGTGGTAACGTCACTGTCCTGTAAAAGTGCTTTTAATCATTCATATACAATACAATACAATAAATCTTTATTTATACAGCGCTTTCACAACAGATGCTGTTGTAGCAAAGCATTTTACAGAACAGTTAACTGAAATAACAAAATACGGTAAGATAACAACATAGCATAAGACATGGACAGTCATGCAATCGTAACCACTATTCCTTGAACCAGTTATAGATGAAAGAGGAGAGAATGAAAATGTCCTTTCACCAGTGGATCAGAGAGGTCATGCTCAAAACGTGCATGACGTCCCACACGACTGCTACAAGCTATGTTTGAAGGTAAACAAGAAGCTGTAGCATCCAGTGATGAAAAAAGGGACTGGTTCACTTCTCCTGTCCCGTGTAATTCTGCTTCAATTCCAAGCGCCGAATCTCAGTTCCAAATGCGCGTCCGCGCTCCATGCCGACACTCTATCTATCTTTCTATAATTTCAAATTAATGAATAATGTAAACAATCAGAAAATAATAAATGCTGATCACATCATACAAGCATCTATGTGCAGAAACCAATACAATAATTGAGCGTAGTCGTTGCAAAGTTTCAGATTTATTTTATTTTTTTTGTGCCTTTGACCACAGTGTAAACACGAAATAAATCTTTCCATTTCTTGTTTTTGTTCATGTTATTTTTAATATGCCTCAACAGAAAAGAACCAGTAATGGAAAAGATCGGCAATCAAGGGATGCTCGGTTCTCTCTGAGTGTCATGATACAATCAGGTTTGAATTTTAAAAGCTGATCAAATTTTGCAATGTACACATAGTTCCAACTTTTTGTTGTTGTTGTTTTTTGACAACCCATCTAAGTCAAAGAAAATGCATAGATTTTTTTTTGTTTTGTTTTAATAAATAATTTTAATTCTAAAAGTTGTTTTTTTTACATTTTCAGATTTTTACTGTTATGTCTTGTGATTTCAGACTTTGGGATTACTTCCATTACCACATCGTTGATGTGTAAAGCACAAATCTTTTTTTTATGTTTGTTTTATTTTGGTTTGTTTTCTTTTCCTAAAATTTAAAACCTTATGGCCTGAATTTAGCACCATAGAATCAGTTTGCTAAATACAAGCAGCATAGCAGAGCAGCAGCTGATTATTAAGTTCCCATCCTTTCAGAATTCAGAGCTCTGTAGGAAAGAAAAACAGCATTTCTTCATTCCTACTCCGATGAAAACACAGCTGACTGGAGGACAACAGCAAAACTATGTAAAGATTTCCCCCTAGTGGGGAACGGTGAACCCAATGATAACCTACACTTGAAAAACATGGTGTGTTGTATGTACTGCACTGCATTTTATTTTGTCAAAAGGTGACACAATAGAATCATCTGAACCACCTGATGAAATAAAAGTGAGTAAATTCAACACACCATTTTAAAAAAATTATATCATATTACTTCTATGGGGGGCGGCCTGGTGGTCCAGTGGTTAGCGTGTAGACCTCACAGTGCAGTGCACAATTCCAGCTCCGTTCCTGATTTAGACATTTGTGTTATTGTATTTCAGACTAAAATGTAACAATCTGTCTGAATGGAAATACAAAAACAGATAAACATTTGATTTCTAGTCAGTCAACTAAACAACATAAGTGATGAGATGTGTGTCCCATGCACTTTACATTTAAAGGCCACGATGGTATCTAATGAAACTTGCATGAGGTGATCACGTTTTTGCTTAAAGTCTCCATAATTCATTGTGATAAGACTAAACGTGTATTTTATTTCACAAATCAATGTACCTATCATTTAATTAGATGAAGAAAATGGAATAAAAATGAATAGACAAGAAAAAAATACCAATAAAGTAGTAACACATTCCCATTTTTAAATGGTATTACCTCTAATCAAATTATTATTTAGTCCATTTGCATCACTGTACATGTTGTGTGACATAAGGGATCTATTTGGCAGGAGAATGCTACAAAGTTACATGGCTGTGTTCGCTAAAAAGCAATTCTGTTCTCTTCAGAAATAATTCTAGGAAAGCCAACGTGTAATTTTACATTTAGTTGTGCCCCGATACGCATCGACTCACATAGAAACGGACCAGCCATGTTTGCTTCCGTTGGGAGAAGAGGAGTCCAAAATCAGGGTGCAGCATACAAAAGCTGCTAGCAAGTACGTTGTCATCACACAGGGAAGGCCTTATTTTCATGCACAGGGCTAGTCCAGCACAAGCCACAGTGGGCTTGGATTCGACTAGCACAGATCGAAGAGGGTGTTTGCGCCGTTGTGGGAGGAAAAGCAGCCAACTCCCGGCCAATCAAAGTGGTTCCCAGCTTGTTCCCTAAAAATTCAGTGCAAAGAGAAGCGCACAGTCTTCATGGGGCATGGACTCGCAATAGTCCATGCAGGATGGAGAAAGTGCTTTTACAGTAAAAGGAACTGCAAGATCGCTATGGATGCACACTTGGAGACCACCTTCCACTCCTCATCATGCATCTATCTATCTATCTATCTATCTATCTATCTATCTATCTATCTATCTATCTATCTATCTATTGAAAGAAGACAAAATGATTGCATATTTCTTTCAGGCAGTTAACAATGCCACTGCACAGTGTGAAAGAACGTATTTCGTCCTAGGGTAGTTGCCATCGTTAGCGACCAAATATGGAGACACTTTCTGTCCTCCATCAGGCAGCTTGGTGTGGCGTGGTGATGAGAGGTGCCTCACCAATTTCACAGTAACACGCTCTCTATTGAACACAGGAATAAGTACAGTGATCCCTCACTATTTCGCAGTTCGTTTATCGCGGCTTCAGTGCATCACGAATTTTTTCAAACATACTGTATTGATAAAAAAATATATAAATATATATTTTTTTCTCATATACATGTAGTACAGTACTGTATATGTTGCTCGATGTGACTTGCTGTTGTTTTGCTGACTTTCGCAGCTTCTCACGGACCGTATGTGGACTTTTTGCGGACTTAAAAAAAAATTATATGTTTACTGTATTTTGTTTATCGCGGGTGGTTTTGGTCCCCATTAACCGCGATAAACGAGGGATTACCGTAGTCCCATTGATAAAGTGAACTCGATCTTAATGTCTTTAGGCCCTGAGAAATTTTATACATGATCAATAGAGTAAAGTAATAATACATTATTATTATTATTACTATTATTATTATCATTATTATATATTTTTTTATCCATCCATTTTCTAAGCCATAAGTGTCAGGCGTGCAGTACACGGGATACACCTTCAACTGGTTCCCAGCCATTGGCAGATTATTATTATTATTGATTAATATGTAGTAGAAAATCAGAACAGTGAATACTTATTTTTCAAGAATTTTGAAGCCCAAATGTCCTCGTATTCTGGAATGACCCACAGTGTGTAGTGAGCAATAACGAAAACAAGCCATTTATAAATACATCCGAACAAAAACAAGCCGTTTGTGGAGTGACAAACAGCAGCAGTTGACGAAATGCAGCAGCGACATCTGCTGAGTGAAAGAGGAAATGCAATTACAGACATTGATAAACACTTCGATATGGATGATATGCTTTTTTTTAACACTTTATTGAACACTGAAAATTGCAAATATTTTTTTTTAAAAAGCAATCAAAACATAAAAAAATAAAATAATAAAATATGTAAGGTCGCTTAGTGATGTTTACAGATATGATTGCACATGTTAGCAGGTTACAGATATTGCACATGTTGTTAACAGGTTTCAGGTACTGTATTGCACATTTTGTTGGAGGTAGTGTTGTTATACCTTGTTGAGAGCAATGATGGCTCTGGGAAAGAAACTGTGTCCGTGTCTTGTGAACCCCCTAGCGTCTACCAGAGTGCAGCAGGTTGAAGAGTTTGTAAAAACAAAAACACGACGTATCTTATGCACGAGAAAGCTTACTTTTCAATGTCAGTGGGTTTTTGTAGTTTCCGCTTGTTTTTTGTTGGAAACGAGTCCTCATTATGGTCTTTTGAATAATTAAGTTGCTGACCCCGAACTCAATTGATTACCATCTATTTTCTAATCTATTTATCCTCACAAAGGTCGCGGCCGTGCTGTAGCCTCTCCCAGCTGTCTTTGGGCAGTAGACGAGGTACAGCCAATCGTAGGGCGCATAAAGACAACAACCATCCACGCTCACAATTTCAGGACAATTTAGACTGTTCCATTAACCTGCCAAGCACGACTTGGAATGTGGGAGGAAACGTTACATTAGATTATTAATACTTAAACTTAACTGGTTTTATACGCTCTAAAAGAAGATAGTACAACTAAACCGAGTTGGGTTGCATTTGAGGACAATGGAATGTTTACAGAATTGAGATTTCACATTTCTGTCAATGGCACGGCCTCTTGTGGCTACTGAAATGAGACAACTTTAGAAGTCGGACTGAACATGGAAACCAGAGCATGACGTTTGGAAAGTACCCTCTAACCACCAAACCGGTAAACGAAAGTAGAGAGAGAGAAGGGGGGGCGAGGGAGAGAGAAAGAGAGAGAAAGAGAGAGAGAGAGAGAGAGAGAGAGAGAGAGAGAGAGAGAGAGAGAGAGAGAGAGAGAGAGAGAGAGAGAGAGAGAGAAAGAGAGAGAGCGATGTTAGTATTCATTTAGGACAGAAAAAAATACATTTAAGCTGTCCTTGTGGTGTTTTTTGTTTGTTTGTTTTTAAACACAACTGGAATAGGCTCCAGCACACCCAACTGAGGATAAAGCGGTACGGAAAATGAATGAATGAGAAAGGAATCTTATATTAGTATTTGTACGATGTCACAATTTGAACCGTGGCACCGATTGCTGATCAATACACAGTTAGAAGCATTGCAGTGAAATAAGTGTATGTTGCGTCCCGTAAGATTTTACTTTGAAACGTAAAAGGAAGTGGTCGGCTAGGTTAAGACGGGAGGGTGTTTTACTGAGTGAATCCGTGACAGGAGCTAGCAAGTTTGTTTCTCGGAAACCGCCGCTACAAGCTTGTATTTTGGTCAGACAGTTAAGTGTGGACATTATGGTGTTGACTTTTTGATCCCCATTTAGCTCTGGAGTGAGATTATGCAATTATTGAACCGCTAAAAGTAATACTGTTTTACAGTCGTAACGACGGAACGAGATGGTGGTTGTTAGTAAATAAGGTGAGCGAACATTGTTACCACATCAATATTCCAGCATTTAGTAGCTAGTTTGGAATTGTCTTTGCAGTACACAATATAGGTATGTGTGTAAAATTTCATTGATTCGTTAATTTGCACGATACCAGCATTAACAGACAGATCTCAAGACGATTCCAGACATATAAGTAGCATTTTCCCGACAAATATTAACAAAGTTGTGACTTTTTAAAATCATTGAAAACGCACAAATTTCTGTCCAACGTCTCAATGCAAAGTAATTGGGGTCCTTACTTATTCAGCTGCAGATGTACACATACTTAATTGATAATGATGGCATACATTATTGTGATATACACATAATTAATAACTATATCACACGTTATTGTGATCGCTTAAGTGTAAGGAAAAATTATTTCAGGACTGTGTCATACTGAATGTGCTTTACATCTTTTTTTTAAAGTGCATTCCTTAAAGAATGACTACGACAGCCTAAGCATACACCAAGATGAACTGGATGTGTTGTTCTCTAAATGTGATGTTCCTGCTTGAGTCTGGTGGGTAAAATATATCTTTTTTCTGAGATTTTAATAACTTGAAACCTTCAGATTGACAACATACCAATCAAAATCGTTTTTTTTTCTCTTTTTTTTTTAAATGTGTGTTTCTGTAACTTGATCTGCAGCAGTAACGTTGCCATCATTATATTTTGCACAGTGCTTGGTATACTCCCCGCGCCATCGAACGTGTCTGTTAACTCCGTTAACTTCCTTCACATCCTGCATTGGAATCCTGGGCCTGCCACCCCCCCAGGTGTCCAGTATAAGGTCTTTTCAAGGTAAATTCCCCATTCATCATATTTTATCACAACCCCAAAACAACTAAAAGGCTTTCAATAAAGTGGAAGCTGTAAGAAGAGTATGAAACTCATTTAAACATTTCCGATACCCTCTTTGTTTGTATTGCAAGGAAGCATTTGATGTTACAAGTTTTTGTTTGAATGGTCTATCTTTTTTTTTTAATCGTTATCTCTATTACCCATTCCAGCGTTTTTCCTAGCTATATTACAGTATTTTAGTTTTTAACTTTATTTATTGAGTGTTTTTAGGTACTACCATTTTTAATATACTTTTTCTTTTCTGCTCCTTTGTGAATGGCCATCACCTCATGTGTCCAGCCTCTCGTTGATTGATGGCTGTCTCAAAAGGGAAGCAGCAATTGCCTGCTCTGTTGGGGCACAGTGCTTTTGGCATAAATGACAGTGCATGCCTTCCTCGGTATGCCTGAGCCAGGAAAATTGATTTAGTCACTCCTTGTCAAAGCCACTGGCTTGTGTGTTTTTGAGATGATATGGAAAGACTAATAAAAAAATAATGTTACAGTCACATACAGCACATGTCGGCTTTGCGTCAATATGCTCTTAATTGGAAAGGGATTTATATCGCCTCACCTCGCAGACTCATCCTGTCGTGCATTCTGACCCTCGCTATGACTAATGTTTCCACATGTCGACTCCACCATGTATTATTGAATGTTAACCGCCTGTTGCGTTTATTTCTCTGATCTGTTTTTTGACGCAACGCTAAACGTCAGTAATTTTGTGAGACTTCAGTGTAGATTTAACTTCCACTGTTTCTATATTTCCATAGTTTTTGTGACATTTTGGGAGAGTGGGAACAAGTGATGGCAAGGAGGGGAAGTGAAATGGTCCTGTCACACTTGCAAGGAGGGGAAGTGAAATGGTCCTATCACACTTGATACCAGAGAGAGAACTGAACTGCGACTTCGGAAAGGAGCTGGCTCAGACAATTTATTTATTTTTTTTTTTTTTTTTAAACTTGACCTCATGGCATGACATTTGTACTGAAATGACTTATTGGAGTGTGATTTTGATTCAACGTTTTCAGTCCATTTAAATGTAATCACTACTTAATTACATTTCTTTTCTTGCCAAATACAGGAGAAGTTACCAAACCACAAAAAAATTATTTGAGGGCTTTTGTCTTGATAAAATAGTTTGTTTCTCATTAATGAACTGATGAACACCTGAATAGAGGCAATACTTGGCTTTGCATCAGGTATGAACCCACCATCAGAATAAGTTCTGAAAATGGATCAAATTTGGCACAGTGCTTTTAGCAAATATATGCAAAGGAGAAAAAAAAAGTACTTTGTCCCCCAAGGAGATTAATACTGGCATGGTTGCCTTATTTGCTCCATCTTGTATTATCACCTGGGCAAAAGTTGACAGCAACATGCTTAGGGGAAAGCTCTCTGAACTTGATTATTCATTGAGAGCATTTGACCTGTCTCAGGAGCAAAGCCTTTGAATCTTTAGCTATTTGGAAGTTGTAACATTTTATCAGTCTTTATTCCAACTAAAAATGACATTCTTCCATGACACCCATGATTTAAAATTTAATGGAAAATTACTTTGTAGGTCAATCCATGTCTTCACATGACTTGTCATTGTTACTTTTTTTCCACAATGCACCGTATTTTCTGCACTATAAGGCGCTTCGGAGTATCAGGTGCACTGTCAACGAATGGCCTATTTTAAAGCTGTTTTCATGTATAGGGCACACCGCATTATAAGGCGCGTAGAATACAAGTTACAATAGTGGCTGAGGTTGCATTAAGCATCCACTAGATGGTGCTACGCTAAAGGGAATACAATACATTACAGCTTTATTCAGACGGCGCTTTCACAACCGCTGCAGCTGTAACAAACAGCTTTACAGAATATTTAGAAGACGACATCCAAGAAATCTGAATATTGATCCATATATAAAGCGCATCGGATTATAAGGTGCACTGTCGGCTTTTGAGAAAATTGAATGCTTTTCAGTGTGCCTTATAGTGCGTAAAATACGGCAGTTATTAATTTATTTACTCATAAAGCATGAATTAAAACATTGAAAATGTTTTTGTGCAGGTTAAGCGGAGAAAAGGAGAAAAAAACACAGAATGATAACACGACAACCGCAACATCTTTACAGCTGAATTTGGACAAATATAAATATTATTTTACTGTCCAAGCATTCTACAATGGAACCTGGTCTCCGGAGTCTGAAGAAGTCTCCTTCTCTCCATTTGAACAAAGTATGTCATTGTGAACATTTCTGCATGTAATCTTTTTGTTTCAACCACATGTACTCGATGTTTCTAGATAAAAAGAATTAGGCATCATGTTAAAATACTTATTCGTCACTATTCATCTGTCCATCCATCCATCCATTTTCTCCACTTATCCGGAGTTGGGAAGCCCAGACCCTTGGTCCAACTCTGTCAGGGGACTCCCAAGACATTCCCAGGCCAGTCGTAAGACAGCCTGGAACACATCACCTCAGAGGCTTCCCGGAGGCATCTTACCCAGATTCCCGAGCCACCGATGCAGAGGAATAGCAGCTGGACTCTGTGTCCCTCCCGGATGACTGAGCTTCTCACTCGATCTCAAAAGCAGACCCCGATCCCTGACTGAGGAAACTCATTTCAGCCACATATATCCAGGATCTTGTTCTTTTGATCATGACCCACAGCTTACGACTGTAGATGAGGGTAGGAGCGATGATCAATGAATAAATGGAGAGCTTTGCCTTTTAGCTCAGCTCCTTCTTAACCATTACAGCCCCAATAAGAGGCCGCATCATTGCAGACGCTGTTGTGAAAAAGACCCCAAGATGCTTGTACTCCTCCACTTGAGGCAGGATCTCATTTCCGACCTGGAAAGCGCACTCCACCCTTTTCAGGCTAAGGACCATGGTTTCAGTCTGAAAAAGGGGCTGATTTTCATGTTGACGTCTGACTTTCCTGCTTAATATCCTGTCCCCACACCTCGACCTGGTTAAGTCCACAATCAGGGGTTTATTGTATCTCAAAGAGGAGCAAAAGCAATCTATTATACAGTACAAGTAACTGTATGTTCTCTTATTGTTCCTAGCTATAATAGGTCCTCCAGAAGTAACGGTGACCGAATGTGGCAACTGCATTCAAATCAACATGTCCCTGCCAGAGGCTGACAAAAGCTCAGGGATACCAAACAATGACATCATGGCCATCTACAAAGCTAAGTTCAGGGTCTTGTGGAAGAGATCTAATAAAATTGAGGTAAGAGATCCATCTTTATTATTATTATTGTTATTATTACAGAAGTCAAATGAATAAAAAAAAAATGCATCTTGGCTGCAATTTGCAAATGCTTTTTTGATTTAGTTACCGGTACTATTCAGATTAATAACAATAATCAGCAACAAAAGACCATACTGCATATGCCTTTTTCATATTCCCTAAGATTGTTAAAAGGTCAAGGGATGTGTCCTGATTTGATTACCGCATACAGTAGTTGCACTACTGCTGTTTATAAAAATGCTTGAACAGCACCTCTTTCAAGAATGTTGTTTTTTAAATTTAACTTTGGCGGCGGGGACTGGAGAAACCCTGTTTGAGCACAGTTGTACCCTCCACCTGTATATATGCAGGACATTTGCCTTTGTGATTCCTGAATAATGTACCGAGAAATAAAGGAAAGTATTATGGATATTTGCAATAAAAACCTAATTTAACTTGGTAGACTAGGTAATGGAATAGGGAAACGTTCTCAATGTCCATGCATACAAAAAATGAATGTAGAAATAATTATACACCAGATAAGGGCTAAATACATTTCATTTGTACATTCACTTATTGAAATTCTCTGTTTTCTTTGCAGGAGGTTTACAAAACCGAAGCCAGGAGTGTTAAAATTAACAATTTGGAGAAAGGCAAACAGTACTGTGTCCAGATTCAAACTGAGATTACCATGAATAAAAATACTGAGCCATCAACCTGGGTATGCACCACCACATCGATTGCAGAGTTAGACAGAGGTAAGGTGAACAATAAACGCAATCAGTTTGTAAATTGTTGTGACTTTTGCTGACACAGTGGAGCTTCCAGGCATGCCCCATGGAGGTCGTACAATATTAAATACTAAAAACAAAAACTCAATATGTGTAAAAAGCGTGTGTGTGTGTGTGTGTGTGTGTGTGTGTGTGTGTGTGTGTGTGTGTATCTCCACAGTACCTGTTCTTGGCATAACTCTTGGTCTTCTGATATGTTTCACTGGTGCCTTGATGACATTGACATGTTGTCTGTATTACACTGGATTCCTTTGTAAACTTCAAGCATCCCTCCCAAGAGCACTAATTGTAAGTATAAAAAGTGTGTTATACAATATATGTTTTTTGAAGCATAAAAATAAAACAACTAATTTTATATCGTATTCGGAATCAAAGCTGTTCACAACTGTCAAGTATATTATACCCAAAAAGCTGTCAGGAGTACAAACAAATTTTTCCAAAGTAGTATTGGCACATATTTATCAGATAAGATAACCTTTATTTGTCCCACACTGCGGAAATTTGCCTGAAGAAGCAATGTGGGTCTCCCTTCCCATAGGCTCAATACCTATGGGAGTGGCCCAAGTGGTTCGGACGCTTCGAGAGCTTGGCGGTGGCCAAATTCTGGGACCTTTCCCCATCCATTCCTGGCTACTAAAGCTTGCTTTACAGATGTGGAATGTGATGTCGAAAGAGCCTGAAGTGGTGTGTGAGGTTCTGACTAGACTTGTCGGGCTTGCTTCACCATAAACTTGGGCGCTGGTACCAAGTCTCTTTAGAGAGGTTGAACTCAATTTCACTCTGGAGCTGCCCACTGTGAGAGGTGCCAAGTAGGTGTGGGCGTTCTGCCTCACGTCTTGGTGCCTGTACGTTGGGATTTACCCCAGTGAACGAGAGGGTAACCTCTTTCCTTCTTTGGGTGGGGGATTGTTCATGCCTTTGCAATCTGTTATTTCACCAAATAGCAGCTCAGAGCCCCCACCCTTTTTGGAAACCTTGGAGGTGGTGCTGGGGAGTGGTCCCGCTGGGGACTCCCTTGTTCTGCAGGGGTACTTAATTGTTCACATGGATAATGACAGTGAGATCTCAGGTGGCGTGACCCAGAGGAACGGGCCACTTGATCAGAACCCGAATGGGGTTCGCATGTGCTAATCATGGATTGTCAATAATGGGCAGCATTTGCGAACTTATGGGTGTCCAAATGTGCCCTTGGCAACATGACACCCTTGGCCACAGCTCAATGATTCAATTAGATTTTTGGTTGTGCCTGTAAATCAGAGACTATGGTTCTCAGTCGGAAAAGGGTGGAGTGTTTTCTACAGGTCTGTACAATTCTGACATGGTGAAGAGGGAGCTGAGCTGAATTTATTTAATTTTTTTTACTGGTTTACTGATCGAGCGACGTTGCTTCCCTCACCTTTGGTCAAGAGCTGTGAGTCATGATCGAAAGAAGATGATGATCCCGGATACAAATGGACTAAATGAGTTTCCTCCGCGAGGTGTCCAAGCTCTCCCTTTGACATAGGGTTACAAGTTCGTCATCCGGGAGTGTCTCAGAGTATGGCCTCAGCTCCTCCGCATCGAGAGGAGCCAAATCAGGTGGTTTGGGAATCTGGTGAGGATGCCTACTTGACACCTCCCTGATGAGGTTTTCTGGGCATGGGGAAGAAGCCCCAGGGACAACCCAGGGCACGAAAGAGAGACTGTCTCTCTCCATTGGCATGGGAACAACTTCCCCTGGAAGTGCTGGACAAAGTGACTGGGGATGTGTAAGTATGGGCTTTCCTGCTCAACCTGCCGCCCCTGCGATCCGATCCCAGATAAGGGGAAGAAAATGTTGGATTGATGGATGGATCAATGGATAAAAACATATGAATAAATACACTTAAAAACTTTAAAAATAATGACATTGTTTTTGTCGTACTTTCTCATTCAATTCCATACACATTTTGCTGCTGAATGACTTGGCCACCTCTAGTAAGTATAATATGGCTAAAGGGTACTGCACATAATCCTCACATCTTCTCTTAGTTTATTATTTTTTGTTCTTATATGATGGTATAATACTCTGGTTTGTGTCCAAGGTCCGCGAGACAGTCATGCTACAGCTTGGGCTGACCCGAGTAGTACCTTTTGGTCACAAAAAGTACTAATTGCTATTTATCTTTTTTCCCCTCACTGTAGATGGCCCTCATGCATGCCAAATCTCTGCCAGTAGAGGAAACTAGCCCTGATCTGATCTCAGTTTGCTCGGATACATCCAAGCAGAAGTACACTATCACCACATCATTATGTCCTACCCCCAGAATCACCTGTTCAGGGATGAAAGATGAGGAGGTTGGTGAAGAAGAGGAAGAAAATGAAGGAAGTAATTTCTATATTAACAGAGATGGTGAAAATTTATCAAGGGAAAGTTCCTGTCATGACTCTTGTAATGTATTAAGGACAAGTTTGACTGCAAAGTCACGCGCTGAAGCAGATACATCTGATATATCATCTGAGACTGTTCCAGCGGAGCTCGATCAACTCAAGACTGGAGTTGAAAATGACACTTTTTTGTCTCGGTGGCCAGAAATGGAAGTCAAGGAGCAACTCATATTTGAGTTGGGAGAGGAAATGGATGAAAAGACTGTCAACATGTCTGAAAATGTCAACCTATCATCAGTGACCCTGACTGCCATAGCCATCCACGAGAAAGGACAACTAAATAGTGAAGACTCACATGCTGATTCTTTGAGGCTGTCTGAATTGGAACCTTTAATGTTCGCAGCCACAAAGCAAAGTTTGCTACACACAGACATGCCAACAGACTCAGATGACTTGACATCAACAGAGTGTACGTGTTTTGGTGAGACCGGCTATGAGTATAGATGTGATGATCTTGAAACACAAGATAAGTTGGGGAAAGAACAATTCTTGGGATATATGGGACGATAATATGCTTCTGCAACAGTGTTACATACATTAATGATAAAAAATAATTATAATAATCGTCACTCTTGTTGCTTCAGTTTCTTGTTCATTTTAAATGCCAGGTCCTGGTGTGATTCTAGTATCAGAGGTTAAGGAGTGCTGCAGAGAGGTCAGTTGGTACTACAAAGACTGGATGTTTTAGGGGCTGTATGTGGAGGTTAAAGTCATTGGAGGAGTGAAGGGTGTTTTTTTGACAGGCAGGGGGGTTGAGGGGCACTTACCACTTAAAAAACATGCACGTGAAGTCTATGAGGAAACTATATCAGATAAAAGGGGCAGGGCATCTGTGGCCAAGTGGTTCATTTCAACATTTGGCACTGGGGGGACCATGTTTCAAGACTCACCCCCCACAGCCACTGAAAGAGAAAGGGCTTTTTAGGGGGTCAAGTTGAAAGAAAAAAAACGGCACTATTAAAAGAGCGGAAATTCCCTTCACTGATTTCTATCTGTCTGCTGCAAATTCTTTCCAGCTCAATCCATCTCCCCCTTCAGCCTGTGCTTATGTACGCTTTCCTGGATCCTTTTGTTCTACAAAGTACTTCATCTTCATTTGTCTGTCCGAAGGATCCATCTAACACCTCACAACCGAGTCCTGATTAATGTGAAGGGCTACCAGTTCTTTATACACTTGTGAAATAACAAATTTGCTCAAAATACCTTAAACAATGTTACTGAATTACTCATTCATAATTTATGTGATCATGTTCTTGACTTCTCACAGTAGTTGGGAAACAGACGAATGTCAATGTGCAACACTCTATTTCTCTAAATCTTTGCCATTTTCAAATGATCATTTCTACAACATTCCCAGAAACTCACAATGACCGATCACTCGTTAGTCAATTTTAGAACAAGCCTATGGGCTACTTATGTGGCCCTTGAGGGCTACCTGGTGCTTGTTAGTGAGCCCTGCACTAAAATGTAGGCCATGTGTACACCTGCACTCCACTCTTGCGTGTCTTCTTGTTTCTCTCTTTTATTGATCAGACAGTTCTTTCTCTTCACAAAATCCTCCAACATAGGTCCTTCCAAATTAAAATTTTTAACCCCAAACATGGCCATGACCTCTGTTCCAGTCACCACTCTATGTCCATTGAGGTCTGCACTAATCACCATTTTATCCCCTATAGAATTTTTCCTTATTCTCAAACTCAGGTCCCACCTGTGGCCATCGGGCAACTACAGACAACATTCAGCATCACACCATCCATCCATCCATTTTCTGATCCGCATATCCTCACAAGGGTGGTGTGGGGTGCTGGAGCCTATCCCAGCTCCGGGCAGTAGGCGGGGGACACCCTGAACTGTTTGCCGGCCAATCGCAGGGCACACCCAGAAAACCATCCACGCTCACACTCACACCTACGGACAATTTTGAGTGTTGAATCAGCCTGCCATGCATGTTTTCGGAACATGCAAACTCCACACAGGGAGGCCGGAGTTGGAATTGTACCCGGTACCTCTGCACTGTGAGGTCGACGCGCTAACCGCTTGCCCACTAGGCCGCTCCTCAGCATCACACCTTCAATCCTGTTTATGGAATATGATGTGACCAAATCCGAAAAATGTGTTGACTGACTTTCTGTACATGCCACAGTAACGAGCAAGCCACAAAGCAAAGTTTGCTACACACAGACATGCCAACAGACTCAGATGACTTGACATCAACAGAGTGTACATGTACATGGACAGTTTGTGGCTGAACTTGCCCCCCAAAAATAATAAATAAATAAATACTACTACTACTACTACTACTACTACTACTACTACTACTACTAATAATAATAATAATAATAATAATAATGCAACTGTTCTCACAGACCTGCATGTCGTGATACAATAAAAAGCTAATTAAATGAAATATGGTGCTTTGATCGGTTCACTGACACTTGAGGGTGTACCCTGCCTACTGCCTGAACACAGCTGGGATAAGCTCCAGTATGCCCGTGACCCTTGTGGGGGTAAGCAGCTTAGAACATTTGATGGATAGATGGATGGGGGAGAAAATGTTGAATTGAAGGTGTTTCGAAACTTTTGACTAGTACTGTATGAGGAGTGAAGATTCATAAAACATAATCGTCAGAGTACAAGTCACATACGTTGTCAGATTCTGCGATGGTGCCTATCTCTTTCAAAATATTTGGGAATGGTTTAATGAGCGGCATTAACTTAAAGCAGTTTGCTAAAAGGCTTTTGAGGAAGTCCAGTCCGTTACTTCATTGGAAGATATGGCACATCCAATATGGCGGACACGCTAGCGTATTGCAGCAACTGGCCAACGTGCTCAAAGATGCATGTTGTCTCTTTGTTACAACACAAACGCTATCATGTGATTTCCTATCCGGTGCCTTCATGAAACAACCGAGCAATCGGACTTCTTAAAAATTCCTCAATCCCAGTACAATGTAGTTATCGCCGTTAATGTGTATTCCTTTACAATTCATTTAATAATCCCCCCGCCCCACACACACATAACTCTCTATAATTTTGGCATCATCTGTAAAGTGTATACTGCATCTTGTTTGATAAATTGTATGCAAATTTTCCTTGTACAGTAGGTCTGTAAATGCAGCGATTGTACGACTACTTCAATCTTAGGTGTGAAGGTCCCGGGCAAAATGATACAGCATGTGGAACGTTTTCCCCTGAAGGTAGCTGCCATATCTATTATTTCATTTCACTCAACGTAAGCTTGTTTAATTATTTCGTGTTAGCTTATGTCTAACGAGTCCTATAATAACAGTTGTAAGTCATTTTTGTTATTGTGTTTCTTGTTGAGGTGGGTAATGGGTTGTTTTCATCCAAAGCAGTCGAAAGTAAGCCTGTTGATTTACATGACATAATGTGGTTTACCTCAACAAGACACCCTCAAAATTGTCCGGACAGATTCATTCAGAAAGTGAAAGAGTCTAGAGAGGGGTAAACCAAGAACCAGAAAGGCGACCAGGAAACAGCGTGCTGAGATGATAATTGTCATTTGGACGCTGACGTCACTTCCCCGGATTCTCTCAGGTGTGTACTGCGCATTGTTATGAGTGTCACATTTAAAATAGTTTAATTCTTCTCTGACACACGTTATAACACGCACTCAATATATTTAGCCGAGCGATGCAGCAGTGTGGCAATGATATCGTTGCGCACGAAGAGGTTCACATTGATTAAAATTCAAAATAACCATAACGAAGGAACCTGAAACTATTAAATGACTGCTCACTCGATTGTCCACAGTATTACAATTGAGAATTGATTTAATTCCACGTTACATTTTCAATGCTAAATTTGTATAATTAAAGAATAGATTAAGATCCTATTATTAACGGTGAAATAATTTCGATATGTTACGTATAGAGACCGTCCAATTTAGCTGTATTGGCAACTGTAACAAACAAAATCACTGGATTATTCCTGATTTTGACTCAAACGTTTGCCACACATAGTTACCATGGATTAATGCATCAATGAAATATTTTTTTTCATTTGCTGATTGACAAAGCAGCAGAGTTGAAACAAGTAGCTGTGCAGTCATTGGCATTTCACTTGAAAAGAAATCAGGAACACATGCAATGGATTACAAAACTGTTTGTGTTTTTTTTTTTTTTCAGCTTTCAGTGAACTTCCCCAACCAGTCAACGTGGAAATCATCTCCATTAATTTCATTCATATGCTAACATGGGCACCTGGACCAGGCACACCTGCGGATATTTACTACCAAATCGGTATCAATACAGATGTGTGAGTTTCTTCATTGTTGATTTTTATGAATTCTTTTAGTTCAGTGACATACATCCCAGCTTTATTCAAAGGGAGACAATTCTTGTGAATATTTTGGCATCTTCAAGTACTACCGTAACCAGTCAAACGTTTGGAATTGTTAGTTGTAGAGCCAAAACTTTTGCCATCATAGCAGTTTACCATGCAATGTTAAAAATTGTTTCCAGTGAGGGTTGGACTCCGCCAAGGCTGCCCTTTGTCACCGATTCTGTTCATAACCTTTATGGACAGCATTTCTAGGCGCAGCCGAGGCGTTGAGGGGGTCCGGTTTGGTGGCCTCAGTTTTACATCTCTGCTTTTTGCAGATAATTTGGTAATGTTGGCTCCTTCAAGCACGGCTCTCCAACTCTCACTGAAGCGTTTCGCAGCCGAGTGTGAAGCGGTTGGGATAGGGAAACTCAGCATCTCCAAATCTGAAACAATGGTCCTCAGTCAGAAAAGGATGGAGTGCCCTCTCCGGGTAGGGGAGGAGATCTTGCCCCAAGTGCAGGAGTTTAAGTATCTTGGGGTCTTGTTCATGAGTGAGGGCAGGACTGCACATTAAAATTACATCCATAAAGGTTATGAAAAGAGTTGGTGACAAAGATCAGCCTTGGTAGCATCCAGCACTCTCTGGAAATAAATCTGATTTACTGCTGACAATGCAGACAAAACTCTGAAACTGATAATTACAGGGAGCGAGCAACCAGGGCTTCAGACTAACTTTTTCTTACTCGGAGCACAGTGGCCCCTGACCTGAATGTGATGGGCTCAAGCGGAAAATGTAGGGATGCAAGTAATGCTCTATTTTGGGGTCCATTAAAGGAGCTTTTTAGTGTGCATTGTTGCATGTTGATGTCTCACATTGCTCAAGATGCATTCCTGTTTTTGCATCATGTAGGGGAACTGCCTGGGTCCCAGTGACTGGCTGTCAGCATGTCCAGTACCCACTGGTTTGCAACATGACAGGGGCCTTCTCCGATCCAAGGCAGGTCTACATAACCCAGGTTACAGCCAAGTGGCGAGCTGAGGTCTCTCGACCAGCTACCCACCCTGGATTCCAGCCCATCAAAGACAGTTAGTGACACTTCATTTAATTTTGCATTTACCTTATTTTCTGCACTATAAAGCATACCTCTAAGCATTCAATTTCGTCAAAAGCTGACAGTGCGCCTTATAATCCGATGTGGTGTTACTGTCTCTTTTTTCCCCCCCATTGAGTTGTTTCCCCATTAGTGTTCCTATGCCATCTCGTGGTGATTATTAGCAGCAACCAATTGTAACGTAAAAGGGTTCTGCCCGACACTAATTGACATGTGCATTCGTCAACACACACTCAGACAACTACTTTGTGAGCTCTGTGCAGCCATTATGAAACAAAGCATAGTTAACTACTGACTAAACAAAGGAAGAAGGAGAAAAGACATTTATTATTGTATTATATATATATATTTAGCCCCTTGTGAATGTGAGTCCATGAGGTTATTGTGCCTTTTTTGTTGACTCAGTTGTCTTCATAACTTTTTTTTTGTCTTTCATTTATTGTTTTGTAATGCCATTTGTAATTTTATGTTTCCTGTCCATGTTTGTGGCCAGTTCTCACGGGTTGCCAAGGAATAAACCCTGTTTTTTTATGGATTTCGTGCTTCATGCGGCATCCTGTGGGAGCTACATATGGATCAATATTCTGATTTCTTGGACATAGTATTTTAAATGTTCTGTAAAGCGCTTTGTTACAGGTGCAACGGTTGTGGAGGCGCTATATAAATAAAGCTCTATTGATTGAGCTGTAATGCATTCCGTTAGCGTAGCTCTATCTCGTGGATGTAGAACGCAACTGCAGCCACTATTGTTGCTTCTATGCGCTTTATAATGTGGTGTGCCATATATATAAAAACAGCTTTGAAATAGGCCATTCATTGAATGTGCTCCTTATACTCCGAAGCATCTTCTAGTACAGAAAATACGACAATTAACTTTCGTATGTGTTCATCTATTTTTTATCAAGATTTATCTGTGGATCATATAAAATCCCAAAAGTCTCTCAAATACGAACATTTCCATAGCATATGTAACTTGTCACCTTCTGCAACATTACATCTCTGGCACATTGCTGAAATATCCCCATGAACATTACGGAGCCTCGGTGGGGTAAAATATATTTTATGTTAAATTACATTAACCCCTGTTTCGTAGAAATCAAAACTGTCTGAGATTGTCTTAAGTTTTGCAATTCTTTGTCTCCCAAATCTGTTAAATGTGTCGAGTTCTTTTGGATCCAATCGCAAATTTAAAAATATTTGAAAGTTTGTGAATTTGTAATTTAAATTTAAATTAGTTGAAAATTGGACAATATATTGCAATACAAGTCTCCCGCAGCCAGCAAGCGAGAGATTCACTCCGACACCTAACCACAGCAACGGCTTGACTAAAATCTGAAGTGAACAGAAGTACACACAGAGGAAACACTGAGACAGGGCACAAACGCCTAGAAAATTGGATGTGACTACAAGCCTTATCAAGAAAAAAAAAAAAAAAAACTCAATACAGTTGCAGATGTGAATGGCTGCTCAGTTCCAGGAAATGAGTGGCCGAGTCACATGAGCAGACAGCTAGACATTTTTCGAACTGGAAACCGAGGGAGTGTCTGAATGTTGGTCCAAAACTTTGGCAAAAATAAACATTGGAAACCGAATCTTCCAAAAACTGTGGCATATGAAAACAAAGGTTCTGTTAGGTTAATGCTGGTAATCTGATGCTAAGAACACATCAGGAACAGGAAGACTCAGGAGGCAGGCATGGTTGTCTTTCTTGCAAGAGAAAGCACGCTAAAACATGTCTCGGTTCACAATCTCAGAGCAGCTCTCCAGCTGGCTCTGCAATGTAAACCGTTACAGGTTCCGGGGCAACTCTGAAGAGACCGCGTTTGTCTCCTTGCATTTATTGGAAGGATGTCCCTGATACACGATCTTGTAACGGGTGTCGGGAGTATTTTCACATTCCACAACAGTTTCAGTAAAGGAGAGTTTCAATGAGAACACACAGTTCATTCCTGAGATGGCGTCAAACGGCTCCTGCTGGATGTCAGTGGTCCACGTACACAGCTTGGGATGTCCCTCACATGGTGTCGTGGGGTTGATGTTATCTTCTCACAAGCAACAGTTAAGTTGACCAGAAGCTGTTCACTTAACAACAAGATATTGTCTTAAAAGCTAGAACAGGAGCAGCCTGAGCTCTCCCGGTCCGACAAGTCTACCATTATCAACCTACCCCATTGTCTATGAGGTATTTGCGAAGTATCACTCTGAAACAGGTTTTAAAGTTACACAGAGAGTAAATATGGGATAACAGAATTACATTTATACCAACAGGTTCCACCAACTGCTCTCATTTGTTCCTGAATTTCTTTTGATTGTGGAATTGTGTGTTTCTTTTATCAATCTTGTACCCTACTTTGGCATTATTTTTGTAATTTCTTGATTCAACAAATCTGATAATAGTCAGGGCTGGGTGTGGCCAGCAAAACTGAACTCCACTTTCCAAATATTGTGGTTAGTCAAAGTTAACTCATGTTTTTACAAGGGGCATGGAATCACTTTTTTTTTTTCTAAATAGGGGCAGGTCGGTTTGGATTTTTTTATCCCCTTAATCAATAAAATAATGTACAAACAGCATTTGTACTTACTTATGTTTTCTTTGTGAGATATCAAAAGTGGCATGAAGATCTGAAACATTCAAGTGTGACATCAATCTGAAATTAGGAAGGGAGCAAATCCCTTTTTCACAACAGTGTTCATGCTGAAAGTCATTGTATTGTTGAACCCTTTCATGCACCCTGTAACCTGATAACACTGTAAGATGTCCATTGCAGTAACCGCTGTCCCTGAAAGGGTTAATCAGGCTTGACTTTCTCTTTAACTTGTGTGATTTAGCTCACCTGGACCTGCCAGTGGTGGCTGTGACTCCTTGTGGAAAAAATCTGTGTGTGGACCTTCTGCCTCCAATGCGGCATCTGTGGGAGTTCTACAACTCACTCAGTTACCAATTCAGGATCGAGAGCAGTGGTCCAAGCAGAGCTCCGGTAATGTTGATGACTAATATACTTGAAATGTTGAGAAAACGTGGTGTTCACTTTTTCATTTACTTCTTTCACTTGCATGTGTCGGGGGTGGGGGTGGTGGGAGACACACACGTGAATTAGTTGATTCGCTAAATATGGGGCCACTCTCTAAATATTCTTATGACCTTACAAACCACCATGCTGTCCCCTCACTTGCTAATTAATTACTATTAAGGGTGGGCGAAAGCCTTTATTTTTCTTGCACTAATGTCTGTGTGTGGTCTGTGCTGGTGGGTGCAGTTTTTTCAGAAAACCAAATCTCTGAATGGAACTGTTCTGAAGAACCTGGCTCCCGGCAGGCGCTATTGCATCTCCATTCGAATCTCCGACAGACTCGTCCCAAGGGAGTCCAACTACAGCCAGCAACATTGCGCCGTTACCCCGGGGATTTATACTTCAGGTAAATGGCTCTCGTTTTGATTTGACAATACTCTCTGTGACAGCGACAGTGTGCCCCCGTGTCCGATGCGAAGTGAAGATCCAGCATGTTGAAATGGTTGTCAGCCGTCTGCTTGCTGTTGCATTTGACAAGGTTCTGATGATCTCCGCTGTGCTTGGAGGCTTTTGGGCAAACGGTAAAAGGGTGTCGGAGAGAAGCGCATGTTTGAGTTTGGAAAAAAACCGGAAGGGCTTTCGTTTCATCCTCTTACACACAAAACGAGTAAAAAGGCTCTCGTGTGCAGTACTTAAATGCACGACTGGAACGGGCTCTCTAATCCTAACTCATTTGTGTGTGCCTGTGTGAGTCTTTCAATGACCTGTATGAGTGGGGGGGAAAAAAATCTGTAATGATTTCACTAATGTGTTTACGTGTGAGAGCATTTCAGTGGTATATGTGAGAGGTATCTCAAAATATTTCCCCATCCCTTTAATCGAATAAATGACAGATTGGACAGCATCTCAATTGTTTGCTTTTCATGTTAACAAAGAAAATATGTCTCTCACAACCCTTTGTTGATGCTCTTTCTAGACTCTGTGACCTCAGCTGTGTTGTGTGTTATTTCCATTGCCGCTATCGTCATTGTGATCCTTCTCATCTATACCGGATTCCTCTGTCTGAGAAACATTCGTGTGCCATCCGTTCTGGTAAGTTAGCCGGTAGGTGAGATGGGAACCACACATCACATGTCGTAACTCCATAAGGCTGAACACCAAATAAGAGGATTGAGATTGAGGTTGGTCAAGGAGGATCTTTTCATACCGCACCATTTATGGCGTGAGTTTGTTACGGCTCACCGACGAAACGCCGTTTCATGGTGCAGTGCCACCCCCGTTGAAAATGTTTCAGTTCGGGTACAGCACCGCTGTGACGGCCATCGGCGTAGCTTTGTTATTACGCTACTGTGAAAAAAAGCACGGACAAACATGAAGAAGTACAAGGCACACCTCATCGCAATCTCCAAATTGCTGGAGCTCACAAAGGAGCCTGAGCTCCTCGATACCCTGCCGTGCCTTTATAAACTGATGAACCCATTCCCAAAGCACGCAGTCGTTGTCTTACAGTCATGTCAGCCAACAGCAGGGTTATAAAATTTGAGATCTGGCGTTATTAGCTACCTCTTCAAAAAACAGTGTAAGCACAAAAATGCTTCTCCTCCTCGTGCCACGCCCGAGACCAAACACCGTTAACAAAGCAACTTTGTTTTTGAGGTTGTTTTTGTTGTTTATCTGCACACATGGTGAAGAAAGCAAAGGCTTCCGTGACGTCTATGAAGAGTGTTGAGCATAATCGGGAAAATAGGATTCTTCTGTCGGAAGGTTTACTCTTGATCTCATCTGGACTTGGACTTGACACACGGAGCTTTTGGGACTCTGACTCGACATGGACTCGAGACAGCTGGACTTGACTACACCCTCTGTTCATTCCATATATGTAAAATGACAATGCCATTGAATGGAATCATAATCCCACCGAATCAAATCGGTCCACTTTAACCCCTTTCACGGACGGCGCTTACTACAGTGAACATCTTATAATGTTATCAGGTTACAGGGTGCATGAAAGGGGTTAAAATCGAAACATCCTTGAATCGTATGGCATCCCATGCATGTATTGACATATGTATTGAATCATATTTTATTAGGTGCACACTCCTATTTGATAGTATTTTGAAATGATGTGTACATCTCATTTACAGTAATGTCTTGCTTATTCAAGATTAGTGGCAGCTCACTTCCTGGTGCACTTTCTGTTCTTTGCTCATTACTGTTTGTCACACATGAGTCGGCTAGCACTTTTCGCACGTTGCACGCACTGTTTCCAGTTCGTTGTCTTTCTCTCTTCACCATCCTATGAGAAAAAGGCCAAAGAAAAAGTAAAATAAACTCATGGAGGTAGATTCCTAATCTACTGTCAGTCTCATCCAACACTGGATGTTAACGCATTTTGTGACGTTCGTTGCACACGAATTGCAAATTTTCTTTGACTTTGGAGTGTCACCATCAAAGTTGACTTTGATAAATGCATTGCTCATGTCTTCCAGATGATTTTTCTTCAAGGCTCTAGCAGCTGTTAATCTCCTGAATGTTGCGAAATATGGTTGGATATTTGCGAATGTCACAGTTTGTGTTCTTTTATTTTATGATTATCGATTTTCCTAATTTCCTCCTCCTTTTTTTTTTTTGTGTGTTAGACATCCATCCATCACACGAAAGAGGTCTGGGTTGTTGTGCCCCGCAATGCATCCCTGTCTTCCCTCCTAATTATGCCAACACTGCACTCCCCATGGGAAGAGAAGGACTGTCAGTCATCAGATCTTTGGAATGCCGAAAGCTCTTCTGGAAACGGAAGTGGTTACAAAATGCGTTTGGCCTCGGATTTATTGTGCTCGTCATCTCCGTCGCTTCCTGTCACGTCTCAGCCAGCGTCACTTCCAAACAACACTCCAAACCCGAATTCTGTGTTTTCATCCGTGGATGTTTTTAGTCCTCTCCCCCAAGCGTGGATTTGGGATGCTACATCCCAACATTCATCCACAAACGCAGCCTCGCTTTCTGACGATCTCTCGAACTCAGACTGCGGTCCAGTTTCAGACCAAGCTAGTTTTACAGCTGAGAGGTTACATTCAATTGAGGTGGAAAATTGGGAGGTTGAAAAAAGGGATGATCAAGATGTTAATCTCCACTCTCTAATTTGGGGTAGGTATGTGGAGGAAGAGCAGAAAAACATTTTGGACCAACGGAATGTGGATACCGTTGATTTGCAGGAGCATGAAGGTATTTCCGTGATGCCGCCAGAAACTTGGGACGCCGAGGGTGCGCACATTGAAGGAACTTCCTGCTCTGATGATGAAGAAGAGCAGCAAGATGAACAGTTTTTATATATGAGACGCCCGGTTTCTATCTTATAGGACACAGCGCTGGATATACAGAGCTGCTAAATGTGACAGATCATCAGTATTTTTTGACAGAAATTGAATCGCTCAAGCATTATGTCCATAACACTGATTGTTCTAGATGTTTTTTGTTTTTAAATCCAGTGTCTCACATTAAGGGTGGCCGGTGTGTCACAATGGCGCTGTGTCGACCCACCAAAACGCTTCTCAGACGCTGGCAAGTACAAATTTGATTCAGGAATTAGATGGGGGAAGGTTGGGGGGGGGGGGCGAAATTACATTTTCATCATATAAGATGACCTTGATTTGTCCAACAATGGGGACATTTACATTGTTTCACCAGCAACAGCGGATACCGGAAATAAAAAAAAATTGAGAAGCTATTTGTACACTACACAAAATAGGAACTGAATCTATTGTCCATGCATAAACAAATCTGTAATCTGTCAGCAGTGTTTTTTTGTTTTTTTTATTAAACTAAAAAATAAAAGTGATGACTTTCAATTTGACTTTTGAGATCTGATCAATCCGATTCAATAGAGAGAATTGTTAAAGGTTGATTAATCCATAGACAGATACTTTGGATGACACGTCTCACAGCCTCCGATACTTAATTCAGGCAGCAACTGCATCCACCGTTGCATGGTAGAGGCAACAAATACAAAAACAAATATTGAAGCCATAAAGGAGCAACATGTACGGGGTGAGAGAGTCATCTACCACAATAACTCTCTTGTGGTCAAGGTGTTGACAGAATGTCGAAAATAGGGAAATTCAGAGAAATTGCTCAGGAAATGATTTTCCGTCTGTTGGGCAGTGCTGTATTTACTGTATATCAGTTTTGTATCAGCTAGTCAGGCTAAAAACACCGAAATGCCATAAACAATTACTGTACATGAATTGAATTGCACACCCACGACCCTCGTGCAGAGCAGATAATGGATGGATGGAAATTAATGAAAATAATTATTATAATTTAATAAGCTATTTGGGGCAGCCCGGTGGGCCAGTGGTTAGTGCATCGATCTCACAGTGCAGTGGTCGTGGATTCGATCCCGGCTCCGGCCTCCCTGTCTGGAGTTTGTATGTTCTCCCCGGGCCTGCGTTGTTTTTCTCCGGGTACTCCAGTTTCCTCCCACATTCCAAAAACATGCATGACAGGCTGATGGACACTCTAAATTGTCCCTAGGTGTGAGCGCGGACGGTTGTTCGTCTCTGTCTGCCATGCGATGGGCTGGCAACCGGTTCAGGGTGTCCCCCGCCTACTGCTCGAAGACGGCTGGGATTGGCTCCAGCATCCCCTGCGATCCTTGTGAGGATAAAGCGGATCGGAAAATGGATGGATGGATAAAAAGCTATTTGACACTTGATGAATGGCCAGACACCCAATTGTTTGTTATAATAAGCATGAAAATGTCAGTTTTCCATAATATTTTAATTTGGTATCAAAACAAGATGACAATACACATCAATGCCGATTCTATAAGAATCAAATTGCAAGGCAACTGAATCATACAAACAAAATAGAATTAAAATTCCCCAATAAACATACAAACCCAATTCCAATAAAGATATTAAACATAAAGACGATATAATATTTGCAAATCACGTTCAACTTCTATTTAATTGAACAAAAGACAATACATCTGTATTTCTACAGTGCATTAACAACAGCTGTGCTGGTTATGTTAAAAAATAATTAACTATTGGTTTTGGTAAATAACTTTTTAAATTATAAAGTTGCAACATGCTCCATAAAAACTGATACAGGGTCATGTTAACCACTGTATTACAACATCCTTTTCTTCCAACATTCAATGAACGTTTGGGAACTGAGGACACCGAGTGTTGAAGCTTTGTCAGTGGAATTCGTTCCCATTTTTGCTTGATGTACAGCTTCAACTTTTCAACAGTCCGTGGTCTCCCTTGTCATATTTTACACTTCATAATGTGAGACACATTTTCAACGGGAGACTGGTCTGGACTGCAGGCAGGCCAATTACCTGCACTGTTTTACTAACGAAGCCACGCTATTGTAACACGTGCAGAATGTGGTCTGACATTGTCTAGCTGATATTAAGTAGGGCCGTCCCTGAAAAAGACGTTGCTTGGATGGCGGCGCATGTTTCTCCAAAACCTGTATGTACTCTTCCGCATTAATGGTGCCCTCACAGAGGTTGAAGTTACCCATGCCATTGGCACTAACACAGCCCGATACCGTCGCAGAGGCTGGCTTTTGGAATTTGCGTCCATAACAGTCCAGATATTTTTTTCCCCTCTACAATGTCCACAATTTCCAAAAACAGGTTGAAATGTGGACTCGTCAGACCATGGAACACTTTTCCACCTTGCGGCAGTCCATCAAAGATGAGCTTAGGCCCAGAGACACCAGCGGCATTTCTGGGTGTTGTTGCTTAGCATAGTAGAGTTTTAAGTTGCACTTCCAGATCGAGCACCGAGCTGTATTTACGAACATCTTTTTTTTTTTTTCAAATATTCCTGAGCTCATGTAATGATGTCCTCTTCGGAACATTTTCCTTAAACTGTTTGACTATTTTCTCACGCAGGTGATCACAAAGAGGTTCCATCTTTGCTTGAGAAAGAGCAATTCAGGGAAGGTCTCTTTATCATCATGGCGCCCACTTGTTCGCAGTTTGCCTGTTCACCTGCGGGTTGTTCCAAACAACTGTTTGATGAGCATTCCCCAACTTTGTCATTCTTATTTGCCACCTGTCCCAGCTTTTTCGGAACATCTTGCAGCCATAAAATTCAAGGTTAATGATATTTGCTAAAAACAATAAAGTTCATTCATTTGAGTGTATTCAATTAAATATAAGTTGAACATGATTTGCAAATAATTGTTTTCTGGTTTTATTTATGTCCCAGCTTCATTGGAATTGGCTTTGTAAGTTAACATCGTTGTGTCATCAGACCCGCAGCTGCATGCCTTGGATAGTCGTCTTAAGAGACGGACGGACAGAGCTGTCAACTGACCACCATCTGGTGCTCTGCTGGCTCAGATGGTGAGGGAAGATACCGGTCCAACTTGGCAGGCAGGCCCAAAAGCATTTTGATCTTCTGCTGGCGATGTTTGGCAGAATCCCGTGTCCGATGGAGTTTTATCTCCCACCCCCGGCAGAACTTTCAGGGGATTAGGCAAGGGACACCTTAAGTGGCACGGTGGGCGACTGGTGAGCACATTTGCCTCACAATACAGAGAACCTGGGTTAGAATCCGGCCTCCAGCCTTCCTATGTGAAGTTTTCATGTTTTCCCCGTCCCTGCGTGGGTTTTTCTCTGGGTGCTCCAGTTTACTCCCGCATTCCAAAAACATGCACGATAGGTTAATTGATCCTCTAAATTGTCCTGAGGCGTGACTGTGAGAGTGAATTGTTGATGTTTGTCTATGTGTGCCCTGCGATTGGTTGGCAACCAGTTCAGGGTGTACCCCGCATACAGCCCAAAGTCAGCTGGGATAGGCTTCACCATGCCCGCAACGTTTGGGAGGATAAGCGGTTTGGATGGATGGATAGAGACCCTCCTAAATTGTATGACTACATTTTGGGAGAAAATACGCCATTGTTGGGAAATTAGTTTTGTTTCACCTGAGAGGTTCCACTGCATATCTTCAGACACAAAGGTCTATAAAACCTTCAACCGCATTCTCACACTGACTGTCATGCCCTGGACTCATGTCGTGTATTTTCACAGGATCCAAGTCAACAGGGTCTTGGTCGGCCTCGAAGGAGGATTGACTGCTGTTTAACTGATGTTGCTGGCATTTGCTGCCTTCAGTGGAGTAAACTCCAGAGTCTGTGCTTCTCCTTATGTCCTGATGATTGTACAGAGCACTGGAAAGGAAACAGAACATAGCAGACCTCGTTATAATTTATGTGCTGAATATTACAGCTGTGCAACATCGGTGAAAGGTGTTAACATGGGAGGAGTTCAGGATATATTTTTTTCTGAACAAAAATGTTGATGTAATTCACAAATGTTTTGCACTGATGACTTTATGTGTCTTGTATCACTTAGTTCAGACTTATTTTTCTTCTTTGTGCAACTACGACAGATCACTTTCGATTCCGAACGGACATTTTCTTTTCAGCGACATGCGCAGAGTAGCAGAAAATAGTTGCAGCCAAGTTTAATATTCGACAGCTAACTGTTCATCAAGAGCTGACGAAAAAGATTCTGCTTTTAAGAATTGCTGTGTCAAAGTACTGTACTTTTTGGGGATTTGGTGAAAAAAGTAACGCGCGAGAATTGTAACACAATTACAATTTAGGTCTTGTAATCTATTACTTTTAACGAGTGATAAATTATAGTTGAGAAGAACCTGGCTTCTTAACTGCTTGATAACTACCAAATTGAAAGTAGAAGCAAAGGATGATGTCTTCAATGGATTGGAAAAAAAAAATGAATGAAACAATCTTTGTTCTGCTGACCAGGTTGATTGGAAATTTTGTTGGAAAGCAGCAGTCTGAAACTCAATTTAGAGTAAGTAAGTGGAGGGGTGGCTGGAAATGAGAGTCTGAGACTGCTTGGGCTGCATCAAATATCCCACAAAAAGAGCGTTCAAGTATCAAAAAAAAAAAGTACAAATAATCCAATTTTGTCAAAGTCAAAAAAACTTCAGAACATGAATGGTTCTGCAGAGCGTGAGCAAGATTGGCGAGTCATTCCTCCATCTAATCTCCCTGGCACTTTGCGTACACTTCAGCATATGTAGTTGCGAAATGAAGTCTGATTCATTGAAAACTGCAACTTTCCCCATGTATTCAAGATGTGGTTCTACCCTTGTGCACAACAAACATTCAGTCTCATGTTTTTCTTGAAATTGTCCGTTTTCGGTGTCAACCTTTCACTTCATGACAGGTTTTGAAAAAAAAGACACGATTGGGACTGGGTGACAGCATATTTTCCTTCCACTTGGTTTCACTTCAGAATTACGTTTCGCCGAAAGCTGTGATGAGCCTGAGGTATAGTATCCCATAAATGACAAAAAAATAAAAATAAAACTTTTTTTTAAAAGCACAAAATGGCCAGGTCAATTACATGGCAAAAAAAAAAGATGGGGGCTGCACGAACATTACAATTTGGTCTCAAGTGTGGGGGCTGCAAAAATATAATCCTGCGAGCCCCCAAAAGGCTTTCTTGGCTCATTAAATTCAATAAGTTAACGCCATTATACATACATCTTACATGATAGCAGGCCACCAAGGCCTTAACACTCGCAGAAGCTCGACCAAGATGTAATGGGATTATTTCCTACAGTCCGACCTGTATTATCTTCAATTTCTAGCATTTGTCAATGTAATCTGCCAAAGGCCTTCATAATCAAGAGGAGGCCCATACACATATGCGCTACTAGCAATAGCAGATGTTTTTTTTGTTTTGTTTCGTTTTGTTTTTTAAGCAATCAGATTTTAGACTCACAAAACTGGGCCTTCACAAAAGTTGAGCGTGACATCACTCAGAGGCATTCTTTCGATCTCTGACTGGTTGATCAGAGCTGAATCTTGCAATTTGTGTGCCGGGTGACTGATGAGGGTGAATGTCGGACAACATTAAAAATGTATTTTCGAGATGGACTTTCCAAAGAAAAATGGGGACATTGTGAGGATGGGTCGACCAATGCCATAGCTGACTGATGTGTTTCAACCTTACGAATGGATTTAATTGACATGTCCACATTACCCCTGAACAGCACGATGACTCGCGAGCTCTGACTCAAGAGTTAGTAAACTAACTCACCCTGAAGAGGAAAGATAACAAATTGTCATCTCTGGTGACGATGTATTTTATTTAAGGTTTTTGGCCTGTTCAATGATATTCCAGTCAAGGTTTGGCATTGTTGTAAGGTAACAGGTGAACTGTGTTTGTTGTTTAAGTAATAACGGAACTCGGCCCAAATGCCTCTTTTGCTCTAATGCCACGCATAATTATATTGCATTTTTGGTTGTTATTTTGGAAAAGTCCAAGATTGATAGTGGCAACATTAGAAGGTGGATTAGGTCACTAAAGGCTCCGGTCACCACAATAGAGTAGAAATCACGGCATTTCAACATTCAGTTGATGTGATTGCTAGTTTGTGACATTAGCATGAGCTAGCCTTAAAAATGATCATTACGTAAAAACAATGCAAAGTGAACTTACGTTGAACTACTAGCAGGCTCCAGACCGAAAGGGGGCATCGATGGATCTTTTGAGGAGTGACTGTGATGTTCCGGAGGTTTTGGACATATTGTGACGATATCACAAAAGAGTTCAGCTTCAGATTCCACGGGCAGAAGACAAGGAATATCAGACCCAAGGGGGTCAAGAGGATACTGGGAAGATAAACGGACATAATGGCATACGTCACTGGTATTCCCCTTGCCCCAAGATCTTATAAATTAAATATTGTTACCATATTGCTTTTTGTGAGGTTACCAATTGTTAATTTCAAGTATGGTACCACTATATTTTTTTTTGCTTTTGTGACATTTCAAAACATCTAAATAAGACAATAAAATATAATAATAAAAATATAAAAATAATAAACGAAATGAACAACACCACAAAAAGGCTTTTTTGTCACAAAATTATTAATCTGCACTCTATTGGACTGCTGAAATGAACTATGAACAGAAGTGAACCAATTCAGTGAGTGTGCACGTGTATGCCTGCATGTGTAAATGCACTGTATGTAAATTTATACTTAATTTATAAATATTAAGTAAACACATATTTGTGTGTGCGTGTAATACAAAATGAAGCAATTGCCCTGACACATGGGCACACAACATGTCTTGCACCGCATTCTGATTTCATTTCCCTTGGTTTTGCAAAGACACTCTAACTGCGGTGTGGCATTTGAATGAGGCTGACGATGTTGGTGCACGCGAAGCCTATTTTGATGGCTGCTGCTTTTGCACAAATGAAAGCGTACTGCTGCTTTCAGAAACTCCTTTCCCTCGTCATGGGCAAACAGCAATCCTCACGGGTCGTTTTAATTCCTCCATCACTACTGGTTTGAATGCATTCTAACTACACGCTATACCCCCCCGCCCCCCCCCTCTCTATTTTTACTTGTTCTGCATCTGTGTTCCTGGCCTATCCCTTACACCCGATGCCACCTGCTGGACACATTTTAAACGGTTTACAATGCAGACAAGCCTGATCGTTATTAAGGGGCTGCGTCACATGAAAAAGAAAAAGGAACTGACCTATAAATACTTCCTAGGTAGGCGGCTGTCGCAGATTTTCAAGCTGTATTTATACATCATGGGGATTGAATAAGTCAACATAGATGGATGGATGAAAAGCTTAACGAAAATAAGATTAATGTGCCAGTGTGAAAGATAGAATCATTTAAAGCACAGGTGAATTCTTGCTGAATTCTGTACCGCAGTGTCAAATTGTCATGGGTAATAAATAACGTTGAGATTTTGCACCGGCCCTCCGAGGGAAGCCATAACTCTGAAGTGGTCCGCAACAAAAAATGAGTTTGACAGCCCTGATTTAAAGAAACAGTGAAAAAAAAAACATCTTGTGTTAGAAAATGTTTCTTTTTTTGTGTGTGTGCGTGTATTCCCTCCATACCTTTTGGAAAATTTGTGGAAGCTGGATCAAGGGATAGAACGTTGCCTTGAATGTCTTATAACATCTGAAGAGAATATACAAGAGGAGGAGCACAACTGTACAACTCATTACCAAAGAGCCCAAGAAGTACACAACAGTTTGCCACCAAGGAATGAAGCCTGTTGAAAAGTAGAAACACAAATGATTATTACTGTGTCATGTAGCATGTCATGTATCCTATTAATGCTCAGAGTCGATTTGTGGTCATTTGTATCTGCACAGTAGTTTTAAAATAGGATAAAATGTGGGCTGTATTTTCTTTTTTATTCAAACAGTTACATTTGTTAATTTGACCTCAAAAGAAAATCGACAAAGGATGGTTTGAGTCAGTTAAAACTCAATATATTAAAAAAAAAAAAAAACATTTTAGATACCATCAGTCTGAATGCAATGCGGCAAGTTGAATTTGCTGCTCTTGTCGGGACGGTCAGAACGTGACTGGACCCGAACACAGTACAATGTCCAAAATTTCAGGTCTGTCAGAGTTACCATATTCGTACTGGTGTTCATAATTTGGGGTTGTGGGATCTGAAAGCCAGAGACAAGCAGTTAATTATCGTTATTGTTATACAGTACTGTAATATAAATATATAGCACATGGCAAGACATCACACTCATTTTCTTTCCCACACAAAATGGCTTAAGGGGTATGCAGGATGTGAGACAAAACTCCTGAGACCAGATGGTCCAAAAAACAAGCTTTTTATATATATATATATATATGTATATATATATATATATATATATATATATATATATATATATACACATACACACACACACACACATACACACATATATAAAATAATCATTTAATATCATAATATCACAAAATACTGTAGTTAATGGAGGTTAACTGCAGACTGAAGAAAAATGAAAATCTTTAATGTCTGAAGTTGTCAATATTGCACCACCTTTTCTCCGGAATTCTGCTTAGACAGACTACAAAGGAAGTAAAAAGTACCATAATTTACGGACAATAAGCCGCTACTTTTGTCACACGTTTTCAACCCTGCGGTTTATTGAATGATGCGGCCTGTTTAAAGATTTTTCCAACGGCCACCAGGGAGCGCTCGAGCAGATAAGGTAAGAGTGAGACGCTATCATGTGTCAAAATGAATACAATTGGCCATGAGAGGGCGCACTTCATCTGTGTTTTGAGCTGGACTGCAATCCGAAAGCGTTGTGGCCAGGTCAATGACAGACTTGACCGAACACAAAATAATTTTTATGAAGGCTTTATTCACGACTGAACATAGTCTTTTATTTTATTAATGCTGTACATTTTCTGAGATATGTCGAATGGGACTAACAATTAGAAAAAATATCCAAAAATAGACAACAGTAGTGGTTTGAGAGCATTTTTCGGCATGTATCTGCCCGAAACACGCGGAAAACAACAAATCTCCCCTGCTTCACGGCTGTTCACACGACCCATCATGCGACGCCGTTCAAATTCCCAAATGACGATATTCACTCTTGATTATCAGCCGTGTTACAATTCCGATTGCAGATACAACAGGTCTGAATAAGCACAGCTCAGCGTTCGTCTCACTTCACTTCCTGATCGAAGTTTCACGAGATTATCCAACGCTCTTTTTAAAGTGACAGTGCTCCACTTATTAAGCGAGGGAGCATTCACTACAACAGTCATAGTATTGTTCACCTGATTACATGTCAAAAGAAAACCTCCCGAAAGACATTGTTGTGAAAGTTGACACGAAAGCGTGGATGGTAGAAAACCGGATGAAGAATGGCTGACCAAGTATTGCGATAAGCGAGGATTTTTTTCATTTTAAAACAAAGCATTACTCGACAGGGAACGGTGCCTTTTCTTTTTCTTTTTTTTTAAACCAGCCGTGTGAGTGCTGTTTTACTGCCGTAGTGAAACAAAAGTTAAGGTATGTTATTAAACGTTGAAACCTTTCTGTGTACCGTCTTTCTTTGCAAATATCTCATGTTACAATATGGTCACCTGCGGCTTATAGATAGGTGCGGCTTGTGCGTGAAGAAAATGGGTTTTCCTTTAAAAATGTAGTGGGTGCGACTTATACAGTGAAACTCCTCTACAACGAAACCTACATGGGCGAAAATACCCCCTAGTGTGAAAAAAAATCTTCATGCATTAACACCATTCCCACTTTACTGCCCTCCATACAACGAAAAAAAACCCTGTTGCGCTATACAAAATCTTTTTCTCTGCTCTTGCCTGCGACGAGATTCACTACAACGAAGTCTAATCCAACAGCGACCTCTACTGCTTCTTTCGGAAACGGCAACAGCAACCACCACACTGGTTTACACATGCGCAGTAGTCCAGGAAGTATTTGTTATTGTTAGTTTCAGACACAGCAAGAACGTTGCATTGCTAAAATGGCTACAAAACGGACCTTTGGATGTCAAGCAGCTAAGACTTAGAAGAGCTCTGACGCTGGAAGAGAGGGTAAAAGTGATCAAAATGAAAGACGGAGGAAACAAAATAAAAGACATTATCCAAGAAATTGTTGTCAATGAAAGTGAACGCTGATCGTAAATTTCGCAATTTCTTTCCCTTTTTTTCTTTCTACACTGACTATATGAAGTGTCAAATAAGTGTATGCTCATATTTATGCACTATTGGAATAAAAATAAAAAGTACACAAACGTTTGTATGTGTGTGTGTTTACATCTGAGATCAAATTTGCTAAAGTGAAAAACCCCCTGTTGTGAAAAATTTCTTCCTGCAAACATGATTTCGTTGTAGAGGAGTTTCACTGTACCTTGGAAATCTAGAGGAAATAAATCTGCAATATAAATGTATCCCATTTATCATCGATTGTACAGTTAAATTTGATGAACTTTCCACCTCCATGATAAAAGCGAATAAATTTTGTGTGGGTTCGAGAAACTTTAAAGTTGGTAGTTCCTACCCGCTTGTTTGCATGATGTTCCCAGTACACAATGTTGTAATACATCTTGGGAAGATTCACTTTCATCGAGCGATTTGAATTGGTCAGTGGATCGGAGATAAAAACATCAAGGTTGTTCACAGAAACAGCCAATTCCACTTTGGATGGTGGACCAACTGCAGCTACAAAGACAGAAGAGAAAGGAGATCTGAAAATCGGTGGCTTCAACAATTAATAGTATTTATAACCCCCAATACATGTGGCATAAATGAAGACAAGGAACTGAGAAAATGACCCGCAGTGAAGTATCGGGGTTACAGCAGGGGCGATGCTGCGTAGGGTTCTCACTTCTTGGCCACCCCAACATGTGGGGGAAGGATTTTGATACGTGGGACTTTTATGCCATTTTGATTCACATGAACGCAGTGTTTTCATAAAAACCCTTGGCACCTCGTCACAAGTTATTGAAAGTAACTGCATATTTAAAGATTACAATTACAATTCATCTGAATGGCAATTGGAAAAGACAGCCTTTGGTAAACAACATGTAATTCTTACTGTCAATGTCAATCAAAACCATTGCTTTAGTGAATTAAACACAGCAAAATATTGCGTTTTACTTAGACTTGCTCCTGCTTGTTTTTATGAGTGTGTTGGGCAAGGTTCTGAACGTATGCAATTTTTTTCATGAAACCCTGCCTGTGAGTTGTATGACAAACAATGACATGTCAGTTCCAAAGGGGGTTACAATAAAGCGAATGATATGCGTGCATGCGGATGGTCACCCCTATGTGAGACATATTGTGTCGTCCCGGCCATGGCACTGAAATTTTAGGCTACACCCGAGTGACAGTATTATGATTTATTGGGGGGGTTTCTTTAGGATCTGGTGCTTTGGCACAAACCCAAGCAGCTGTTGAAAAGGTGAAGTTAGATTGCTGAACAAGGTTAGGGATGTATTCACACCAGAAAGGTCCTTTGGCCCGCCTGTTTGTCCTAACCAAAAGTGGACCTAGTTTTTATATCAAGTCAAGTACAACTTTATTGGCAAATGCGCTGTATGTGCAACATACAGCACAGACGAAATTTCCTCCCTCTTAACGAGACAACAAAACAACAAGTTTGTTGAGGTTCGTATTCACACTGTGCTTTTTGCAAGTGAACTATACAGTGGTACCTCTAAATTACGAACGTCTCTTTATACGAAATTTTCGAGTTACAAAACATCTCAACAGGAAAATATTGCCTCTTGTTACGAAATAAATTTGAAGATACGAAAGGTAAAAGTACAATATGGACTGCTACTCGCAGCTCCGAGTTTCCTGAACGCAACAGACTTATTGCTGCTCTGCCATTGGCTACTATCGAGCATCATTTTGGCATCCCATTGGCTAAGAGGGACTTTTATCGTATGTGTCTGTGTGTGCTGATAGACGTGTCGATGCAGCGTCCTCGTCATTCGCCCCTCGGGCAGTGAGGTGTTCCGATAGTTTTAAGTAAATGTGAATCACCCAGAAAAAGTGTTTACCAGTGGGGCGATCGCACACTATGCTGATGTTTGCCTTGGACATTTTCGAAGGATTGTTAAAAGCCGACAAAAGCAAATGCCCTTGGTTCAATTCCCCAAACACCAGGCAAAAACCACTTCTGAGAGAGAACATGAACAAAAGAGGGCAAAAAAACAATGAGGATACGGTTAAAAGTTAAATGACCATCATTTTTATTCTTTATTCTTTGTTACACTATGCTGAATCCTCATTTATTGTGCAATAATCTAACTGTAACATTTTGACGCATTTTATGCTTTTTTTTAAACGTCTGAATTGGGGGGGGGATTTGGGCATTTACATGGAAAACGCGTCTCGACTTACAAAATGTTCTAGTTCAGAAATTTCTTCCAGAACCAATTAATTTCATCAGTAGAGGTACCACTGTATTCTGTAAAGATAGACAATTGTGACGATCGGTGCTTTCATTGTACAGAAATGACAAGGGCGGCATCTAAAACACAAACCCTTGTTATTAGAGCTGCTTTGACCTCCAACATACTGGCAATGGAGTACCTAAACAAAAGACGATGGATGACGAATGACCAACATTCACGACGGGCTAATATTTCTCATGATGTCAGGCTACGGTGGCTTGTTAGGCCTAAGATTTTGCGCATATCCTTAACCCATTTATTCTCACCGGTCACATTTGTGAAGGACAACAATTATTTAATTTACAGGGCTCTAAAAAATGTTATTACTGATTACTTAAAAGGGCTACCAATGACACCTGATTTTGACTTTTAAATGTCTGGGAAATTTTTGGGATTAAATGGATTAATGGGTGCAGATCAGAAACAGATTTATTGACCAAGTGTATAAAACACACGGACAAGGAATTTACTTTCCCAGTTTCAATCCGTCCAGAGGAACATCAACAAAACAATGACCAACAGGGGGTGACAGAACAGGAAGCCTGGCGGTTTGATGTTGTGAACAGAAAACAATAGGGAAAAGAAGGAGAAAAAAAAAAACCCCACCAGACTCCAACCATTCTCTTTAAACGGGAGCTTGGTTTGAGCCTGACAAAAATGGGGTGAATTTGTTGAATCCTCAATCAATTTTCCAGGCCGAGCCAACTACTCCTCATTCTTTTCCATTTTGCGAAGCGACTTGACCACCGCATTCACTTTGCGATTGAGTTCTGTTAACGCATGAGTCTGAGTGTTCATCGCCCACCCCACACCCTTCATGTAGGCCAGGACTCGGCAACCCAAAATGTTCAAAGAGCCATATTGGACCAAAATAAACAAAAAACAAATATGTCTGGAGCCGCAAAAAATAAAAAGCCGTATAATGAAGGCAACGCATGCTGTATGTATCTATATGAGCTATATTAGCCTGCTATCAACATAACTAAGTTGGGTACAAATACACGAGCATTCATGATTAAAAAAGTATTTTTTCCCCCTGCAGTTCATCCTGTTGAGGAAGGGTGCCCAAAACTTTTTGACGGAAGATCTACATTTCGAACAACCAATCTTCTGCGATTGACCCGTTACCGCACATGCGCGCATACGCACACACTTACACACGCAGGCCGTAACATCCCGCCCTGCTAATACAAACGTGTGTCGCAGGCTATGACGCAAATAGTCGTTGACAAAATGTTGACATTTAATATTTATTCTACACATTTTTACAGCATCGGAAAACGTTAATAATGTTTGTGTCATGCTTGTCCTCTGACAGAAACCATATTAAAACAAAAAAATATATTTCCCTCCCATCTTTTTCCATTTTCAAAACATTTTTGAAAAAGCTCTAGGGAGCCACTCGGGGGCGCTAAAGAGCCCCAACGTAGGCTGTCAGCTTATTCCTTCCAATGAAGCTTCTCAAGCCGGCTGAATCATCGTGTATGAAAAATAACACATGCTCATATTATTAAAGGTAATTTGGACAAATGTTATTTCGGACGTGGTATCAATTTGGTAGCCCTTCACACAATCAGTAATGAAGTCACTCTCACTCTCAAAAAGGTTGGCGACCCCTGATTTAGGCACATTGATATATATATAGTACTGCAACACCATTTTAATCAAATTAGATTTTTCCTCACTTTTTTGGGGGGGTGGGGGGGGACTGACGGATTGGAAATGATTTGGCGGACCGGTGAAATTTACTGACGCAACAATGGAGTGACTGACTGATGATTACAGTTTGGTTCGGCTTGAAAATATGATGGACTAACGATAACGGACAGTTGACAGCTGTTACAAGCATTCTACCTAAGTGATACAATCCAGCCATACGGCCGCCTTCAGCAATAGGTGCCTTGCCCAAAAGAAAGTGGATAGAAGGAATTGAAGTGTCTTAATTTGTCAATTTTCTGGAACGTTTCCCCACTTTCCTACAATTACTCACCATGCTTCTCAGGACAAAATTCTTTCTGCACCCAGTCTGAATGACTGTGATTGTCATTGGTGCGTACACGCAGCATGTAGATGCCCAAATAGTGTAGGTTATATGCGGTAAGGTCACAAAACTTGGAAGACGTCTTGTCACAGGCAATAGACCAGTTGTGCCTTTTCTTGGATTCGAGCTTGTATTTCCTGGAAAGACAAGAACAACAACAAAAAAATGCCTATCTTTAAAACTTGTCTCAAAACTCGTTTTTAATTATTTGGATTTTGACTCAGCAGACTTTATTTGTAGTTTTACTGTTTTTGTGCAATCTACTGTCTTTGTTATTAATTTGTTGTATGGTTTATTTTTGCTACATGCGCAGCACTTTGTACACAGCTATGATTGTTTTAGTGCTCGATAAATACAGTTGGGTTGAGCCAAACAGGACACTCCCGCATAACAAACCACCTCCGTCATAAGTTGTAATACTTTTTCTCACATGAAAAATGGATGTTTCCACAAATGATGTTTGGATTAGTAATGTATCTAAGCCAATAAAAATGTCTCATTCACAGACACAGCTCAAAATTGTAATATGCAGTTCTACTCACGAAATATATTGGACCGAAAACGAAACAGCTTCAGTCTTCGAAGTCGTCTCGTTCCAGCCCCACTTCAGTGTGTAATTGGTGTTCATGGTCATCAAAACTACATTCCGTGGTGGAGGCAGCGCTTCAATCACTGAAACAAAAAAAAAGGACAACTCGACTTCCGTGTTATTGCTACCCGCAAAAAGACCCTTGTAGTGTGCTATACGTGCATTTTTGATTCCGGCGCATATGGATTGTTTCATGTGTCCCAACTAGAACTCAATATTGGGTGTCACTTGATCTGTACATAAAAACATATACAGTACACCAACAAAAATCAACCTGTCGATAAATAAATAAATAAAAATTCCTGTCTACAAGTACAGTACTATGTTTTCTGGACGTCAAATTGTTAAGACAGCATTGTTCGGTCACAGTACAAACGCACTAACGTCAGGCAAACAAACAAAAACTTACCATGACTTGCATGGATCTTCACAAAAAGAGAAAGCAAAAGGAAAATTAAATGGTCACGGAACGTGCCGTTATGGGTAGTCGTGTATTCCATTAGTTCTCTTCGGGTTCAAGGTGGGGCGAGATTGATGTCTGAAAAACACATCGTCTCCTTGTTGAGCTCAAAGAGGAAGCCTTCTCCATCTCTAAACGGCAGTCAAATAAGAGCTGTAGGTGCGTTATTACCACCGCGTGGACTGGAGTGGGATCACTTTTTAAAAATAATTTACAAGGAGGATGATAAACGGGTGATCATAAAATGGGGAAAATCCATTCAGATTCACAGACCACCACCCGGAGAAGCAGTTCACAAGCGTGCAAGCAGAGAGTGAACGGGACGCGCAAACGGTGCTGCACCTTCTAAAGTGGGGAGTTGTGGAGGGTGCCTTGCTCAAGGGCACCTTGGCATTAACCAGGAAGTGGACATGAATCTCCCCAACAGCTAATTGCGGTTTTGTTTTTCTTTCACATTTGTCTGGATTTGAAACATTACGCCTAATACAAGCCTAAATCCTTACAGATGACTTACTACCTGTCAATTACTGTATTTTATGTCCTTTAAATAGTGTCGTTTATGAGGTGTTTGCTTGTGCTTTGTTACAGCTGCAGATGTTGTTAAAGTGAATGTATTGTACTGTATTGTATTGTGAAATACTCAATTTTCTTGTCCAGCTCCTGAAGCTTAATCCTGGTTTAAAACTAACTCTTTTAGATCTTTTGCACTAGTGTTTTTTTTTGTTTTGTTTCACTACTTCTTTACATCTACATATACTATTTGTAATTTGCAATCGGTGTATTTTTTTTCTGTTGGTGTTTTTCTGTATTCTTGTCTGCCTGTTCCATAACAAGAATTGTGTCAAAGTCTGAACTGCCAAATTCATGCACAACTGCATTCTGAAAGTTTATCAAATATGCTGACATAATATCCATTGCAAAAATAGACCTTTGATATGTCCGCACAACAAACGCATTATCGATATTCTAGCAATTAAGTGTTTTGGATTTTTTTTTTTGTTTTGTTTTGTTTAATCACAGGTTCTAAGTCTTCGGCACCTATTTTGGAAAGAATTTTATTGTATGGATTGCAATAAACAAAAAACATTTTTGAAACAGTGTTTAACTTTCCAATGAGTTTCTGTGTTATCAATCTCAACCTTGTGTGACAGCAGCGTGGTCTGATCCAGTCCCCTTCTACTGGTGCATCAACTATTATTTCAACCACAGGTGCCAAACTCAAGGCCGGGGGCCAGATACGGCTCGCCACATCATTTTATGTGGCTCACGGAAGCAAATCACGCACGTCAACTTCCATGATCCTTGCTTTAAGTGTACCTAAATGTCAAATTGTCATGTGTAATAAATAACTTATATTATTTTGCAATAATTTTCTTACCCTGTTTACACTCTTGAACAATAATTGAGCAAACTGTTACAGTTGACTGATTTCAAAATGAGTCATCGATCAATTTGTTGTGTACAAGTAAGAATATGATGAGATGATTAAACATTTATTTGGTTTCACTGTCCTAAAAATGAATTTGACACCCCAGATTTCAACAGATGTTTTCCATTTTCCATCTAATCCAGAAGGTCCTCCACAATTGCTGATTCCATTTTTTCCTCTCAACAATGCTTTGTGCACTCAAGTTTCTTCAGACCAGGATATACATCGCCTCTCTCCCAAATTCGGCTGGGATAGACACAAGCTTATGGCAGGCCTGTAGTCAAGTCCACCTTGATCGAATTCAATTTAAGTCCAAGTCACAAAGATCTGAGTCCAACTCCAAGTCCAGATGAGATCAAGGGTAAACGTTAAAATAGAAAAATACAAATATCACAAACACAAAGTGCTCATTTCATTGTGCTCAACACTCTTCTTAGATGGCATGTACCCCTTTACTTTATTAACCATGTGTGCAGATAAACAACAATTTCAAGAACAATGTTGCTTTATTAATGATGGTCGACCTCAGTGGGGAGATGAGGAGGAGAGTCGGCACCAGGGAATAGTCGTTGAACTTGGTTGAGTCGATAAAAATATTCTGTTAATCCAATGACCGAGTCCGAGAAAAGTCCGAGTCAAATGTCAAGAAGTCCGAGTCAAATCAGAGACAACAAAAAACCTTGTCAAGTGTCGATATGAGGACTACGGTACATCCCAGACTTACGGGTCAGCGACCAAATGAGGAAAAGCAATATCAAAAATGGATACACAGATTATTAAAATGAATTAGGACAGCAAATAATGATTATTTTAATAAGCATTTAATCTGTCGATTAGTCAATGAATTGGATAAAAAAATATTTACATTTCCATTCCTTTATTCTGAAACAGAACATTATTTAAAATTAACAGTGCACACACAAATTAATTATGATTCTGTTATTATCTTAGTCCAGAACATGTCAGAAAATAGGGAAAAATTGCCGGCAAGAAGTCGGATTTGTGTCCAGTTGAGGGTTTCCAAGGCTGCCCTTTGTAACCTTTATGCACAGACTTTCTAGGCGCAGCCGAGGCGTTGAGGGGGTCCTCTTTGGTGGCCTTAGTATTACATCTCTGCTTTGATGAGGTACTGATGGCTTCTTCAAGCCATGATCCCCCAACTCTCACTGGAGCGGTTCACAGCAGAGTGTAAAGCAGTTGGGATAAAAAGGGTGGAGTGCCCTCTCCAGGTTGGGGATGAGATGCTGCCCCAAGGGGAGGAGTTCAAGTATCTTGGGGTCTTGTTGACAAGTGAGGGTAGGATAGAGCGACAGGTGGATCAGTACAGCGTCTGATGTAATGCAGACTCTGTATTGGTCTGCTGTGGTGAAGACGGAGCTGAGCCGACTCAGAGCCGAGCCGCTATTCGTCCACATTGAGAGGAGCCAGATGAGGTGGCTTGGGCATCTGATTAGGATGCCTCCTGAATGCCTCCTTATTGAGGTGTTCCGGACATGTCCCACCAGCAGGAGGTCCCGGGGGACGACCCAGGACACGCTGAAAAAACTATTCACCCGGCCGGCCTGGAAATGCCTTGGGATTCCTCCGGAAGAAGTGGTTGGGGAGAGAAAAGTCTCGGCTTCCCTGCTGAAGCTGCTGTTGTTGTTGATGTTGAGCAGATACGTGTAGAAGTCGAGTTGAGAGGGAGAAAGAAAAAAAAAAAAAAAAAAAAACCTTTGCATAGCTGTGATCGGGGACTCTTGGATTTGTCCGACACCACGTAAAGGTGGTCCCTGAAGTCGGGCTGCTGAACCTGCTGCGTTTGTGACCTGACCCTGCATATGCGGTAGAAAATTGGTGGCTGCTGGATGGAATCATTGATTTATTGTCGATTAACCGTTGCACCTATAAAATGTATACATTACAAAATATATATATGACATTTATTACAAACTTCCTTTACCTGACATCAAGCAAACATTTCAGAAATTCTGAATTGAAATTTGTGACAAATATAACTATTTTAAGGGAGAGTTCAGGGTTTTTCCTGATGTACTTAAATCAACTTGAATCAAACATTGTTGCCCGGAAGTTTCACACAAAACAGACAGACAGATAAATCCATGGTACAAAAATAAAAGAACTGTGCTGCTACAATTTTTTTATCACTAGGTTTTCACTGCTAATTTGGTGTCTTGAAATTCAGTTCTGGACATATCTGAAACCTGGCCAAACATGACCTACATGGAACATGACCGCAGCAAGAAGCTTATGTTCCCAGAACATTCTGGGAACCAAAAAGTGTTTGGTAGGCTAACGTTCCGTAATCATTTGGTTTGACTGCATAACCAGTATGGAACACTTTCAAAACATTTTGGCTTCAACTAACCTTTGAAGAACCAAAGCCTTGCGTTCTTTCAACGTTTGGGATAACCGCTCACAGAAGCAATGAATCTGCTTTTCTATTACTTATTCTGGAGGCCTTCGCGTCTTGTCTCGGTGACAAGCTTTCTGCAGGTGATTGTCCACGATTCCTCCAAGGACCTTTCTGCCATTATTCCACAGACTTATCCTCTGCAATGACATTGACTGAATTGTAGAGCTCCTCAAGTTGGTCAGAGTTGTGCATGGCCCAGTAGAGAGGTGAGCCCGGGGTTGCCAACAGGTGCTAGAAGGACAAAACAGGTTCTGTTTGAGCGGTAGTTCAAAATGACATGCAGCCAACTCGATGGTTACTTGCACCACGCACTTCAAACTGTACCCCTCCCCCCATGACATGAAAAAAATATATACAAGTATAGAAATAATATGAATACACACCGCAGGCAGTTTGTCTTTTGGACAAAGAAAATGGGAAATCCTTCTTCGATAAACAACTGCAATCCCCACAAGAGTGACCACCATTGCCATAACCAGAAACGTGACCAGTGCAGGCACCCATACAGCTTTCGCTTCGGTGTTCTCTGCAAGAAAAAGAAGATGCGTTGTTTAGATTTCTTACCATACCTCGGGCTCTTCAATTTCACTACTTTTGGACACCTTTGAGGCAAAAATGTACATACACTGCTACCAAAAATCATCATGGATCAATGTTTTATTTTTTGTTTGTTTTTTTTTTTTAATGAATGAATATTTTTCACATATCACGTCAACAATCTCTGACTTGGTGGTGAGCACGCCTGCCTCACAGCACAGAGGTCCTAAGTTCGAGTCCAACTCCGGCCTCCCTGTGTGGAGTTTGCATGTGCTCCCCAGGCCTGCGTGGGTTTTCTCTGGGTACTCCGGCTTCCTCCCACATTCCAAAAACATGCATGGCAGGCTGATTGAACACTCTAAATTGTCCCTAGGTGTGAGTGTGAGCGTGGATGGTGGTTCGTCTCTGTGTGCCCTGCGATTGGCTGGCAACCAGTTCAGGGTGTCCCCCGCCTACTGCCCAAAGACAGCTGGGATAGGCTCCAGCACCCCCTGCGACCCTTGTGCAGATAAGTGGATCGGAAAATGGATGAATGGATGGACTTTAAACAGGAGATTACAATTAAATTGATAAAACATAAATATAAATACAATAAAACACAAATTTCCAGTGGGAAAAAAAAAAACAATTCAAAATATCTCGTAGAAAAACAGTTTTCAAAGAATGCATGCACACACACACTAGTGATGTATAATGATTTAAGAGCCGTAGTTTTTGCATGCACATTTTTATCTATGAAGGTGTCCAAAGGGTGCAAAGTATGTAAACAGATAATAAACAAGAGTAAAAGACATTGTTTTTTTTTTTTAAGTATCACTTTGATGGCACAAGCTCTAACACAACCAAAATGATTGTCAAATAAAAACAAAAAAATGAGAAAAAAATGTACACAGATGCCTGAGAAAGGCAACAACAAGAGCAACAGGAAGAATAATTTATGTTGTGGATTGCGCAAACCTGCTCAACACTGGGGTGGACCTCCGGACATATTTAACCATTTCAGGTTATCGACAGATTAACACCTTGATAGAAAGTGAAAATAAACGATCTGACTTGAGAGTGATACTTACCACCGGCGGTGCTCTCACATACTGTTCTGCTGGGCTTGCTGGGCTTGGTGTTCCTTTCTGCAATGATTTGAGCCTGGACACAATACTTTGTCCAAGGGTCCAAGTCATTTAGAAATATTGGGTTTTGCAGTATACTGCTGATGCTTTTTGCCTGTAAGAAGCCAAAACAAAAAAAAAAAAAAAAGGAGGGGCAATGGGGAGGGGGGTCCTCTGTTAATTCAACAGCAGATGACAGAGCGAGTAAGAGAAGAAAAAAAATCAGGTAGCGTATTTTCTCAACTCAACTCAACTGTATTTATAGAGCACTTTCAAACAGCCATCGCTGCATACAAAGTGCTGTACATGGAGCAAATTAACATATACAACAAACAGTAAAGCAAATCGGTAATAAAAACAGTAGAAAGCACCGAACAGCAAAACCAAGAACAATCTAAGTCATGCTGAGTCAAATGCCAAAAAATACAAGTGAGTTTTGAGACGGGTTTTGAAGATGGGCAGCGAGGAGGCTTGCCGAATGCTCAGTGGGAGGTCATTCCAGAGAGAGGGACCAGCAACAGAAAAGGCTCGATCCCCTCTGAGCCTCAGTTTAGTTCTTGGTACTTCTAATAATGTCTGGTCCACAGACCTGAGGCGCCGGGCAGGTGTGTAGGGGCGGATGAGCTCAGAGAGGTAAGGTGGCGCAAGGTTATTTAGAGATTTGAAAACAAATAAGAGGATCTTGAAAATAACTCTAAAATGTATGGGGAGCCAGTGAAGGGATGCCAGAGTAGGAGTTATGTGCTCCCTCTTACGAGTACCGGTCAAGAGGCGAGCAGCGGCATTCTGGACCAGCTGGAGACGCTTAATGGAAGACTGGCTGACTCCAAAGTAAAGGGCATTGCAGTAATCGAGCCGGGATGTTCTGTTCTATAAGGCGCTTCGGATAAAGGCGCACCTTCAATGAATGGCCTATTTTAAAACCGTTTTCACACTGCATTATAAGGCGCATAGAATAGAAGCCACAATAGTGGCTGTGGTTGTGCTATGCATCCACTACATGGAGTTACACTAAAGGGAATACAATACAGCTTTATTTATATAGAGCCTTCATAACCGCTGCAGACTACACATGGGAATTCAGTTACCACTAAGCCACCATGATTGAACTATATAAGGGCTCACAACACTAAGTCTATCGAGCTCACCTTTTCATTCTGACCATCTTTCCAGTAAGTGATGTTGTAGCTGGCCGTGCCATAGACACTCCTGAGGTCTGAGACTGCAAATGCTGGATCTTGAATTGAAATTCTAATTGTAGCCCCATTGGAAATGAGCAACACGTTGGGTGAACCAATCACAGCTAAAGAGAAAAAAAAAGAAGAAATAACGGCATCGCAACAAGTTAGTCTTATTTGAGTACTATCATGTTAAATATTTCTTTGAAGTACGCTGGTGCCTTGAGATACGAAACACGACACCATGAAAATAAACAAGCTCCAATTCCGATTGTAGCATTTATTGACACACCCAGCCCTCAGCAGGCAATGGTATGCCAATTAACCTTGTGTGACTGCCGACCAGTCGCCAAACGACATCACTGGGCTGCTCAAGTCCTTAGTGGAGGAGGGGTGACTCATGCCAGGGGCCCAAGTTTCAGCCATGCCCCAAAAATCAAGACAGAAGAACCTACCGTAATTTCTGGACTATAGACCGCACCTGATTATCAGCCGCACCACTACATTTTTAAAGGAAAAAAATATTTTGTACACACATAAGCCGCACCTGTGTATAAGCCGCAGGTGCCCATATTGTAACATGAGATATTTACAAAGAAAGACGCTACACAGGCGGCCGTTAGAAAAGTCTTTATATAAGCCGCTTCATGAAATAAGTCGCAGAGTTGAAAGCGTGTGACAAAAGTCGCGGCTTATAGTCCGGAAATTACGGTATTTAAAATTGAGTTCTCAGTCTTGGCACACGTTTTCAGCAACTGCATTCAAACATGTAAAAAGTATTTCGATACAAATTTTGACATTTGACATGGACTTGAACCCTTTCAGGGACAGCGGTGATGACAATGAACAGTTATTCAGTCAAGTCAAAAGATGTACAGTATTTTTAATACACGTGCCCAATATTTTCTAAAATGGTTCATACAAAAAATAAAGAAAAATAAAGACTCACTATCGCTTTCCAAGACCATCTGTTGACTTTCCACCCAAGAAGAATGCTCTGCCCCACGCTGTGCCCGTACTGTGGCGATATACCTTCCATACAAAGCGGGGTGGAAGTTGTTGAGGCTGCTGAAGTCACATTCAAGGCTTGAGATGTTCACACAGCCCACGTGGCACTTTCGGACAGCGGTACTGTGAGGAAAAAAAAAATAAACACACGAAACTGTTGTTAAAAAAAAATTAATGTGCAGTTTGTGGTGATTCCTCTCTCAAGTCAAATAAATCGACCACGTGTGCCAGAAAAAGTTCCAAGACTGATGCCAGCAGGAGGTCCTGTGTACTATTCCGTATTTTAGGAATGGGTGGAAACCTTACTTTTATGACATAAGTTTCCCCACGAGCGGATGGATCCATGTTGTAATTCTTCTCGCGATACGTACTGGTAACCTTCATCGGCAATGTGCATTACGCATCACTCTGATATGAAAACAAGTGATGTCCGTCCGTGATTGAAGGCAAAAGGTGTTGCATATGTAGGAGGAAGTTACACCTCCGTATTCATGATCATCCAACCACAAATCGCCATTGTCTTTGTGACATCTGAAAATATTTTCATTTACATAAAAAAATGTTCAATTGTGTATGTTATTCATTAAAATCTAGCATTGTTTTTTTTTTTAATTAAATTAAGACGGTTAATGTCGGAGTAGTTCTGTGGAAATTTTATACTCAACTGTCTTAACTTGTATTACATATCCTGCTATCTGTAAGGGTTGTGATGCAAATTCATCGCTGCGCAAGTTTGTGGTTTTCCTGTGCTTCAGACAGGTAGATGAAAAACGGGATGTGCTGAGAACAGAGTTCAAGACAGGGGCACTCTGCCCTTCCTCTTTCTCTTGTTGTTTTATTTTCGAATACATATAACCAATGACAATGAAGTACTGTATTGTATAACATAACCATATGGGTAACATGTTTAGAGTTTGTTTTACACTTTAACCCTTCCCAAGATGAAAAAAATAAGTTTGAGAGGGGCCGCACCCCACTGCTTGTGTTGTCGCTCCATCACAGATCTGTAAATGGTGTTTCTCTCATGTCATCGTTGTACAAAGACTTTTGTTGTCTTGGTTTTCCCTGGACGAGACATAATCATGTCATGGAGCTGCTGCACCATTGTTTCCACCTATGTACGATATATTCACCCAATCACAAATGCCAGAAGTGGCCGTGTTGAATGAACGTGGAAGCCGGTCCTGTGTTGACCGACATATTGAGCTTTTCCTAGAGATGTAAATAAAGCGCTAAACAATCAGAATTGTGCTTGTTCATACCAAGAACGTTCATAAACCGAAAATAGTACATAGTGACATGATTGTTCTGCAACAATTGTAACTCGAACTGTATGTAAAAAGAAGCATTTGTAACTCAAGGTGCAATTATATTTTGTGTATGTGCCATTGGTACACATACAGAGATAGTCCACTCTTTCCCGGACTATAAATCGTAGTTTTTTTTTATATAGTTTGGCCGGGGGTCTGACTTTTACTTTGTGAAATTATCAACACATTATTATATAATTTCACGTGTTATTTTCACATTAAACCGCAAGAGGGCTGTCTAGGCCTGTTTTGATACTTTCCACATTGGCGGTAACCAGTGGCGGGCTGTGCATTTCAACCTTCGGCCTTCAGTGACGTCACATACATACACAATATCGGCTTGTCAAGCAGCACTTAATTTCAGGAGCATTTAAAACCATCAAGTATGTATTCCCAATTAAGAGCAGGAAACTACATTTACAGATATTGTCAAAAATAAAAAGATGATTTAAAAATACGAAATAAAATGCCACCCAAATTACGCTGTGTGATCTTAAACAAGTCTGTCCAATAAATTGCGCAATGTCGCAGTTTCATATAAGACACCAACCAAACAATAACAAAACAAACTATTCTTTGAAAATAAAGTTAACAGATCATTTGCATTTTGAGAAGAGGCTATACAACAGCAAATAACTGAAAATGTTGAGCAGCTGAGATTGAACGAACTTTCGTGCACGAAGGTGACTACAATGCGCCATTATAAATTGCAGGTGAGCAGATTTATTTGATACATGTTTGTCATTTTATTTCGTTACCATGAAT
>NW_017805479.1:646729-650256 GCF_001891065.2 Hippocampus comes | reverse complement strand
CATTTTTTTTTTTTTTTTTTTAATCTTTATTGAACAAATCATGATACAATTCTCAGGAAACAGAAACGGCGCTAATCCAATCACCGAAAACACATGGCCAGTCTCGACGTAAGGCCTTCTCGTTAGCCCTAGTACGCAGACGAGAACAAGTCAGGATACAGGATACAGATCACGAGTCTGAGACTCGTGATCTGATTGGCTATTGAAACCTGACTGTGCCCGTTCGCTTACAGCGCACAGGGGCCTGCTCTGTTTAATCTGAAGGCCCCGAGCAAGTTTAATTTACCTGGCAATGCAAGCTAGCTGAAATATGATTGGTAAAAACTCTACCACAATAAATAAGTTATTTATCGAGTGGCTTTCAATAAGCCACTCAACTCAGTGGAAATAATATGATGTAAAGAATACAGAGAATAATTTTGTTTACATATTTATGAAAATAAAATAACAAATTATAAAATAACATAAAATACATAAAAGTAAATTTACTTTTCTGAGAATGTTTAGGCCAGCAGAGAAGGCCTTGCTGGCCCTCAGGGTCCGCCACTGGCGGTAACTGATAACGGCAACGTACGATGACTCTGACGTATGCGACGTAAAAGAGGAACGGTCGCATCTTCTACCCTTGGAGTTTGTGGAGTTTTTTAAAAGTGACACCGAGGATGAAGATTTTTTTTTCGATTTAGTGATTTGAAGTGACACTGATGGTTTTGTAAACTTGTTAGCATATTCTTTACGCTACAGTTAGGTTACGTGAACATAACAGGCACGTTCTCAGTTCGTTGTGTATGTGTCGTGCAACGTTAGCATATCGTACACTTATTCAGTGGGTTGTTCTCTGTTTTTATTTTTATTTTAAATTGCCTTTAACGATGGCATGTCTGTTCTTGGTGTTGGATTTTATCAAATACATTTTCCCCCAAAGTGCGAGTTATACTCCAGTTGTTTTTCATTATGCATTTTATGGCTGGTTCGATTTAGACCCCGGAGCGATTTATAATTCGGAAAATACGGTAAATGTGTGCTTGAATGGGTCGAAATGGTGAAGGAAAAAAAAAACAGCGTTTTGGTGCTCAGATCACATGGACTTACGTGCATTTTGCGGTGTAGAAAAGATCACCGGTTACCCCCTCAGGTGAATCCCACTTCAGCACCAAATTCATGTTCATGGAGGTTAGACGGACATTTCTGGGTGGGCTGAGGACAGCTAAAATCACGACACAGTCAGGAGAACACATCAGGTTTTACAATGTTGATGTCGTGATGCATTAGCAATTTCACAAACAATGCTGAAGTTGAATCATTAATGACCGGGACGGTATTTATACAGTGTATATAAAAAGTCTACACATCAAGTTGAAATACCAACGCTTCATTGCCTGTATGAACCACCTGATCAATGTTCCCTCTAAGCTGCGCAATTGCCCAACTGCGCACTGAGTGTTCGCACACTCTCAGCGCACAAGAAAACCTATCCGGCGCAGTGAAGGCACTTCAAATGATTTAAATATTTACATAATATTTTTTACTGCATCATTTTGCTGTGTAATTCAGTGAGTGACAGGTATCCAGCCAATCATACGATACGATGCAATGAGGCTATGCAGCCAATCACGGCTTGACAGTACTTGCGCATGTGCTCGGCTCTTACACACGCCTTAACAATAGTGCGGCGGAGATAAGTGACGCTAATGCTAATCCTTGATCATGGCGAAATGAGCGGGCACTGAATGCGATACTTCGACGAGCCAAATCAAAATAAAAATGAACTGCAGTTCTTTTAATGGCTGTCGGAGTATGTGCATTTGTTTTTCTTATTTCAGTGGGACAGTGCACATTAATCAACAAATGAAATAGAAGAACAAGCAGTGAAACTGGGTGAGATTTTTTCTTTTTCGAGTGAGAAAGGTCCGCTCTGCAAGGCCTGCAGCGAAGCTGAAGTTGTAAGCTTGCAACAACTGGACTAAATGGAAGTTGGACTACCTCAAGCGACACATTCAGCGGAAAAGTCATTTGAATGCTGTTGGAATTGCAGGACAGACGTGAAAACTAAGGTAAAAGTCAGATTTGTGCATATTCTAGTGACATTTATTAAGATGCTTTATTTATGGATATTAATCATTAAATTATATTATGACTAGATAATTTATGAGTAGTACAAATGCTAATAAAAGACACTGTATCACAAGATACAGCACACATCATTGTGGAAAATGTGAATGTTTAATGTGAACAAAATACTGTATTACGTCTGAAGGATGTGTATGTCTCATTCTTTCAAGAGCAAGACCCTCATCCGGGCCAAAACTGGACCTCACCGACCAAAGCCAAAGTTGGACTCTCACGAACAATCAATGAGTTTTGTCTTTTTCACTTTAAGTGGGCCAAATTAGTTGTATTAAAAGCAAACTGATGGAAATTGCTGTTGTAATTTGATTCTTTGAATTAGCCATTAACTTTCTAAGATCCCAGGTGTGATACTAGTGTGTAGCCACAGCAAACACTTCTGATGTTGCTCATGGTGGTCCTCAGTGTGCTCAGGGAGCTTGTCTGTTTGCCCAGACATATGAAAAATTAGAGGTAACATTGCACCAAATTAGTTTGCAGCCCAATCAATTGACAATTAAGTGAGTCGTTGGGGTGGTATTGATTCTCCAATCAGTATGATCAGAGATCACACCCTGTCTATGTCTATGTCAGTAAGTACAGCATTTGTCTAGGGCCATAGGTGTGATTCCCATACAGTACTGTTTCCCAACCGGGAGGACATGAGCGCATTTCAGAAAATATTTGAGTGTTTCATTCAAGCTCAGTTCACTGACAAAAACAAAGTAAAACTGTTATAGAGCATCTGAATATTACTCTTGATCAGATGTTTTGTTGTAATGATGTAATATTTAAAGTTTAACTGCCTGCTTAAAAAGGACTTATTCACAGGAGATATCAGTTACATTGATGACCGAAGTGCAAAACTTCCTTTCTGCAGGATTTTCTGATTGGCGCATTTCGCCTCGACAGATGGCATTCTGCAAGGAAACAACAAATTTGAGTTTCTCTAAAAAGTACGTTTTTCAGATCTGAGGCCATATTCCTGCCATTGATACAACAAATTGGCTGGCAACCGGTTCAGGGTGTCCTCCGCCAACTGCCCGAAGGCGGCTGGGATAGGCTCCAGCACCCACCTCCCCCTACCCTTGTGAGGATAAAGCTGATCGGAAAATGGATGGATAGATGCCTCTTTGAAGTGCAACTCCCGCCTTTTGACTCCCCTTGTTCTCTTGATGTCCATGGGGAGGGGCACGCTTTATCACTCTAATTCAGGGGTCCCCAACCGCCGGTCCGCGGACCGGTACCGGTCCGCCGGGCATTTGGGACCGGGCCGCCCAGAAAGAACCTGCCTTATTTCCGTTTTATTTATTTCGGAATACGAAATGTGTTTTATTTTGAAAAATTCCCGGATTCTCTGTTACATCCGTCTGTGTCACGCTTGACTCACGTCAAGCCACACTTCTCGGTCACGTGACCGA
>NW_017805479.1:628161-646507 GCF_001891065.2 Hippocampus comes | reverse complement strand
CAGATTAGACGCTCCTTGTGTTTATTATTATATTTCGAAAACGCCACAGTTTTCATGCAGCTCATACCATATTATTTTGTTGTATTATTTCCGCCACACCTTAAATGCCGGTCCCTGAAAATATTGTCTGACATAAACCGGTCCGTGGGGCAAAAAAGGTTGGGGGCCCCTGCTCTAATTGACGGGAGAACGCAGCCAATACAAGAAATCCTGATGTGCTTCGTCACCATTCTTAAACACAACGCAGTCGGACACACTCGGTTACACTTTTTATATAATATAATATTATATATACTGAAGTAATCACTTATATAATATGTTAGAAGTTTAGCTTAAAACTATGTATCGCAGACAGACTTTGACTATAAACCTCACTCTGAGCCTTGCAATATGACCGCCAGTTGAACCTTATGAGGTGACTTTAATTTGAACTGCCTTGGCAACAAAAAATACTGTTAACACCTTTCGTGAACATAGACCACACAAGTACGTAGGCTCGTTTGGTGGCTAGACTGCAGTTTTGCACTTACAGCAGTTTTCCATCCAGAACATTAGGATAACTCCTGAGAAATGTAAAAGCATCTATCATCATGTTTTATAAGAACACGTGATCAGGAACACTGGAGCATGAAAATGATTAAAAGACCAAGGACACTCAAACCGACATACCGAAACCGAAAAGGTGATGCCCATAACAGGAAAAGATAATACCCATAAGGAGATACGCCCCGCTTAGAAGATTTAAGATTCGTGTAGAGAATTTGTTGGCAGCGCATTTGTGTCTTGACCACAACACTTGTTTGTTTCACACTTGTGCCCTGAACGTTCAATAAAACTTATTGCAAGAACTTCTCCATTTCCAGCCTCTGATTTTCGCACCTCAACTCAGCCCGATCAAACGAACACGGAGGACCTGTGGGGGGAAGCGGAGGACAGTGAAGGGATCCCGCCGTGTCCACCACAGCACGCTCCCCCGGCTTGCTCGCCTCCAACAATACACACATTCAAACATATATATCTAATCTCCGAAGTACAATCGAAATTTGAGATGATCTACTTAGTAGTTAAAAAGATGCAATGCAATATCACAATTGAATTAATCAATTTACCTGTTGCTCCACCCAATGTTAGAAATACAATTACAGCATTCAAAATAATTGATGACATCCCGAAGAGCGTCTTTCATTTGGTTAGTGTACTCACACTGGTGAGGTATGTTAATTACTTTCAGTTTTATATTTCCTGGAAGACGACGTTTACACGAGACCGGCAGCGCCGCAGTGATGTAGATGTGACACGCCCCTTTTGACCTGCATGCCTTCGGCGACGCTAAGCTAGGAGGGGCAAAGGCGCCAGCAAATTTTAGGTGTGTGTGGACGGGCAAGAAAACCCCGAAAACGAAGGATGCCTGTCATATGCTGCATACGTTTGCGCACAACGTCTTACCATAATGACACGGTAAACGGGAATGTTTCCTTTCCATTTTTTTGGAAATACATGTTCTTTATTTATCGCTCAGATTTTGGCATTGATAAAAATCAATCAATAAATGTCATGAAAATCGGTTGACAAATATGACAAATAAAATACGAATTACTTACTGTCAATATTGCCATGAAGGGGAGTACTGTCTGTCCTAGCATAACAGCCGCGTGTGCAAGCGCTGAGCCATCCAGTATAGACAAAGTATTTTCGTGTATTGCTTGTTTATAATAGCCCTCCAATATGGCCGCCGGTAGTGCATTGTGGGTAATTGCTAAAAGGACGAAGCCTTCTATTGTTTCCCCTAACTCATATCCTGGTGGGGCGGGGTAAGCAAAGCATGGAGATCTAATAGAAACTCTGTCTTGACCTGTTGGTTAGCCTGCTGCTGCTGTACTGCCGTCATCGTGTCTGCCATATTCGATGTGGCAGATCTCCCCAGGAAGGAACTCAAGTACATTCATTGAACTGCAGAGGGCGCGTTTCAACAAAACATAAGTTAACGTACCCCATTACCGGTACTAATTGACGTACACAGATATATTTCCGAAACAGACATAAGAACGTATTCAATAGTATTAGGATGACAATTGTTTACATCCATCTATTTTACAATGATTTACCATCAGTAACAGTGTTCCTCTACATATTGTACAATTGGTGGCTGTAAGCCCTCATTCTGCGGTGACCCACAATTGTCATTCACCAAGTTGTTCTGCCATGTACCGGTATTTTGGTTCCGGGTTGAATTACATGTATTACATTTGGAAGCTATGTACCTTTTGGACATAGGTTCCTGTACAAACGCTCTGTGCATGTATTTTTAAAGAAGTGGACACTCATTTATCGTCCGACAACGGTAAAAGTAACGGTGCCAAAAGTTGAGAGAAGCTCGTTTCATTTATTTAAATCATAGCAAAATGCAGCGGTGTCTTGAATTGCAACTTTCTTTTGTTCCGTAACCAAGTAACTGAAAACACTCGTATCCCAGTCTTCCCCCACTGACATTAATGGATTTTTTTTTTAGCCTCTCCCATAATTCCAACTAAAAAAACGACCGTAATGTGTTTTTTAATGAGAACAATAGCGCTCTATAATATACTTTACATAATCAGTGAGTGATGAGAAGAACGTTTTATCACCTTCTCCTGCAAGGCATATTGTGTGCTCATCCTGGTGTGTGCACCTTGGCTGTTTAATCCCTCTGTCCATGACTAGAACCTCTTCCTCCTCACGAACCTTTTGGACATAGGTTCCTGTACAAACGCTCTGTGCATGTATTTTTAAAGAAGTGGACACTCATTTATCGTCCGACAACGGTAAAAGTAACGGTGCCAAAAGTTGAGAGAAGCTCGTTTCATTTATTTAAATCATAGCAAAATGCAGCGGTGTCTTGAATTGCAACTTTCTTTTGTTCCGTAACCAAGTAACTGAAAACACTCGTATCCCAGTCTTCCCCCACTGACATTAATGGATTTTTTTTTTAGCCTCTCCCATAATTCCAACTAAAAAAACGACCGTAATGTGTTTTTTAATGAGAACAATAGCGCTCTATAATATACTTTACATAATCAGTGAGTGATGAGAAGAACGTTTTATCACCTTCTCCTGCAAGGCATATTGTGTGCTCATCCTGGTGTGTGCACCTTGGCTGTTTAATCCCTCTGTCCATGACTAGAACCTCTTCCTCCTCACGAAGGTCGCGGGGGTGCTGGAGTCTTTCCCAGCTGTTTTTGGGCAGTAGACGGGGTACACCCTGAACTGGATTCCAGCCAATCACAGGGCACACATAAACAAACAACAAGCATCCACACTCAATTAACCTACTGTGTATGATTTTTGAATGTGGGAGGAAACCAGAGTACACGGAGAAAACCCGCACAGGCACGGGGAGAACATACAAACTCCTCACAGGAAGGCTGGTGCCTGGGATTGAACCCATGACCTGTGCACTGTGAGGCTGATGTGCTAAGCAGTCTACCACCTTGTCGTGCGATATAAGTTAGATATGCAAATATACTAAAGTGTAGGCTCAGTTCTTTCCCACAAAAATCATAGCCAATGTGAGTTGGCAATACTGAACATATGTTTTAAGTTTGGATTTGAAGGTAATGAGAGAGTCAGAGTTGCGGAGGTCAAATGGCAGAGTGTTCCAGAGGGGCTGAACGTTCTGCTCCCATTGGTGCAGAGATGAGCAAAAGGAGAAATCAGGTGGATGAAGGAGGACCAATGGGTGCACGCTCAATGTGATGGCCTCATGTTTTCATAAATCTTACATCCTGTAGTGATGTTTTGAATTGTGGTATTTTTGCATTGATGCCATTATTTTACAGATACCAGTTAGTATATTTCACACTATTGTCTAGAGTCCAACCAGCGTGAGAAACGTCGAGGTAGTTTGAAGTTAAAAAGAAATAAATACATAAATAATTGGGCTGGTGGAAATTCTGATTGGCTGGTAAACTAAGAGAGTCACCAGCCACATTGGCTGGTGTTCAAAACAGTTAATTTAAATTAAATCCCTGGACCTTTGTATACCATCATCTGACCAAAAAACACAAATAAACACACGAAAAAAAACACGCTTTAATACTATGACAATTTACACCATTACTCTATCTATACAGAGTACTGTACATCAGGGTGTGATAAAATAATTGCAGTCAGTGGCCAATGGAGAAATATGGATGCTACGCTCATTAAAAATCACGATCAACGAGGGACTGAGGGTCATGCCTAACCAAATAAATGGTGAGCACACATTTAACATTTTTACTTTTGTGTCGCCACTGCCTAGTGTTGATACTTGTCGCATTGCTATTGGTGAATGTGTTCAATTAATGGCAGCACATTTGGATACAGGATAGGGATTGAACATTTGGCAACTTGGACTTGTAGTGAAAATGTAGCCAAAGTCACTCAGAGGTCTCGAGAAGTAATAAGGTTCAGCAACTGATATGTGATAAATTCATATTAACAAAGTCCTCATGTGTGTAATGAAATGGGTTCAGCGAAAACACAATATTTTTGAATATTCATGTATCATGTGGTTGGCTATTTTTCTATAACCAAGTAGTCCATTCTTTACAAGATTTTTTTTTCTTATTAAACCAATCACAACTATTGGCAATTTGTAGAAAGTGAGATTGAATAAAAAGTAAGATTCAGTCACTGCCCTCGCAACTCCATGCTTGTAATATCATCGAGCTCCTCGGTTGGGCTGTTGGTGGAGATTTGAATGTGAGCTAGGTCACTTGCTTCCATGATGAGCTGTGGGAGAACAACACTGTGATGAAGTGACGTTTGAAAATACAGTATCAAACAATCACACATTCATTCGCTCGCACACACGCACACCACGCCTCCAGCCCGAACACAGCTCGGATAGGCTCCACCATGCCTGCGACAATCGTGAGGACAAGCAGATTAGAAAATAGACGGATGGATATTTATTAGTACTCACAGCATTTGGCATCTTGTATGAAGGTTGTAGCCACTCCTTAATTCTCTTCCTCTGGAAGAGCCAGAGGTATGCGATGATTGGTATTAGAATAACAAGCACAGGCACAATGGCAAAAGTGCTCTCAATTGTTTTTGTTCCTGGGTCTGGGAAAAAAAAAGCACAAAAATATAGACATAATATGTTATAAATTTTAAACAGAAGAAGTGTAAATCTGAGAGACACGTCGCCAAATATAGGGTTAATTAATGCTTGGACGGAAGTAAAATGACATTACATGTACCTTTCGAAAAGAAAAACACTTTTTTGTTTCTTTACTTTACTTTGCCTTTTATTTAACCTACAAATGTGTCAGATCATTGTGCCTGACCCTGTATGTTGTAGGCCAGGAGAAAATGAGCTTCCCCTCCTTGAATGACCAGCAGCCGCCACTGATAAACAGAATGTCAACTTGATTTGACAGATTAAAATTGGGAGTGGTGTCTAAATTAGGCTGTTTTTTTTAATCAACCACATGATGAGATTTCAAATCCGTTGACTCCCCAAAACCACAATGACACAAAGCAGATAACAGGAAGTGTTTGTTTCTTTATAATAGACAAGAAAGTTTGTCCCACCTGACGGAGGGATGACTTCACACTTGTCGCAGCTGGCCACACCGACAGGATGATCAAAGTAAGTGTACTGCACTTTTGCACAGTAGCGCTCACCGGCCTTTAAATTGTTTATGGATACAGAGGCTACAGCATCTTCATATGTCTGTTGAAGAGTAGACATTTCTGAGGTAGTTATTATTAGCCAATGATGAACAAGAACCAAAACAAACCAATATAGTTCAATAGCCCAGTTGATCATCATGGTTAGCACCGTTATTTGCATTTTTTTGCTATGGCACCCCCTTTTCCGTTTGTCTATCTAATTTTTATGCATTCATACAAATATGACTCAAAGTGTTTACTTGCCTCCAAGCGTTCGCCCTCTTTTCCAAAGTATATCCTCTGTTTTATGTGGTAACCTTCCTGAGCAATCCCACTGTGTCTACTTAGATGAACAGTCAAGAAGCCAGGCCGTGCACTCAGGCCAACTTTAGGGCTACACGAGTTACCTGTAGGAAAAGAAAAAAAAAAACAATAAAAGACTAATCCTCTTTTATTGGGTGAGACAAAAAAAATACACAAACCTGACGATAAAAAAACAGGTAAGATTTTAACACAAACTGATTCATTTATGCCGATGCTGAATGAATTGTGCATCTTTACGTCAACGTTTGAATTTCACACATCACTGACCTGTGAGTTGGTCACCTCCTTCTGAGCCATAATCCACAGACAGACCAAGCTCGAGATAAATACTGGATTTTCTCGTTTAGCTGGTTTCAATTTTGCATCACATCATAACTCTGACCGACTTACAGTAAATATGTACCGGTATTCCTTTTGTTGGCAAGAGGAGTTGCGGCACGTCAGGCTGAATGCAGAGACATGAATGAGTGAGGGACACCTCAATCATGAGCTTTTATTTGTTAATATACATATTAGAGGTTGCGTAGTTCACAAAATCCACGGTTGAATTTGAAGCTGAATAGAAAGTTGCTGATGCTGAAAAGTGTACATGATATCAATATTTTGATGGTAGTAAAATTCAGCGGTTGTAATTTAGATTCCGAATAGCACAATTACACTTCTATGAATGGCAGATGCGCCTTACTTTTTGTGCGCGCGACATGCTCACCTTGTCTGCTACAGGCTCTGACGAGATCTGAAGTCAGCCCACGGCTCTCTGCTTGCACACCGAGCATAACACAGCCGTGCTCTGCCTCGGCTTTGATCAAAGTGACGTTACAGGAAGTAAAATTAACCTGCTTGCAGGATGGGACATCTTCCCACAGGTCAGAGTCAAAGCTGAATGAACTAAACAGGGACAAGAAGCAATTCGGACTGTAAACTAATTTGATACAATAAGTAGAAATACTGTTACATTCAGAGTCATACTGCATTTGTGAGCATGCTCAGAAAGAGTGATGGACAAGTTGACTGACATTTTTTAACTCCGAAACAAACTCAATGGTTTCTATTGCAGTTTTTCATTTGATTTTAAACATTTATGTAATCTCCAATCACATTCAGCAAACTCTCTCCTTTGCTTCTTCTGGTCCCATGTTTAGTTGAATACAACCAATGTCACCGAACAACAGTGACTACTTGTCACCCTTTAAATAGGCCGACTGACTGATTACACGATTGAAGAAACGTTTGATGTAAATTAGAGGACATACTTTAGTTGTCCCTATGGGGCAATTATTTTCAATCTTTTCTCGGGATTGTGCATCTTACATACTGTATCACTTTTGACATTTATTATATTAACCACTGTAATAATTTACACAGTGAAAGAGACTAAATTGCTTCAGCCTGCATCACACAGCAAGATTTTAAAATTGTCGGCATACTTCCAAACTCTGAGAGACCCCAAACACGATGAGGGGAAAAAAAAAAAAAAAAGAAAAAAAAATCACACGTTTAACAGTTTTGAATGGACAGTGTGTGGTGTGCAGCCACATGGCAAAATCAACACCTCACGAGATTAGATTTAATGTGACTTCAGGGTAAACAAATGGGAAATCTCACATACCTCTCGAAATTAAATGTGGTGGACGAAAAGGAGAGAGCGGGGATAGTTTGTAGTTTGTTTTTAAGCAGGAAAAAAACGTGACAAAAAAAGGTGTTGTCAAGAGGACTTTAGACAGTGCTAGCACAGACTTTCTGTGACGCCCTGGCTGGTTTGATATATAGATTCCTCAGTGTGCTTCCTCGCCATCTCATCATTTTGATATCTGATCGGCTGCACGTCACTGACAATCGGCTCTGTGCTCGTTTGTCCTCAGACAACACAATCCAAGGTGTTGATAATCCCCGATTTGAGATCGGTGAAGCCTACGAATTCTTACGAATGACCGATATCAGTCTGAAATACACCACACACGGCAGAAATATCGAATAAGATTATCTTTGGAGCTGTTACGATAACCAGAGTGTCCTTATGATTGTCGGGAGGGGAGATTCGGGCTAATTATCCTGCTGTGTGAACTGGGCTTGAAGTAAATGACGGTTTTAAGGCAAGTACAATCCACTGTACAAAGTTTGGTGAAAGAATCATTTTCACAGGAAAGTAGCCTATGTATACACTATGAATGAATGTGTGCAGGTACAGTATTTAAACCTTTCAGGGACGGCGGTTACGACAGTGGACAGCTGTTATCAGGTTACAGTGCGCATGAAAGGGTTAAATTGTGTATGTTATAAATAATTACATCACTAGTTCAGACGTTCATGCCACTCACCTGCTGTACCTCACGGTGTAAGTAACGTTGTTCTCTTCTGAGGCAGGAGTCCACGTCACCTGCCAATTATCAAACAGGACTTCCTGTGGCAGAGCTGGTGGAGCTTCACTAAATACTGAGGGAGGGGAGGGTGAAAAATGAAATGTGAGATTTACTGAATCGCAACACCTTATAAACTTAAAATGGAGAGAGACAGATTCAATCCAAAAGGCACATTTTGAGACTGGAGAAATCAAGTCTTTGTTCCGAAAGCAGAGCAATGATTTGTCACCAGATTGGACCAGCATGTGTAGTGTTTGAACATTTTCTATTATTGATCTTTAATTGAGTAAAATTGGAGAGTGAAAAGATTGTACCAGGAAAGCTTAAAACACTGTTAACGTCAAGTTAACTGTTTCTTGGCCAGGGTGAAAATCGCACTCCTTCTGAATCTGAGACTCAATCACCCAACGGGCCCTGCACCCCTGAATAGACCCTACCAGGGAGGCTGAGGAGTGTGATTCCCCTTTATTTGGAGCACATCTTGCAATCCCCATTCTGATGAAAGGGGACCATCACCCCGGTCTGACAATCCAGAGGCACTGTCGCCAATGTCCACACAAAGTTGCAGGAGTTGAGTGGAGGTATGCAGTGCCCCATCCCCACTGTACACAATGGCGCACTTCTTGTCCCCTCCTGAGATGCTGGACAGTGGACCAGAATTTCCTTGTAGCCTTCTGCAAGTCGTTCTCCATTGCCTGACCGAACACTATTAATGCATCAAATTTTTGCCTCAGCGACTACCCAAATTGTATTCCGCTTTGCCTGCTGATGCACATTAGATGCCTCAGGAGTCCCAAAGGTCAAATAGGTCCGATACACACATATTTACAAACCACTAAATGAAGTTGGTGCTGACAAGCGGTGAGGGGCTGGGGAAGCCAGTTTTGTATTTGCAGCTTTATGTAAGTGTGCTGACCATGTTTGAGTTTAATATAATTCATCTTGTAGATAAAATCATAAATTGAACATGTGATTGGAATCATTCAACTACAGAGATTATTCATTAGTGACACACGTAATCTTTAATTTACGTCTTTCTTAAATGAGGACATTGAGGAGAGAATGCCTCATGTCTCCAAACATTTGTTCCTACTTGGTTGACCCTTGCAACAAATCATTTGAGTATGATAGACATAACAAAAAACAAAAGGAACAGACTTGGTTGTGAAAATGATAAGTGAGTGGCACTTGCCAAGATGAAGCTGTGCAATTCTGGCCTTCCACTGTGAGGTGACAAGTCACATTATGTGCAGTAAATATTTCTTGCGTTGTATTTGTTTTTGTATGAAATTATTTTGTTGTGTTTGTTTTTTAAACACAAATTTTGTGTGCAACTGTGCACAAATAGATATATACCGTGTGTAAAATCATATATTAGTATTATGGGTGTGTGTGTGTGTGTGTGTATGTGTGTGTGTGTGTGTGTGTGTGTGTGTGTGTTTAACATCGACATTGGGCAGTTAGTTTTGGTAGTAACTAAGGAAGTAAAATTACTGCCCAATTTTAGTTAGGTGGCTATTGAAGCTTTTCTGTTTACTCAACCAGTTTAACGTTTTGGTTATTTAGTTCTTTGGCCGCTAGGAATAGGAGCAATTGAATGCAGGAGGATGATCATTTGCTCATAGGAAATGCTGTGGTAATTTTGCCCTGACTGGCAACTCGCCACCTGTTTCGCCATGAGTCCCGCAAGAACTACTGGTACAAATTCTGTGCCAATAAAACAGTGGAATTGTGGGTAGAGCGGCCACCCTGAATGTGCTGCTCTATTCTTTCACATCATGGGTTTGAATCCCCCTGTGTACCATTTATTTCTTTACAATTTCTTGAAGCCAGTCAGAAGTTGTAAGTGAGCCATATTTGTTTTTTATGAAAAATGTTGATGTCGCTTGTAAAACAAAAATAATGATTAAGGGCCTCACAAAAAAAAAAAAAAAAAAAAAAAAAAAACTTTGTGTTGGGGAGCTGGGGGGCAGTGCCCTCCCCTGGGGGTGCACTGTTCCCCAGTGTCGGTCCCAAGCCCGGAGAAATGGGGAGGGTTGCGTCAGGAATGGCATCCGGCGTAAATCTTTTGCCAAGACGACCATGCGAGTTGGTAGGACGGTTTACAGGGGCGGATGGAAATTACTGACTCGCTGTGGCGACCCCTGAATAGGGACGTGCCGAAAGGAGAAGAAGAAGAAGAAGAATTTTGGTTAGGGCAAAGATAAGTAGGGGGTTAATCATAAAAAAGGTGTACAATTAATCTAAACAATAGGTTGGGGGCAAGAATTAAGGAAAGTTCAAGATATTAACATATAAAAAACAAAAACTGCTGCTGAAATCGCGAACCAGTTAATGCGGAAGCAGTAGAACCGTAAACACGGTAGCCTACACCTTGAAAGGGGTGGAAAGAACAACCAGCTTACCAACTCTGGACCCAAAAATGACTGCTATTGCCAAATCCTATCTAACGTTATCAGTCAGAAGTAACAACCGTAACATACGCTCCCTGTTTCAAAAAGATATTTCGACAACCCCGAATATTATTTCTTACTGGTCTGGTTTTGTTGATAACCTACACTGGGAAAAAATCTGGTCTCTTCCATACAAATACCTTCTGACTAATAAAGTAAGGGAAATCATTTTTAAAATGACACAAGTACTATCCCATCAAGCATTATCTTCTTAAATTCAAGAAAGACATCTCTGTTGATTGTTTGTTTTGTGCAATGTCCCCTGAAACGATGATTCACTTGTTCTGGCAATGTCCGGAGACCAACACATTTTGGAAAGCTATATCCCGATTTATTATTGATCATATTGTCTCTGACTTTACGCTATACTGGAAAAATATACCGTTTGGTTTCTTTAAAAATGATGCAAAAAAGACTAAACATGTCTTTATTATAAATGTAATAATTATTCTAGCTAAATTCCATATCCACAAATCTAAATGTAGTCGTTCACAACCTCTTTTCCTAAATTTTGAAGCAGAAACTAAGCAGTACCTGATTTCTATTATGGATTCCAAAAACAAGAAAGCGGTTAAGACTCTGGCTATATGCCCTTTATTTGAAATTTTTTGTCTAAAATCCGCTGGCTCTTCTTTTTGTTTAACTCTATGTCATCTGTGCATGTATTAATAACTTGTTCATTCTGGTTACTGAGAATTGTAATTTGATTTGTTCAATATTTTTTTTATTAAAAAAAAAAAAAAGAAAAACGGTAGCCTACACATCACTTGAAGTAAGATATTGATAGCCAACCGACTATTTTGTAATTACGGTAAAATAGCCGATTCACGGCAGGCCCAGAATTTCGTGCTCCGGCGATTGACCAACCAGAGTACTTCACAGGAAGCCAACGCAAGGAAGAGTTACCGGTCACGGCAAAATAACCACAGCGTTGCTGAAAATGAAGGATGCAGCCCAATCTAATCAAATCAAATAACGTTGAGCTGACTGAGTGCGAGCACCATTAATCACGACACGTTCAAAAAAAAACAGGTGTAGTTCAAGAAAATAGAAAACGTAAACGTAGCAGCACTTACCCTGAGTGGCGAAGTGAAAGCAGATTAGCAGGAAAAGCCGTTGTAACCGCGTCATTTCATCCCAACGAAAGGTTACCAAACATGTCAAACTATCTTAATCACTGTCAGGTTCTAGTCTGAATTTGTAAGACATTTGGAAGCGCCAAACAAGTTGTGCTACACAAGATGTTTGTAGTTAGTCGTCTCTCTCTCACCCCGACTCCCCTTGCTTGCTCTTTCTTGCTCTCTATCTCTCTTCAAACAACTGTTAGAGCAATACTGCCACCTTCAGCTATGAAGTGCAGATGAGGATGCAACAATAGTGTCTTCCAGTGTCAGTTGCATGTATTTCTCAATTTTTTGATTCACTGTGGACTGTAATTTTTATTTCCCGTGGGTTTATTCTACCCTAGAAGCAGTACTGGCTATGATCTCATGTAAAGTACTGTTGACGTCTGCTGGCGATTGTAAATCATTACAATCCTTCTCAAGCCTGATACAGTACTATGTGGTTAACTACATCAAAACCTTGTGCGTCAAATGCATAACAAAAAAATCGAGTTAATTACACCAGTGTGAAGTATTGTGTATCTGCAAATGTATTTGTACGGCAAGTTAGTATATCAATCAAATAAAGGATAAAGTGTACGTTGCGACTTTTCATGAGTGCACGTTAAAATACATGAACAACCAGAAGCCGATTCACGTGGGCCCCAGCAACTTTGTATTACCGGGAAATTATATTACCAGGAACTAAGTACTGGTGGAAAAGAGGCTATTGTGATCCTAATGCGCCAATTAAAACTTTAACGCACTAGTTGTAGGGAAAAAAAACTAATATATGAGCATATTCGCTACACGTCATCCAATTTAGTGTATTGTTTGAACGTGAAAATGGATCTAATTGGTTACAAAGTCTTGTTTTTGGGTTACTTATTTGCAGAAAATGTATGTTGTGCTGTTGGCAAGGATAAAGAAAGCAATTATTAAGTGTTTATTAACTGTGGCATACTTTGTACATCAAGAGGCCTACTACTAGCTTGGGACAGAATATTCTAAGATTCAAGTGTTGGCACCCAAAAATGTCATGAACTTTTCAAACCAAAGTTAATTTTTATAGATTTTGATAAATGTGTAAGGTAAATCAAAAATCTGCCAAACTCAAAATGATTCCATGCGATCAAAATTTGTCATCATGGCTCATCCAAAAGCAGTAAAATAAATGGAAAACACAAAACAGTCAATTCATGTAGATGAAAAAGCCGTGACTGTTCCCAAAACTTCTTTTCTGGCCTTCTTGCCATTGTTTCCCTGTTCCATTTTCCTCTTCTGCTGCTGCTCCTCCAGACGTTGCTGCTTCTTATTCATGTACACAGTCATGTTATCAAAAGTCACCTTATGCAGATGTACAAAACGGCCAGCAGCCCTCGTGGAAGCTGTGAAGAAAACAGAAGAAGGGTTGGAGGAACAGTTGCAATGAAATTCGATTAAGAAAGATGTGAAATTGAAAATAAGAGTGCATTTAAGTATCCTGTGCAGTGAATTCTGTTTGAAAATATTTGCTAGAAAAACACGGGTACAGACTGAGAACAACAGCATGAAATACACAAACATCGTGATATAGTAGAAAACTATTTAACTGCTTAATCGTTGAATTTAATGCTGGTTACATGGGCAAATATTCCCACACATTTGCAATTATTTCTGGGCGCTGACTGGAACATAGTGTGTTCTTCCTGCAGCGTTTCATCTTGTTAAATTGACTTTTATATTATTATCACATTGTATAGGACAACATTGTGTCAACTGCTGCCCACTCGGTATCCAATGCAGCCTGGTCATCCTGGAAGGGGGATGCTCTCCCCAGCCACTTCTTCCATCACTTCCGGTGGGGCTCCCAAGGCGTTCCAGGCCAGCCAGGAGACAGCTCTCCAGTGTGTCCTGTGTCATCCCCAGGGCCTCCTGCCGTTGGGACATGTTCAGAACACTTCACTAGGAACGCGTCCAGGAAGCATCCTAATCAGACGTCCAAACCACTTCATCAGTCTTATCTCAATGTGAAGGAGCAGCAGCTCAATTCTGAGTCCCTCCCGGATGACCAAGCTTCTCACCCCATCTCTAAGGAAGAGCCCGCAAATCCTGCAGAGGAAACTCATTCTGCCTCTTGGATCCGGGTTATGTTTTTTTTCGGTCACGGCACACAGCTCCTGACCATAGCTGTGGTTGGAATGTAGTTCGACTGGTAAATTGAGACCTTCACCTTTCGGCTCAGCTCCTTCTTCACCATGACAGAACGATCACCATCACCTTCACAGGAGACGTTGCATCAATCCGCCTGTAGATCTCCCATTCCATGCTGTCCTCACTTGTGAACAAGACAAGTGGTGAAACGGAGCCCCATCCCGAGATGTTTGACTAAGGGCTATGCCAATTGGGAGGCATACGTAGCACCCCAAGACGTTGAAGTTGGCAACAACAAGGGATGGAAAGCGCGACAATCCAAGCTTTATTTAAGATGTTAGGGTTGTGATGCATCTAACTTTAGAAGCAGTACGATGCACTGCCCTTATTCTACTGTGAACTTGAAGTGCCCATGTTTGATTTGTGGATTGTTGTTTTGAAAATACTTTTGTTGACTTTTTAATGAGGGCGGCACAGCTGGAGACTAGCTAGCACATCCACCTCACAGAACAGAGGTCCAGGGTTCAAAACCTGGCTCCGACTTTCCTACGTGGTGTTTGCATGATGTCCCCGTGCATGCGTGGGTTTTCTCCGGGTACTCCAAAAACATGCATGGCAGGTTAACTGAGCAGTCTAAATTGTCCCTAGGTGTGATTGTGATTGTGAGTGTGACTGTGAATGGTTTCTTGTCTATGTGCGCCCTGAGATGGACACACAACCAGTTCAGGGTGTGCCTCCTGCCCTGACACAGCTGGGATAGGCTCCAGCACACCCACGACCCTCATGAGGCAAAGTGGTGTGGATAATGGATGGATGGAGTTTGTGCTGCACAATACTTAATCGTGACATTTTTTAAAATATTACACACAATATTTTTTTAGACTAAAATTATCACTAAAACTAAGAAAAACTAAACTAAAATGATTAAAACCTAAAAACCGCAAATTGAAAACGCTGCACAATACTTAATCGTGACATTTTTTAAAATATGACACACAATATTCTTTTGACTAAAATTAACACTAAAACTAAGAAAAACGAAACTAAAATGATTAAAACTTAAAAACCGCAAATTGAAAACAGATTCAAACTAACTAAATGCAAAAACCAAAACTCAAAATGAAATCAAAATTAATGAAATAACTACACTAATAACTGATGAAAATTTCCAATCTATTTTAAGGGTGGTTTTTAGGTACCCCATAAACATTGTTTTCACAAATCCTGCACGCAAAATACAAAGTGTGCACGTCTGAATAAGTGGGCTTGTTGACTCACCATCAAGTGTCACCCAGTGAGGCTTGAAGATCTCAGTCACTCTTTTGAGTTCACTGGTAGCAGTTTCACAATAAAAGCAAGTTCAAAGAATGGAGTAGAATTTGAGATGACGGCAACGAGTCATTTTTTTTTAACCTCACAGTTTTTATGTTCGACCTTACATTTATCTTACATGCAGCTAACCTTTTTTTTAAGACAGTAAGCCTGTATTGAACATGTTTCGAAAAAGTATTTGTTTGAATAACTTCAGATACTCATGAGAAAAGTTAGTCCAGTGAAAAATCGGTTTTCATAAATTATAGATCGATTCCTGTTGGATATATATTGTTGAAACTCTATAAGAAAATAGGAAAAAATAAAACTGAACATATGATCGAACAGTTAATTATCACCAAGTTAAGTTCCTTATTATAAGTTGTCTTTTGTTGCATCTGCAACATAGAATGTAACAATAATGGAAAATGCAGACTTGTGTTCAATTGCTGAGTCACCTGTACAACTTGAGTGTATTTCCTTCAAAATGTGTTTTGAAATATGAACAAATTGGCCAGCCATCAAAATCACAGAACAAACTGCATTTCCACAAGGTTTCAAAGTACAAGCACAATTTAAATTTGAAAAGAGTCCAGGTAAATGGCGAAAAACAGAAAGGACTAAGTGTAAAAAGGCTATGACAATTATTTCAAAGACAAATGAAGACTTTCACGAAGACGGAAGTGCACTCACCTGTCACACTGCACAGCTATGTGACGCCCATCAGAGGAGCTGGTAATATGGCAAACAGTTACCTTCTGCGAATTAAATAAAAACAATAGATTCGAATTTAATTCTTTTCATTCATTATTTCTGAATGCCAGTAAGAAGCCATTCTGCTCTTTCCACTTATTGGAGTGGTCCCGCGCGCAGGGCGTAAATAGCAAAGCTCAAACTTCACTCTCCCAAGCCACTTTCAGCCATCTCGTTACCTCTGCATCCCGCGTCCTAGACGCATAATTTTCCAGACAGACGCATAGTTCCAAATAATGTGCGTTTTTGGAAGGCAAGGAAATTTCTTAGTCAAAAAAAAAACCTACGGTAAATCTTTTTTTTCGAGCAACGAACGCAGTTTGAATCGCCGCCATTGTTATTTTGATCTCGCGTTAAGTAATCTCGCATGACGAGATTTCCGTTCTCGCGAGACGAGATTGGCGAGATCGGCCTTCACTTCAAGGAAAGCAGACGATTGCCAAATTGTGTTACGTTAAAACAAGTGTTGTGAACAAGTGTTGCGAAAGTTTATTGCGGAGATATGAACTCAAAGACTGAACCATGTGATGAAATAAGAACCTATTTCTCAGCAAATCTTGTATGCCTGAATTATTTAAAATGTATGTGTGTGTGTGTGTGTGTGTGTGTGTGTGTGTGTGTGTGTGTGTGTGTATGAATAGAACTGGTTTGCCCTTATTGACATGAAATTCAGTCGTTTGTGGTATATGCCTTTGACACTCATGCTTGGGCATTAAAGAACATACTTACCCCCTCATTCTCCGTTTTAGGGACAAGTGTCTCTTCCAGGTCGTTCAAGTCCCAACTTTTGAGTTTCTGACCAGTAGTATACTCCCACAGCTTCATCGTCCCATCCTGCAAATTAGAGAAACATTTTAAAAGCAGAGAAACCAAATTTCTTCAAACTGTTGGCTTTAGCATTGTGTTGCTTTTAATATACAGTATATAGTTGCTTTGGATTGTGGCCGGGTCCGGTAACTGGCAGAAGCAACATAAAGAAAAGCGGGTCAGCCAAGTCAGGTGTCCCTGTAGCCGTGGCAAACTTGGCGGTTGTCTGGTCTCAGATACGACGTGGACTTAGGCCGCACTTCTCAATGCGAATGCCCATCCTAGACTTGGTCAGCACTTGCCCATTGTCGACTTCTCTGGGGAATTGGGGCCGCACTTCCATTGTCCTTTCTCAACACAGAGCGGACCTACACGACGGTGTGTCAGGCTCCACAATGAGCTGAGCCGTGACAAACAGCTTCCGAAAAAAACAGCCTGGGGACCGCCCGTTCATCAGCACCTAATTTTTATCCTGAGGCTCACTTTGCGCCCCCTACAAATATTTAACAAAGCAGCCCTGGATCTATTTTTCAAAAGAAGGGTGAATTCTGTTGCACGTGACAATTTTCAATTTTCTGTTTGGAAAAAAAAAACCCAACAATGAAGACCTAGTACTGTATCATTTTTTTTTCCACCTCACAATTGGACCACTTTTTTTTGGTATATGGATGTGAATGCTTTTGCAATCCCCTTTATTACTACTTTTCACCACAGCATTAATAAAAAGTATCTACATGGTAAATCCCATCCAAAAGTTGACAAACATACCCCTGATCCTGACAGCAACCAGTGCAGATCGCCTGAAGGAACCAACAGTGAGCTGACAAACCTAACAGAATATAACAAATCCATGAAATGTATCATTTGTGTCCCCCGATGGAGAACAGTAATAACAGATGCATTACTTACTCTTTGTGCCCTAGGCAGAAGGACTGGATGCTGTGTGGGGAACAAAGGTGACTCACTCGTATTTTTTCATCCCGGTCAGCAGTGACGATATACTTATCATTAGGTGACACAGCCTAAAAGCAAGAATGAGGATGCACGTTATATACACACGACTTGCAAGGCTCGGGGGGGGAAAAAAATTATGATAAATATGTATTTTGGGGGGTTAGTGGGGGTGAAGCAGTTTTGCTAATCAATGACTTTATTTGAGGTGCAACCTTCTAATTTTCAGGTTGTTAACAGGGACCTGAATGAAGTAAGGGTTTATTAAACAATAAAACAATTTTATGTCTTAAATTCACATGGTGTATAGCAGCAATCTAATTTCTTGTCTCAAAACATTTTCAGTGGGTCAATTTCAAACAACTATAGTCGAGCTGCTAGAAAGGGCACTCGCAGCCCTGGCCCGCTACGTTTGACCTTTGGGCTACAAAAATTGGGAGGCACATGTAGCACGCTGAGTCACACCCACAAAAAATATATATAAATAAATAAATGAAAATTTTAGAAGCCG
>NW_017805479.1:589060-628125 GCF_001891065.2 Hippocampus comes | reverse complement strand
TATATATATTTTTTTTTTTTTTTTTTTTTTTTTTAATGTCCACATTTTGGCCCATTTTCACATTTACAGGCGTCATGAAGGTGGAAGACATCTAGATGATGATATTCTGGTTTGCGTAAGGCCAATTCCAATGTGCCAGTATCACAACCTTGCCATGACTGCGAGTTTCTGTCTGGATTCTGCACCGATCGACCGGGACAAGTTCTGTGGGGGGCCACTTACCTGAAGGGCTTGCTATGGAGAATTCTGCATTCCATAACTAGGGTTTTGAGTTTTTGCTTTCCCGACTGGAAGGTTTAGATACGAGGGTGTAGTTAATATTTGCCTTTTGCTTGTGAATGCCTTTGAGACTCTCGCGATTACCAGCAATAGGAATAAACTTGACAGCGCAGCTCTTTCGGTGGCACGCACAATTGCACATTGATTATCTGGCGGGCAGTGCACTTCCTGTCTTCCATTTTTTTCTCTCCGCCAGTATTTCATTATTTAACTCATTCAGTACCGGCCAATTCTGGACCAAGTCTGAAAAGACGTTTAAAAACGTCTTTGGGAGTGAATGAGTTAATATTCTGAATCATGTACATCCTCACTGTGGTGCATCTAACTAACAATCAAAGTTATTTCTCCCACACCGAATAGCAACCAACCACGGGATACAAAAGTACATATTTCATGTCGGAACAACAAGTGCCTGTGAGAAACTCTTTGCTTCATATGACTCAAACAATCCCTCCTGTTGTTGTGTGCGGCCAAGAATTATAGATGCACTACTTCAAATAATTTCTACCTCCTTCTATTGTTAGTCCGAATCACAGTTTTGGTAACACAGTACATGTATTAATGATGGTGTCCTTACAACAGCTAGGATCATGGATAGGTGGCCCATCTTGAGCTCGCCTTCTCTCTCCGGTTGCATCACCGAGAAGGAATACACATCACCCGATTTATCAGCCACGAGCACCTCGTCTTCCGCCCTGTTAAACACCAAGGACGTGCCCCTCCTCACCAACCACCTGGAAAACGAACATGAACCTTTTCTAACAGAGTATAAATGGCCGGTCTTGGAGGATATGACCTAATTTTACCTGGTGCTGACACACTGCCAAGAATGCTCATACTGCAATAGGATCAGTCGTTTGGAGTCATCGGTGAGGGCAACCAGTTTCCCAGAGGGGGAAATTATGAAGGCAAGTATTACGTCACTTCCAGTTGTCCCTGCAAGGCTGAGGTTGTGGATGACAGAAAGACAAAAAACGGTTACAAAATTTCTTCATTTTGGATTCATCACAAAGATATGGAATGAATCCTGGAGTTCAGTAGTGCTACATACTTGTTACAATTCCATTCATTCATTAATATGTTTATTTTGCAGTCGTCTTATTTTACCTATTGTCATCAGTCTTTGGGTCATTTTCTCTTTTCTTGGCGGTGCTACAGTCAAATACAAATGGCTCTCTGCAACAAAAAAATGATTGATTTGAAATACATAACAGATTTATTTGAAAGTGCACAATGAATTACAGTGGAACCCGGCGCGTTGAATTGGAACTCTTACTTATATTGTTAAATACTTCAAAGAAGTACAACCAAACTTAGTTTTGCTCCTGCTGTCTTAAAAAAAAAGAAGAAAACACTAGCGTGCATGCATGCTCCTGTATTTTTTAAGCTAGTCAATGTTTTACCATTGGACTAAGTCAAGAGGTTTAAGTACCACGCTCGAGACTAGGAAAAAAAACAACTTTCATAATGATTTTTTTAAACGCTCCTTTTAAAAATAGATTTCAAAAATAGTTTAATTTTTTTTTTTGGTCACAAGTAGGTCGTCAATGAGGCCAAGAAATGTACGTTCAAAGCAAAAGGAAAGGTGTGGTTCTAGAAATAAACTTATAAACATCCATCCATTTTCTCTTTTCATAATTTATTAGAATTAGAATAGAAAACCGTCATTTGTGACTCTTCAAAAAAACAATTCGTATCTGTATATTTTTTATTTTACGATCAATCTAATATTTTGCAGGTACAGTCTGCAAACTAGAAACTTGCATCACCAATACTCGCCATAGCGCGATGACAGAAGGAAATGTTGAGTCTAACTTTTTGGAAAAGCGCTGTCCTTTCCTATGTTGGAATGGAAGCATCTTTTCATCCCTCCTTGACCTGATGACGCAATCCAAAAATGTGCATGAAAGGTGGCATAAAGGTTAGGGGATTTGACTTTTCAAAGAGGATCACAGCACTCATTTTCAGATTTCGGACCCGGAACGCCCTTCCACATTCCAAAAACATGCATGGCAGGCTGACTGAACACTCTAAATTGTCCCTCGGTGTGAGTGTGAGCGCGGGTGGTTGTTCGTCTCTGTGTGCCCTGCGATTGGCTGGCAACCGGTTCAGGGCGTCCCCTGCCTACTGCTCAAAGACAGCTGAGATAGGCTCCAGCATGCCCCGCGACCCTTGTGAGGATAAAGCGGATCAGAAAATAGATGGCTGGTTGGAACTGGAACGCATCATCACTCGACAAAGACGTCTTCTCAGCGCCGACTTCGAACGCACCAGCATACCTACTCGAAAGCATTTTAAGTCCAGTCAAATCAAGCTTCATTGTCAAATATGCTCTATGTGCAACATACAGCACAGATGAAATTACTTTCTTCTCTCAACCACAGTGCAAACATGCAGTGCATTGAAACACAAACGGCTAAAAATAAGGTCAGCAAACTGAACTGCATAAAAATGCATAAAGACATAAATATATAAATATAAACAAATAAAACAATTAATAGCAAACAACAGACAACCAAGAGCACTTGTGATTATTGGGGGTTAAAGCTTAGGTAGTGAATTGACTCCGTAAATGTAGCTCACACAAGACTAAAGTTTGAAGATCCTTGCTCTACACATTCTGGCAATATAATTTTGACTTCCAGTCCAAAATTAGACATTATTTCTAAGTAACATATAAATACTGTAAATGGTAATGCTTGTAAACGGCACCGTGACTTCTAAACTTTGGAGGAGACACACGTCAGGTGAGTGAACGAACATTCTTATTTTCACTACAAACATTTTAATCTCAACTCACCTGTCCTGCTTGATGTGAGCCGCTATCAATTTAGTGCCACATGACAGAAACATCCACTCTCCACTAACACCGATTAAAGCCATTACTGTATTTCTGACCCCACGCGCTCGTCTGGCGGTGGTGCTAGTCAAAACACGAGCTGTGTAAATCGCTCATGCGCAGAAGGTTATCCGTGATCTCTAACTACGGCACCCACATTAGGACATACTAAATAAAATATAATGCCGGTGTGTGTTATGTCTCTCTCTCTCTCTCTCTCTCTCTCTCTCTCTCTCTCTCTCTCTCTCTCTCTCTCTCTCTCTCTCTCTCTCTCTCTCTCTCTCTCTCTCTCTCTCTCTCTCTCTCTCTCTCTCTCTCTCTCTCTCTCTCTCTCTCTCTCTCTCTCTCTCTCTCTCTCTCTCTCTCTCTCTCTCTCTCTCTCTCTAAACAAATTGATTCATACAAGGTGTCATCACCTCAAATACATTACAATTATGTTTGAGGGACGAAAATGTAACTTTACCCATGTTAAATAGTTACAGAAATACATTTTGAGATGTTATATGAAATCAATCCTTATTCATAGTTAAGAGCTTGTAGAGCGTTTTGTGTGTGTCTGACTTTGAAACTTTGGAACATTTATTTTTTTCACTGTATATACATCAAGGCGTTTTGGGAGCCATTTCAGAACTGGATACATGAGAAGCATCCTGAGCCACTCCAACTGGAGTTGACAGACATTAGATATGGGATATTCATCGAGAATAGGAAACAGGGAATGTTTTCATAGATTTATAAGGTGTCGCCCATTGTTTTTTGTTATCATTAGAAAAACGGAAAATTTGAGGACAGTGGAGAAACTTAAAACAAACAGCCGCTATGCAAATTAACTGTTTATTGCAGGCTTGTCCACCTCAGGGCCTGGAGGCCCACTGTCCTGCCTGTTTTCCAGCTCTCCCGGCTGCAACACACCTGATTCAGATGATCAGATCATCAGTCAGCTCTGAAGCAGCATTAGAACGTTCCTGATTATTTGAATCAGGTGTGTTGCTCTTGGGAGAGCCGGAAAACAGGCAGGACAGCGGCCCTTGAGGACCGACTTTGGACACTCCTGGTTTATAGTAACGATGAAATAAAGACCTTAGAAAATGGATTTTATGATTGGACATTCGCCAACATGTCGGTTGTTTGCTTGGTTTTGTGTTTTTCCTGCTTCACTTTTCTGAATTTCTGCTCCATATTCATCAATAACACTTTACAAACGATTAAAAGTGTGATCAGGTATATTTATTTGCCACTGTAATAAAAGTAACAAGTTTGCAGGTAACAGGGTTGCAAATACGGACGATACAAATACGTTTGCTTTTTCTCGGGAGTAGAAGCTGACTTCTTAGGCAGCTGTTACTGCTGACCAAGGAATAAAATGTATTTATGTAAATACTGTAGTAAAATTTTTTATGACCGAGTGTGTTTGCTGTCATCGTCATCAAAGATGGCCGAAATTCCTGCGCATGCGCGACACACATGGTGCAGGTCACGTATGATCAGTGACATTCCACAAACACCTTTTTGACGAAACTGTCGGATGCGCTGCGCAAAATTTTTCTTTCGGAGTTCATAGTCCCGAAAGTATTTAAATCTCGACATGGTACGTCCATCGCTACTTCCCTGGAATTCAAACAGCATTCATCAAATCTTCAAGTCTGATTTAAGTCATCTCGGTGCACGTTAAAGCTTCTCGGCCTGACTGAGCTTTCTTTGTTATAGCTTGCTAGCTGCTAATAAAGAGACGCGTTTGTGAGCCACAGGGGTGATCATCAAGTGATGTCATTGTTATCGTGTGAAAATGTGCGCAAGAAGGACAACAGAGTCTGAAGAGAAACTTTGTAAAGCAAAAGAGAACAAGTGGAAACTGCAACAACTGGACGCTATTTGCCAGAAGCAGCCTCGCGATGTGGTTCTCAGAGCAGGTTTGTTCACTATTAACACTCAGTTTTTTACCAACCACATTTTGGTGTGATCAATATTCCTGTGATGAACTTGTGATTGCCATAGTGGCCAATGCGGAAATTTATACAACTGACTTAAACGCGGCACTTAGTAGTGCTGAAGTGCATTTTCATACGTTTATTTCCTAAGGGCAGCTAAATGACTGGATTAGTTTTGAACCAACATCCAAACTCAGGTGCGAACAGCCCAACAATTTGCATTTTTTATTTTCCATGACCAAATGTCAGTCCAAGTGGCTTGACCATTTTTTTCACCAGTCTTCATCATTCAGTCACCATTGTTCTTTAATATTGCTGATGTTTGAACACTGAGCCAGGGCTTGTTTCTTGTTCAAATTGGATGTGGTATTCCAATGAAACCATGTTTCTCATATTCTCTGCATGTATCCTCTCTCACTGGGGTTACTACTGTAGTAGCACTCCATCAGTTTCTTGTTTTAGGCCACTTGTTAAAACTTAGATATGTTGAACTGTCCTTAGTAAAACCGCTCTGACTCTTTTTATTGTCTATAGCCGAAGTAACAATGTAAATTCCTCTATGACAGTCCTGGTGAAATGGGAATAGCTGTTTGTTAACGACAAAAAATCGAGGTGGAAAACTTGATAAGAATGACAAGTGTAAATCAGAGCTTTAATAGTGAAACAGCTATACAAGCAATAAAAATAATTTAATTTAATGACAAACCAAGATTTGCTTTTTTGGATTAAAATAGTTCTAATCTACAGACTTCAATCCAAAATTAGATACCCAAACAAACCTCAATCTAATAAAAGTCCACATGAAAAGCATTACAATTTCTTGATGCGTTCGATAAAAAGGGTGAAAATACCTTAAAAGCAAAATTGCCCTTTTTGGGTGGATATTCGTGTGACCAGTTCGCCTTTGTCCAACATGATCTAATTTTACTTAGACAGTTTTGGACTAAGGAGGAATAAACTGCTGATTTGGGTCTCCAAACCCATTTTTACAATAACTTGAAAATTAGTTGAACAAAGGCATAAATTCCCACACAACTTAACTCCTCGTATCATTGGGACACACAAACCCCTCCACCATGGTAAGGTGACGGCTCAGGGAGGGGCCTTCAGATTTAAAAGGTATAAAAGTCAAATGGCTGGACTGTAGAATTACAAGTGTTCAACAACAATACACAAGATCAAATTATTGAACATGATAATCGACTTTACCAAACCACGTGTTTGTCTTCTTGTGTCTTGTAGACATCAGGGAAGTCAGTCATCCTGAGCAGCAGGAGCTAAAGTCCTTTCCCATTAAAGAGGAGGTGGAGGACAAACATTCCCCAGAGCTCCTTGACATTAAAGGGGAAGACGAGCCAGAGCCCCTTCACATCAAAGAGAAAGCGCACGAGTCCCCACATATTAAAGAAGAGAATGATTTCATGAAGTCACCCTTGACCGATGTATGTTTGAAGATTGACAATGACGGTCACAATGAAAATAGCAGAGGGGCGGAGCCTCCAAGCAGCAGCAGCTCAAGTCGACGCATGACAACGAAAAGTGATGAAGACCACCGTGAAGGATCACAAGCAAATGGCCTCTTAGCTCCAATATCAGACAGTGATGACACAATGTCACAATTTCCTGACACCGATGATGATGTTGAGTCTGAAGGAAATATGACATGTCACGCTGACGACAAATGCTGGAAATGTTCTCAGTGTGGAAAAACTTTTGCTTACAAGTGGGGTTTGAAACAACACTTTAGAATACACACTGGAGAAAAACCTTTTGCCTGTTCAGATTGTGGTAAAGGATTCACTCAGAAGGGATACTTGAAAGTACACAGAAGAACACACACTGGGGAGAAACCTTTTGTTTGCGCTGTTTGTGGTCAAAGATATTCTCAAAAAACCAATTTGACAACACATACGAGAACCCACACTGGAGAGAAACCTTTTGTCTGTCCAATTTGTGGTCAAAGATTCTCTGAGAACGGAAGCTTAAAAACCCACACAAGAATACATACTGGAGAGAAACCTTTTGCCTGCTCAGTTTGTAGTCAAAGGTTCTCTGATAAGGGAAACTTGACAACACACACAAGAACACACACTGGTGAGAGACCTTTTGCCTGTTCAGTTTGTAGTCAAACATTCTCCACTAAAATACAGTTAACAAATCACACGAGAACACACACTGGAGAGAAACCTTTCGCCTGCTCAGCCTGTGGCCAAAGATTCTCACAGAAAGGAAATTTAAAAACACACATGAGAACGCACTCTGGTGAGAAACCTTTTGTCTGCTCAGTTTGTGGTCAAAGATTCTCTGAGAACGGAAGTTTAAGAAGACACTCAAGAATACACACCGGTGAGAAAACATTTTCTTGCTCAGTTTGTAGTCACAGATTCTTTGATCAGGGAAGCTTAAGAAAACACACAAGAACACATAATGGTGAGAAATCTTTTGCCTGCCCATCTTAACTTCTCTCACAACGACCACGTTAAGAGACAAATGTGCGGGTGAGAATAGCGGTGATCAAATGAGTCATTAAATGAAAATGTATTTATTTCCAAATGAAATGAGTTCCTATGAGTCTGATTTTCAACAAACTACCTTGTGTGTTATGTATCTTTTTAAAGGTCTCTTGTGGATCGATAGAAAATCAACAAATGGTAAAATACTGAACACAATGGAATTGGTTTGGCCAGTGTTTTTGTGTTTCCATACCATAGATTATAATCGTATCTTTCTACCCACAATCTTGCTCCTGAAGGCTGTAAATTTCCCCAGGGTGGGACAAATAAAGGATATCTTATCTTATCTTATTATTGGTTGAAGTAGACTGAAGAAAATCTGACTCTCTCTGAAATAAAATACAACTCTTGAACCAGACGAATTGTGGCTCGGAATCTTCTATGAGTTTAATGAGTCTAGGCCTGATGACTTTGACAAACGTATTATGGTCGTAGTGGCCACGCCATCTACTGGCTGAAGGAAAGATGTTTTACTCTGATGTTTTTTTCTCCCAGCGGGTTGACTAGATTAACTTCATATTCGCTCAGAAAACCTAAAATAAAAGCAAAGCTTTTTAGTTCACCCTACACTGTTACCCTGGCAACACATTGCTTGCTAAAATGTTTTTTTTTGGGGGTTTTTTTTTGCCTATTTTGATGGTCTTAACATTCGTGATGCCATATGAAACTTGCCATACTCTTCATGCGTAGCTGCTCTTCTTATAATAAGATATTTTTGTTACAATTACAATAGGGACCTTGCAGCGGTCGCTGCTTGGGCTCTAATAACGAGAACTACAACTGCAAGCAGCTATCGAGGGTCTTCACAGCCCTGGCTACTAGCATGTTGGAGTACTGGCAAATTGGCGGTTCTTTAAAAAAGGAAGGAAAATACTGATCATTCGTTCCTACCAACAAAAATTTGTTGTTGTGAGAAAAATAGCACTTTACTGTTTCTTACTCACATAGAGGACTAAGCACCGCTGGTGTAGTGGTATCATGCAAGATTCCCATTCTTGCGACCCGGGTTCGATTCCCGGGTGGTGTACTGTACCGCCTTTCAATGAAGATCAGAAAGCACATCCTTTCCCCGAGGTGATTGCAATGTCACAAGATTTGGGGTAAATGGTCACCTCTGTAAGTGGAATTCAATATTGGAATAAATTACACATTAGAGACTGTGACATTTTTCCAAAAAATAAATACAATTTTAAAAAATAACATCAAGAGCTTGAGGCAGCTGGGGGTGTGCGTGCAAGGGAGGAGCAGGTGAACACTTCTGATTGTGTGCATTGTGGCTTGTTATTGTTCAAAAACGCAGAAAATATAAAGGATACAACGTTGAAGATGTTTTTATACATATGGTGCAGGGTTCGATTCCAGCTCCGGCCTTCCTGTGTGGAGTTTTCATCTTCTCCCTGTACCTACATGGGTTTTCTCCAGGTACTCTGGTTTCCTCCCACACTCCAAAAACAGGAATGGCAGGTTCGTGGAACATTCAAAATTGTCCCGTGGTGTGATTGTGAGTGCAAATGGTTGTTCGTCTTTGTGTGCTCTGCGATTGGCTGGCAACCAGTTCAGGTTGTCCCCCGCCCACTGCCCAAAGACAGCTGGGAAAGACTCCAGCATGTCCCGCAACAATTGTGAGGAAAAGAGGATCAGAAAATGGATGGATGGTGCAGGGTCATTAAATCATGGGATGATTGTTAACTGGTCTAGAAAAAAGTCTATCCGGAGTTGCCCAACCTTTTTTGACCGAAGATCAACTTTTCAAGCAACCGACCTCCTGCGATCGACCCGCTACCGTACATGCAGGCATACACACACGCATGCCATAAGCAACAGCCATAACAGCCCAGAACAAGAACAAAAAAAAAAAAACACATCTTGCGCACAATGGAGCACAGGGGCCTTCCAGGGGCGTGGTATGTAAATGAAGATGGGAGTGTTTTTCTGATGTATTACTTGTAATTTGCATGCACAATCAATAAAAGGGCCGGCAGAGGCTGCAGAGGTCAGGTGTCACACGGAGTGGCTTCATGGAAAACTGCGCCTCCTGCTGGCAGTGAAAGTCGATCTTTTCCTGCGTTCGAGCCTTTGTTCAACTGTCCGAGCGAACATCTCTGACACCTGCTTTGTGATATTATTTTAATTTTTAAATACTTTTTTAGTGAAAGTGAAACTCAGAGGATGCTTAGGGTGCAGTGTGCACTAACTAAAAAATATAGAATATCAATCACAGGCTTTTTTAAAATTCTATTTTCCCTTGGACCCCCTCAATAGACTTGGGATCAGTTCACAGGCTACCGGTCGATCGCTAGAGTGCCTTTTCGAGCCACAGATGCGCTTCCTTAAATGTTCCTTCTTAATATGTATTCTTTGGACACTGGAGACAGGCGAGTATGAAATTCTACCTTCGTAGTGAGAAGTTGCAGGTTCACTTGATCCTGACTCCAGGTGGGAGCACTCACCTGCTCAGATATCCATTTGCATGGACCTGCTTGCACAATGAGTGGAGAGGCTGATAGGGAAAGAAAACACACGATGAGAGGAGCCAGCAGAAGGGGACACTTCATTTTGGATTTTGTCACTATGACGAAGCACTTGGCAGAAAACAGTAAGTCTGGACATTTGGGCCAACCCTAAGTGATTATATTTGTTTTTTCTTTTCTTCAGCAAATCTCTTTGCTTCTTTTCTTCTGTAACATACGTCTGAGGAGTTAGAACAATTAACAATTAAAACCCATTCCTCCATACGTGATTTTTCTTTTTTACAGATCCCGCAAACAACACCACAGTGAATGAAACACCAACTCTTTCAACAGTAAGATTGTTGAATAGCTGTTATAAAAACAAGTGTTGTTATCATGCAGCAATGACTCAAGCATTTTTATTTTAATATTGCAACAAACTTTTGCTTAAAAGTGATTTGATGTAATCTATTTAAAGAGCTTTTGCATGAACATTTTTTGATTATTGCCCGATATATCCTGGTTTGATCACCTGAAAGTTGCTTTGCATTCCATTGCATTCATTATGATAATTTTCAAACAAAAATTACACAACTAGTAAATGATGTGCTACTCATCAGGTAGCACAGACCAATTTTACATTACGAGAGCTGACGTACAAAGTCACTGTAATTCAGACACACATCTATATGGGAGTATGCGTGTATGTGAGCATGTGTGTGTGTGTGTGTGTGCGCGTGTGTGCCTGCATGTGTGTGTTGTGAAATAGTATTTGCCCCCTTTCTGATTTCTGTGTTCTTTCCATATATATATAAATAAAAAGGTTTCAGTTCATCCATCCATCCATTTTCTGATCTGCTTTATACTCACAAGGGTCGCAAGCGGTGCTGGAGTCTATCCCAACCGTCTTTGGGCTGTAGGCAGGGGACACTCTGAACTGGTTGCCAACTAATCGCAGGGCACATCTAGACAAACAACTCATCATAAAGCGCATGGGTTAATTGTTTTGATTTCTCCATCGCTACTGGTTCGAATGCACTCTCCACGAACAACACAATACTCCACCCAATTCTACGTTACTCCACAATTCCGCTGATGCATCCCTCCCCCCTCTACTTGTTCTGCAGCATGATCCTGGCTGATCCCTTACACACTCTGCCACCAGTTGGGCCAATTTTGAATGATTTACAATGCAGACAAACTTGAGCCTTCGTCATAGGCTGTGTCAGACCCTTCTCCACAATATGGCGCCCAAAGACTTCTGGGACAGGCTCCAGCACGCCCCCTGACCCTTGTGAGAATAAGCGGATCAGAAAATGGATGGATGGATGATGATGATGAGGTAGAGGAGTTTCTGGAAGCAGCAGGACACTTTTATCCGTGCAAAAGTAAGAAGCAGCCATCAAAAGAGGCTCCCCGTGCACGAACATCATCTGCCTCAACGCCACACCGCAGTGAAAGTTCCTTCGCAAAAGCAAGTGAAATGAAACCAGAATGCAGTGTAAGGCATGTTGACAGGTGAAGTTAAAGGAAAGGTCTCGTCAGGAGGGCCCATTTTTCACTCAAAAACTCTCATGTATTTTTTTTTGATCAGTAAAATTATGTTAGCTTGTATTTTCAATTTTATAAATGTGTTTTGGGGAAATCAGTAAATTACGAACGACAGTACTCCCAAAACGCCCATTTCTGCTCAGCAATATTGTTACGGCCAACATGCCACATTCAGATGAATTTTTGTGGCAATTGTTTGTAGTTTTGTTGCATTACACATAGTTTTAACTGTCTGGCATTGTCGTCTTCCACATCGAGGTACCGGTAAATAAGCACTAGAAGGAGCCTCACCCTCACTAACTTGACGGAGTCCCCTGTAGGTCGAGACCCATCTTCAAGCAGGGAAGGAGAGCGAAGCCGAAAAGAAGAAGCACTAATAAAACAGGCCTACATGTAGTTTAATTACTGTAAATGCAAGAGTATACAAATGAGCCTTACTCGAGATTTAAACATTTCTCCTGAGGTATTTTCGCGGGTAGGGCATTTCAGAGCACTGCAGCCCAAATAGAGAATGCTTTAGAACCTGCCGACTACTTTTTGCCTCGTGTGATCACCAAAAGACCAGTATATTGTGAGCGAAGGTTTTGGGAAGAAATGTAAGTTACTACTAAGTCAGCGAGATAGGAAGCTGTCTAGCTATGTAATAATTTATGAGAAAGTAACAAAACCTTGAAATCGCATCTCAAGTGGAGAGGGAGCCAATACAAGTTGTGCAGTATCCGGGTAATATTTCTTGTCCTCGTCAGGAGTCTTGCTGTAGCACTTTGAAGGCTTTTGTTGTTAGACACAGGAAGACCAGAAAGCAAAATGTTGCAAAGGTCAAGGCAACGCTAACGCATTAATTATGATCTCTGCGTCGCTAGCAGATGGAATGCATCTTAGTGATATTCTGGAGATGAAAAAACATAGTTCTTGAACATGGGGCATGGACAGAGGGGTTAAATGCGATATTTTAAACAAGAGTCCTAGCTGAAGAAATCTAATCAGTTGAAAAACAGCAGAAATCTATTGCACATTTCAGGTTAGGAATCTGAGGAAATAGGCTAAGGGGGTTGTAGAGGAGGGGACCTGTCCATTTCCTTATGGCCCTCCGTGGACACAGGTTCTTTTATTTCTCTATAAGGTGGAAGAAAACCCAACACCATGTCGCTATTTTCTCAGTTTATCACAACACACGAATCGATTCGGGCTTCTGAGAGTTTCAGATCTCGTCAGGAAGAGTAGAAAAAAATGCAGTCATGAGAATATCGAGACAATATGATCATGAGAGGCGGGCAGTTACACCTCCATGCAAATCCCGGAAACAAAGAAATGAACATGTCATCTGACCCAGTGTGGCTGGAAAAAGTTGGGAGTGGTGAGGTGAGACCAGACCACCACTACCCACCATTGTCTTCGGGCTGAGCTTTGATGTGATGGCAGGAACACAGATGCTTGAGATAACAGTTACTCTTTTGATGTCAAACATGTCCTCTGGAGGGGGCCCTAAAAGTGGTGGGGGTCGAGGGGCACTGAAGGTGATTGTAATCACAGTGAGCAGTAAATACCTTCAACAACATTCTACATTCTTTGTTTTCGTGTTGGAACAGAACCAACACCAGAGTGGGGCTAAATAAAATCACAGTAAGGAATAAATTCCTTAACAGGGTTTAAGTAGAGAATCAATAGTTTTAAAAAGTGCACAAAGGTTGTGATGGTTATCCTGAATTAGGTTTGATAAATGTTCACGTTTGTCATCTTCAACTGTGATCTGGTAGTTGTGCCAGCAGTTTTTCCAGATTTGATAAAGACCTTCAGCTTGTTTTTTTCCCCCTTATGTTCCGCTTTGCAGCACACCTGCTGAACTGCACGAGTTCTGTCATTAACCAAGGCTCAGGTCTAGCTTTTGACTTCACAGTTTTTAGTGGAGCCACCGAATCCGGTATAGCACGGCAGGATGAGTGGAACCAAGTGAGTTCAACAGTGTTTGAAGAGGGAACGCAAAGCTCATCAAAGGCATCCAGCAGTGAGAAGGTTAAAAATCTAGTGGCCGCACTCCGGAGTAGCAGATTTAACAGCAGCACAAGAAAAGACGACATATGTGATCGGTGATCACATGGTCCAAGACTTTCAAGTTTGACATCGGTAGACCATAAGCAAAAACTAGATCTAAAGTATGTCCTTGTTCATGCATCGGGGTAGTGACATATTGCGCAAAATTAATCAAGGCTTAAAAAGTCCTTTGCCAGTGTTTTTTTCAGAACAGCGAACTGAATATTTAAATCCCCCATAAGGAGGATATGATCATACTTGAGCCAGATTTTGGTAAGAAGATTTTAAAAGTCATTCAAAAAGTCCTTATTGCATTGAGGAGGACGGTAAATGACAGCATAGAGCACAGGGAGTGCATGACCTACTTCAAAAAAAGTTGCTTCAAGGCTGGTCATATATGCGGTGAATGTACACCGTTTACGTTTAAAATTGTTTTTAAAAATACTTTTTTGTGTCTTTCAGCTCATTTGGTATTGATACAACTAATGTTGCAAAAAAAAAGTCTACGGGGTGTATAATAGACAACCACCACAAATATAGTTTTTCTTCAAGTGATAAATCTTTTGACACCTTGAACAATCAACCTGACATCCGCGTTCCCTTCTGACCTCCAGTTGGAAGTCATAAAGCCATAAATCGTGGACCTACACACACACACACACCTCCTCCCACCCATCAATCAAATTTTGACAGCTATTGTTCTCTATCTGTGTTAGCACATTTGAAGTCAGAATATTGTAAAAAGTCCTTCATGTCAATATTATTTCTTATTAAAAATAACCAGAAACCCACGTAGATATCAGTTTGTGTGTGTGTGTGTGTGTGTGTGTGTGTGTGTGTGTGTGTGTGTGTGTGTGTGTAACCACAATGTTGCATTAAAACATAAACCAAGGGATCTGCATGCCAGTGAGCACACGGCACATCAATTACAGTATTACACGTTGTCTTTCGCATGACAAATGCTTTGTTGGTACGTCATATACGGTATTTAAAAAAAAAAATTGTCCCATATTTATTTCTACCATTGTTTTAACAATTCCTTTTAGGAATTTAAAGCTGAAGCAGGGGAACAACAAACTGCCTCCAAGATCGAAGTGGTTTCAGTGACAGAGGAAGACCTCCCCACTGTTGAGACCCCAAACACACTAAATGTCAGCTTAAACATAAATTCGCATTCTGACAACTTCAGAAATCCTGCAGACCCTCAAACATCATCAAGTCCAACCATGCCCGTCACCAAGGTTCAGCCATTTATGAATGGTAAGTCCGTCTTGTAGAATTAGGCCCCGCCTACCAAGTATGTACTTGTACGTCTTAGTCTTTTTTTTTTTTTGCGTCAAAGTGAGGAGGAGGGTCTGATGCAGTCTGTGAATGAGAATCAGACGTTTGCATTGTAAATCATGTAAAAAAGTGACCAGTAGGTGGCAGTGTTGTAAAAGATCCGGCAGGGTTATGCTGCAGAAGCGGAAGTAGGGGGTGTGGTGTTGGAGGAAAATTGCGAATGGAGAGCAGATAGTGGTAGGTAGTAGTGATGGGAATTCCGGCTCTTTTTAGAGAGCCGGTTCTTTTGGCTCGGCTCACTAAAAAGAGCCGGCTCTTTCGGCTCCCAAATGGCTCCTCAGTTTTTTTGTTGCTTAAATTAGTTTACTCCCAAAAATAATGTAAAATTATGTGTAAAATGAATTACGAATGTAAAAAATATACAGTATATCAAATATTTATTATTTATATGGCTTTATATTCTTCTGAACATACTCAACATGGCGTACAACATGGAGTGCTACAAAAAAATAAATTACAAAGTACAAAAACAAAGACCCATCTCAAAACAAGGTCAACAAAAAGTTCCAATCTCTGATTGTGCATATTTATAAGTGTTTAAATATTTACAGTAAAACAACATAAGTAAGCTTTGATTACCACACAACAAATTATAAATTAAAATTTGATATTGGACATTTTAACCTTGCACAGTCTACACGCTGCCTTTGAACTATCAATTCAGTTGAAATCAGTCCAAATTCCATTGCGTTGCCTATCCATTTTCTCACCTTTCCACTTTCCACCGTGTAGTTTTTTCTCTGTACTGTAGCGCTATCGAGCTCTCTCTCGTCTCCCTGTCTCTCCTGTTCGTGTGCTGCTCACAGTGTGCTGCTGTTTCTCTGACTCCTCCCCGTTCTCTTCACTGAAGCGCGCGCGTGTGTCTGTGTCTGCGTGTGCGTGCGTGTGCGTGCGTGTGTAACCCTCTCCTCCCTCTTCTACCACGGATCTTGACCAATCACGTGCGGCTTTAACCGAAAGGGGGAAAAAACAGGAGGAAAAAAAAAAGTCGGCTCCCATTAAAGCGGCTCCCTCTTAGGAGCCGGCTCATGTCGTTCACTTCAAAGAGCCGGCTCTAAGAGCCGGCTCGTTCGCGAACGACACATCACTAGTAGGTAGTAGCGATGGAAAAGTCAAAACAGTTAACCCTTGACGAATGTTTTTTGGTAAAAATAAGTTTCAACAAAGTTTAGTGGAGGGGACCCACACACTCACAAACGCACACACACACACGCGCACGCACACACGTCAATACATGCACACACATCCACGTTTACACGTGCACACGCTCACTGAACTCTCACTTCTGTTCATAGTTGAATTCAACAGTTCATTGGTTTTATCTGCAAATAAATTGTTCTTTTGCTATCAAACGTCCTTTTTGTGGCGGTGTTTATGTTGTTTTGTGGAAGAAATGCATTATTTAGATGTTAGAGCTTTCACAAAAGCAAAAATAGTACAGTCGTGTCAAAGTTGAAATTATGCTTGAAATGCATGCTTTTACAAAAAGCTCTTTTTCTTTTTTTTGCCCAGGAATCGCCATTTTCATGAAACTTAGCCATTTTGTAATGCCGATTGCTGAAGAATGGAAAAAGACAGAAACAATTCTTTTTTCTGCTGAAAGAAGAGAGTCTAAACTTTATTTTGGTAGGCTCCATGTTTATATAGCATTAAAACCAAATATTCTGTGGGCCTGGCAAGATCAATCAAAATCCAGTAAAACGCTGGGATTGAGGGGGTTGCTCCAGTGAAAATGGCTGGGATTGAATGAGTTTAATGGGATTTAACGCTCCTCTGTGGCGTGCCATGTTCCAGGAGTTGAATAACATCTAGGTGGAGTTTCTCAAGGCACTGAATGTTTTTGGTTTGTCTTGTTATGACTCCGCAGCATCTCATTTACATCCGGACAGTGCCAGGGAATAATCAAGGGCAGCACAGTTCTCGACTGGTTCGAACATTCACCTCACAGCGCAGAGGTGCAGGATTCGATTCCGCCATGTTGCATGTTTTCCCCATACCTGTGAGGGATTTCTCTGGTTTCCTCCAGAATTCCACCCGAGGTCAATTGGTTACTCTAAAGTTCCTTACGTGTTATCGAATGATGTGTGCTGCCTACTGCCCGAAGTCAGCTAGGATCGGCTCCGGCATGCCCCAACCCTCGTGAAGATGAAGCGGTTCAGATAATGGATGGATGGATGGAATAATCATTCCCCAGTAAATTCTTTTCAGGGTCCTGTGGAGGAAAGTACAGTCCAAGCTCAGCTTCCGAGGACCACCGTGTTTTTATTTTGGCTGTGGCTTTATTTGTGGAACAGTGGGCATGTTTTACAGCCTCAGCCGTGTCCTTGAAAGTCCACTCAACCAGTCAATTTGTGCTTAGTGGGATTTGAAGAAGGCGTTTGACAGGGTGTATAGAGTACCCTGGGCTGTTTGGTCCCTTTACATTTAATGGGCACTGAGTCAGGCACTTCGATACCGATGTTTGTGTTTGAACAAAATTTATAGAGGCAGCTAGGACACTGAGGTGGTTTGCTTTGGTGGCCTCACGCTCTCTGCTTTTGCAGATGTTGTTAGCTTTTAGTTGTAACTTTGACACAGATCTGAGTGTGAAGTGGCTGGAATGAGAAACAACACCTCCAAACTTGTAGAGTTCATAAAATCTAGGGGTCGCTGCTCCTTTGCATCAAGAGGACCCAGATGACTGGTTAGGATTCCTCCTCGAAGAATCTCCGGTGGTTTGCACTAGAGAGACTGTCTCTCAACTGGTCAGAGAATGACTCAGAATTTACTCTGAAGAGCTGGACAATGTTGCCGTCATTCTCTCTGCTTAGAATGATACCCCTGTGTTCTGACCCTGAATAATTAGAGATTGATTAAAAAAAAATGCTGACAGAATACAATATCTCATTGAAATATCCTCGATAATCCCCAATCAGGAGGTGACACCAGCAAAGATTAGAGCATGCTTGATTGGGGGCATGTTTTACAGCCTCAGCCGTGTCCTTGAAAGTCCACTCAACCAGTCAATTTGTGCTTAGTGGGATTTGAAGAAGGCGTTTGACAGGGTGTATAGAGTACCCTGGGCTGTTTGGTCCCTTTACATTTAATGGGCACTGAGTCAGGCACTTCGATACCGATGTTTGTGTTTGAACAAAATTTATAGAGGCAGCTAGGACACTGAGGTGGTTTGCTTTGGTGGCCTCACGCTCTCTGCTTTTGCAGATGTTGTTAGCTTTTAGTTGTAACTTTGACACAAATCTGAGTGTGAAGTGGCTGGAATGAGAAACAACACCTCCAAACTTGGATAGTTCATAAAATCTAGGGGTCGCTGCTCCTTTGCATCAAGAGGACCCAGACGACTGGTTAGGATTCCTCCTGGAAGAATCTCCGGTGGTTTGCACTCGAGAGACTGTCTCTCAACTGGTCAGAGAATGTCTTAGAATTTACTCCTAAGAGCTGGACAACATTGCCGTCATTCTCTCTGTTAAGAATGATGCCCCTGTGTTCTGGCCCTGAATAATTAAAGATTGATTAAAAAAATGCTGACAGAAGACAATAACTAATTGAAATATCCTCGATAATCCCCAATCAGGAGGTGACACCAGCAAAGATTAGAGCATGCTTGATTGGATTCTGTCAATTGCACCATTTCCTGCTCCTGCTAATGAGAGAGAGATGATGATTACTTATTACAGTACAGTCAAAGTCTGTACTCTGAATCTATACTCTTTTTACAGAGGATGATTTGGTGAAAGGCTGGAAGAAAAGACTACTGGCCCATCGCATGGTGTTGATAATTGCAGCCTGTGTCATAACGGTGTTCACTCTAGCTCTTGGTATTGGCCTTGGAGGTGAGAAACTTGTCTGACACATTGTACTTCTTAACCTCTTTTATCATTTTCAAATGGTTTTAACATAAAAAAAAAAAAATCCCAGTTTTAACAATTCTTCTTGCCAATAAGGGGGAGGGGGTGTATTGCCGCTTATGTCAAAATTTGGTTGATGACCTCCATGATGACATTAGGGGGTCACCCGGAGGTCATGTCCCATCACCTAGGGGTCAGAGGTCAATAGAAGAACTGATGTTAAAGCCCAAACTTTTCAACCGAATGAATAAAAAAGGAAATATAACGTAAAATTATTCATATAGAATTCATATTAAAAGTGAAAAGTCACAATTTGAATAGACGATCCCTTTAGCAGTCCGATAAAGGCCAGCGCTGCTGGAATGAGCACAAAACGCTTCACTCTCTTCTTCCATTGAGCTGGGCAGAGCCCAATGAACTGTCACGGGCTGCACTGCAAGTTCGCACAATTTGAAAATAGATTTCATTTTATCACAAAGGATTACCGTATATTGTCTTCAATGAATTGGAGAAAAAAAAATCTGCTCTGTTTTTATTTTCCCTCTGTGTCTCTATAGTGGGTCTGAGCTGTGTTGGGAGGTTTCGCTGTGGCTTTTCCTCTCAATGCATCAGAAGCTCAGCGCAGTGTGATGGAGAGGTGCACTGTGACAATGGAGAGGATGAGCTTGGCTGTGGTGAGACGCACAGCAAACCACAAGGGGCGCTTCAAAGGTCCTAGGACTGACAGGGACTGAAGTTTTGGGGCAAATGATTGGGCCTGAAGTGATTTCATTTTTTTTTTTTTTTTTTTACTGGGCCCTTAATCCCACCACCGCACAGCGCGACTAAGATATATTGCGCCTAACTTGCAAAATTACGCTCGAATTGATTGTGTGCACTGTTGGTGGGCGTGTGACTATTGGTTTATTGAACTCACATTCAGATCCTTAACAGCAGGTGCTAAATTCCAAGTTCATTCACTCAACCAGATTACACAGCTCATTGGCAGGTTCTGTTTAAAGTCATGTTTTGTTTGTTTGTAGTCATCAAGAGTGCATGGCAATTGGATTTAGATGTATGCGCGCTTTCTGCATAACATTAGGTGTAAAACTTGCGATAAACTGCTCAGGATAAACACGGGGAGAACATGCAAACTCCACACAGGAAGGCCGGAGCTGGAATAGAACCCTGCACTTCTGCACTGTGAGATCGACGCGCTAACTAGTCGACCAGGCCTAATCTATATAAGTGCAAAAACTCATGTGGAAACCAAGGTAAAGCCAGGGTAAAGTTTATTTTTGGAAGGCACAGGTGCAAGCAACATTTAATACATCTTGACCATTCCAGATGACAGCAAAGCAATGTCAGCCAATACCACCCACCCCATAAAGTAACTATACATTATTTTGAATCATAATTTGCAAATAAACTATGAACTGTTTCTATGTCAGTGCGTCTCAGTGGGCGGAGTTCAGTCCTTCAAGTTCAGAAAGGCGGTGTGTGGAGGACAGTCTGCTCAGATGACTGGAATAACTGGCTGGGACTCTCAGCCTGCAAGCAGTTGGGATATACCAGGTGTCTCTTTCACTTAAAATGACACCTTGTGTGTGCTTTGCTGTGATGCATGGCTTCTGTTCAATCTCTCTCTCTCTCTCTCTCTCTCTCTCTCTCTCTCTCTCTCTCTCTCTCTCTCTCTCTCTCTCTCTCTCTCTCTCTCTCTCTCTCTCTCTCACAGCATGATGTTCGATTAGTTAGCAAGTCTGCTTCACAGTGCAGAGGTCAGGGGTTCGATTTTGGTTCGATTTCAGCCCTGGTCTTCCTGTGCGGAGTTTGCATGTTCTCCCTGTGCCTGTATGGGTTTTCTCCGGGTACTCCGGTTTACTCCCACATTCCAAAAACATGCATGGCAGGTTGATTGAATGCTCCAAATTGTCCCGATGCGTGATTGTGGCCACGAATGGTTGTTTGTTTATGTGCTTTATCCTCATGAGGGTCGTGGGCATGCTGGAGCTTATCCCAGATGTCTTTTAGTAGTGGGTGGGGTACACCCTGAAGTGGGTGCCAGCCAACGGCAGGGCACACATACTGTAGACCAGGGATGTCCAAAGTCGGTCGAGTGGGCAACATTTAACACATAATGCTGTTCTACACAATGCTCGGTAGAATAGTGTGAGTTTCCATGTATTAAGATAAAAGGCTGTGGAAAGACACCTTAAGGAAAGGGTGGGTTCTCCGCAAAACCCAGCCCGGTTGATCAATGCGTAAATCTCCATACCAGCAGTGAGGCGTTCCATCTCAGATCTCGTCCTTGTCAGTCGGTGCACATTCTGTACAGTGACATCCAATTTAGTCATCGTCACTTAGCGCCCTCTCCAAGTCGGTAGAAGAAGCGGCAGTTGAGCAGGTCAACATGTAATTCAACTAGATGTAAAAGAACAGAAATTAGTCTTGAGTCGAAATGTAAACATTTATATTGTTGTCCTTTTAGTGACACAGTCAACAATTCACCCACTCTCATTCATATTTTTCTGAAAACTATCGTGCACAATGTATAAACAATTTTCAACATTCCAATTACCTATATTAACTGTTCCTGTTTTCGTCTCTTTGGCAGTTACGTCGAGTCATTCTTCATCTCCCTGACCTCCATTGAGCAGGACCTTCAGTCCAATCTTGTGTCAATCAATCTGAACCAATCACAAATCATTAAGCTACAAAACACCACAAGCTACAGGTACAGAATATAGTTGTAGTTTAATAATGCAATATAAATGTGTGTGTGTGTGTGTGTGTGTGTGTGTGTGTGTGTGTGTGTGTGTGTGTGTGTGTGTGTGTGTGTGTGTGTGTGTGTGTGCGCATAACAATAAATTACAAACTAGCAGCTAATTTCTAATACATCTATCGATCGATAGATCGGTCAATTGATATACCGTATTTTCTGCACTATAAGGTGCTTCAGATTATAAGGTGCACCTTCAATGTATGGCCTATTTTAAAACTGTTTTCATATATAGTGCGCACTGCATTATAAGGTGCATAGAATAGAGGCTACAATAGTGGCTGCGGTTGCGCTATGTATCCACTCGATGCTGCTACGCTAAAGGTAACACAATGCAATACAATAAAATACAGCTTTATTTATAGAGAGCAAAGCAATGCAGAACTGGTCACAAACACGGACATGAAACATATAAATACAAATGCCATTACAAAACAATAAATGAAAGACAAAAGTTTTGAAGCCAATTGATTCAACAAAAAGGCACACAAAGCTCGTGAGCTCACGTCTACAAGGAGCTGAATATCCTTCGAAGTCTTGCTTGTCTCCTTCTTCCTTCTTTTAGTCAGTAGTGAACTATGCTTTTTGGTATTGCTGTATCTTCATTTCATAATGGCTGTGCAGAGCTCACAAAATAGTTGTCTGTTTGAGTGTGTGTTGGTGAAGGCACGTGTCAATTAGTGTCGGGCAGAACCCTTTTAGGTTACAATTGGTTCCTGCCTATAAACACCAATAGATGACATCAGAACACTAACAGGGAAACAATCCGATGGGGACTAAAAAATATCAGTGTGTGTGTGTGTGTGTGTGTGTGTGTGAAAAATATATATATATATATATATATATAGAGAGAGAGAGAGAGAGAGAGAGAGAGAGAGAGAGAGAGAGAGAGAGAGAGAGAGAGAGAGAGAGAGAGAGAGAAATAATACTAACTGTCAATGCTTTTCTTACTTACATTGTTTATTTTAGTATTTTTAACATTTAAACTGTTATGTCAATGTCCTGCTGTCTGATTTTTATTCTGTACGTGTCTGACTTGCTTGTCTTTGGTCACTACAGTAAAGCCCACTGCAGTTCAGGAAAGGTGACAACGCTGAAATGTCTGGGTGAGACACTTAAGTGTGGTTATGTACACACATAGCAATCTTAAATGTCTTTTAAAAAAAAAAAAAAACATTATTTATTTTTACGTGAGGGACTTCACTCATCATGAGGAAAAAAACTGCTCTAACAGTGTGTGGTGTACACAAGAAGGCCAACACTGCATACCACACATACGATCTTTTGACTGACACGTTTGAGTCTCCTCCGCCAAACCACATGTCTGCCATAGTGTCAAGGTTTAACTGTTAGATTCAACATGGTTGTGGTTACAAATGTTTATCCTTGTGATTTTTTTGTGGTAAATAATTGGAAACACTCAACACAACCTGTGGCTCATCTGTTATGCACAAGCACAAGCTTCAGGTCACGTCTTCATTGGCCATCGTTCCATTTTGTGGTGTGTTGACCTCATGTGTGTTGACATCTCTGAGGATTTGTGACCAAAAATATTGAATGAATGTTTTAAAATGTATTATTGGAGGTCCCAACTGCTAGGTGTGATTGTGAATGTGAATGGTTGTTTCTCTATGTTCCCTATGATTGGCTGGCAACCAGTTCAGGGTGTCCCCCCGCCTACTACCTGAACGTGGCTGGGATAGGCTCCAGTGCACCTGCGACCCTCTTGAGGATAAGTGGCTTGGGTAATGGATGGCGGTCCCAACTGGTTTTCAACCAGATTGCTAAATCCTTGAGAGCCCCTACCCAGCCTGTTTTACATGTTTCCCACCTCCAACACACCTGATTCAAATGATTAGGATCATGATCAGGCTTCTTCAAAGTTGAAAATACCATACTATACTGCAATCTTACGGAATTCTCCAAATGAATTATATTCAAAAGTGACAGAAACGGTTGCTTACGTTCGGTGTCTTAGTAAGTCTCACAGCTGGGAACACAGTTTGCGCATGGACATCCTGCTGTGATTGTTGCACCTACAGCCTGCACCTGGGTAGCAAGTCAGTTTTGGACATTTAGTTCAAACTAAAAACAAAATCCACCAAGTCACACTGGACTACACGGTTCACAGAGAAGATAAGGCTGACGTGCACTATTCTGTTCATAGAATGTGGCTTCAGACCCAAGTACTTGACTCGTATTGTTGGAGGAAACATCTCTCGGCCAGGCCAGTTTCCTTGGCAGGTCAGCCTTCATTTCAGCAGTGAACACCTCTGTGGAGGCTCTATCATAACATCACATTGGATCCTCACAGCAGCGCATTGTGTTTTTGGGTAAGTCATTCATACATTGATCTGTTTTGGCCATATTTATTCAACTTTTCCCTGAAGGCAACACTTCAACGTTACAGTATGTTGTAATTTTACAATTAAATAATTGTGTCTTGGGACATGATAACCTGTCATGGTGTGTTTATACGTTTATGTCGTGTACTGTATATTGGCTCACAATCAGCACTTGTTATGGTCTGTTACATTTTACATATGCCAGCATTGACAATGTTAATATTTTAGCATTCCATTCATTCTTATTCTGGATATTTGATGTGGCAGAGCTCATTAATTGTCCTTTCTGTTATCAGATTTGCAGACCCTTCCTTGTGGGTAGTCCATGCGGGAGAGGTAGAGCAACCAGTCCATGGTGCCCAATCTCTTGCAGTTGAGCAGATCATACATCACGCTCGCTATCACCCTAAAGGACTGGATTATGATATTGCACTTGTGAAACTCAGCAAGCCCCTTATTTTCAATGGTATGATGTTAGTTTATGCACTTAGGGGCATATTGTACCGTGTGCTTGAGTCCGAAAAGGTGCGCAGCTGCACATTTTTTTGGGTCAATGATTTAAGTATGTCATTCACACATCTTCATGGGAAATCTGAGTAGAGCCAAGCTTAAATGACGGCGTTTCCTGTCACCTATATTTCCAAACGGTAGGTTTGTCCCAAACATGACTGCTTATCTCCAAAAGGAACACCATGACAAATGTAAAACATATCGGTTATAAGAGCGTGTGTGCACTTGTGCAACCGCATTATCTATGGTGTTTTTACTTCCCCTTTAGATAAGATTTCCTTTTAAATTTAGTCGAGTTACCCAGTTTATACTGTAAGTCATAATTGTGGAAATAAAGTTTTGAAATGGTTCATCTTGATCTCGTTTTTTTCTTTTTTTATATTACATAAACAAGATAGAATTTGAACAGCCGCGTGTAGACTTTTCATATCCACTGCATCTGAAATGTCCTATGCCATTTTACCTCGTTTTTTTCTTTTTTTATATTACATAAACAAGAATTTGAACAGCCGCGTGTAGACTTTTCATTTCCACTGCATCTGAAATGTCCTATGCCATTTTATTTAGGATTTGTGGAGCCCATCTGCCTGCCGAATTATGGGGAAGAATTTGAGGAGGGTACCATGTGCTGGATCTCTGGTTGGGGAGCAACGGAGGACAAGGGTGAGCCCCACAAATCGGATTGCACGGCTACAAATAATTCATGACTGTACAAAGAAATAGTTTTCAATGTGCCGTGCCTTTTCAAGGGGAGACGAGTGTGGTTTTGCGTTCTGCCATGGTCCCCCTCCTCTCCACAAAGACCTGCAACCAGCCTCAGGTTTACCAGGGCTTCATCTCACCATGGATGATCTGTGCAGGATACTTGGGAGGAGGAATAGACTCCTGTCAGGTGATAATTCATCTTGTGATCTTGTTTCAGTGTATTATATAACACCACTGTACTGTTTTCCCATGATGTGATGATCCCAACAAGTGTATGTACAGACCCAGCCAAAAGTTGTTGTGAGCCAGGATGTGCACATTTCATTTTCATTCGAATTCATTTCTGCAGGGGGATAGTGGGGGTCCTCTCGCTTGTGAGGACTCATCTCGATGGAAGCTGGTTGGGACGACGAGCTGGGGCATTGGCTGTGCGATAAGGAACAAGCCAGGCGTGTATACCAGGATCACACATTCACTTCACTGGATCCGGCAACACATGGAGGTCAGTGCGTGAAACGAATCAAACCAGAGATTAAGACTTTGTGCGACTCACCGCCTCAATCAGAAGGTATTCATGAGCAACAAGGACATACAACGATGTGCAAAGACTGTATGGCAAAAACAGCCATCCATTTTCTTCCATTTATCTGACGTCGGGTCTCAGGGACAGCTTTTAATACCAGGGATGCCAGACTTCCCTCCCACAATTTAAAAATAAATTTTCAATATTTGCATATGTCTGACTGGAGTTTTATTCCTTAGTAGTCAAATTATGTTATATTTGTTCTCTGGATAATTCATCAAATCAATTCATTTTTATCACCAATTTGAAGCAGATGTTAACGTCTGACTGAACTGGCTGCCAGCCAATCACAGGGCACGCATAGATGAAAAACCATCCGCGCTCACACTCACATCGAGGGACAATTTCGGGTGTTCCATTAACCTGCCACGCATGTTTTGGGAATGTGGGAGGAACATTTGACAGAAATGTTAGGCCTAAGACTCATGTTTTCAGATTTAGTAAGTCTAATGTGATCAAAATATTTAAGAACAAGTATATGTATTCACAATGACTTATTCCAATGTTTTGAAATGCTCATGCGGTCTTGTTTAACTAAGATGCATAAGCCTCATTTTATACACCTGCCGATTTGTTTTAACCTTTCAAAACTCTTATCAGTGATGTTTTACAAGAACTATTCATTTTCACTTTACAGGGACTTTTAATATTGTCGTCTTGGGTTTTTTTTCCAGAGGGAAGAGGCTCCAAACGCAGCAACTATCAACTGAATCACCTTTTCGATTGAGACTGCGAGCCAGTTTGATAAGGCAGAAATTAAGAGTTGAGATTTTTTATTCCAAAATGGAAAGCTCTCAGTCAAACCAGACATGACAAAACATCATGCTTTATAAAAAGAAAAACAGGCATGAAAAGAGACGTTACGTTTGCAAACTACCCATCCCCATCCTGAGGACATCTCAGATATTCCCGCACATTAACAATACTCTCTCATTCAAAAATAAAAAAATCTATCCATCATCCATGCTGTCTAGGGACCAAAAAATTGTAACTAATTGACCCTTTCATGCACCAATAATCTGTAACCTGACAACATAAAATGTCCACTGTAGTAACCGCTGTCCCTGAAAGGGTTAATTGCACCATTTTCTGTAATTGCGATTAATCATATTCTGCTTCTACTTTCAATTTTTTATTTTATTTTTTTTTACAAAGCTTATAACAAATATTTACCTGAGTAAAACATTGAAATTTGTGTAAAATAATAAAAATTATACACGAACTCAAAGCCTGTTCCAACAGCTTTCTTTAAATGCAGTCCAATTTATTTATTTATTTATTTTTTAACCAATCAGTCAGACTTTTGCTCTTTTCGGTAGTAATAAAAGAACACAGAACTCGATTTTAAGTTTAAAACCAATTTAATTCTTTTTTTTTCAGTTTTTTAAGAAAACTTCACAAAGAACCCTGGAAAACAAGGTTGCTGCTTTTATGAATCTGTACATCAACATTTGTTACAAACGGAACAAAAACAAACAAACAAACAAACAAAAAAAAACACTATTTTCATATTATGTGTATGGATATAAAAATAAGCATCTGCCTTTTATTTTGAAACTCCCAAGAGCTTTGCTCTTTTGCAGAGGTCCATGTGAGAGCTGTGGAGTCAGTCTTGCACATATCTACTCAAAACACAAGCATGCAAAAAGAGACAAACCCTAACAATAGAACTTTAAAGTGTTGTCATCCAAACTTACAATTCAACAGGGGTGAAGAAAGACATGATGTTTGTCAATATTTATGAACATAGCATAACAAACTCGCTTCTGGTGTTTAACACTTTCCTCGGATGAATTCCATTTCTTTTCTCACTTAAATATACAAAGTGCAATCGCCTACAGCAACTAAATAAGTAAAAACAGTTTCTGAAAAACACGCACGGCAAAAGGTGGATTTTAGGAAGATTGGGATAATTCCCACAAATCCTGTTTTGTGCTCTGGATAAACCCAAATGTGTGTGTCCGTTTGTACGATGGCCATCCAAAAACCCGCTCGCTTTTGCAGACTCATTTGACATTTTGCGTGGACATGTACTGTAGTGTATGATGTTTGTGCGCATTATCTACTGGAGTGATTCACTGTTGTCAAGGCCCAGCCCAGCCATATCCGCGTCGTCGTCATCCTCTCCACTGTCCCCACATTCATCTTCACTATGGCCGCCGAGCATCACCTGCTGTACCGCCAGTGTCGCACCATCCGATGTCAGGCTGTGGAGACCCTCCATGTTCATCGTCACCATTGTACCTAAAAAACAGTCAAGGAACTTGAATGTCCGAGTAGAAATCTGCGGCAATGTTTACCCCAATAAAAACTTGGTAAAAATGGGGAAATAAAATCACACTCAGAGATGATCAAACTTATTCACGATGACCTAAAAAAATATTTAGGTTGCGCCGTGCACGTCAGATCTGTCGCTGTACCTGTACATGCGGCTGGCGTCGGGCTGAAACCTTCTATGTCCCAATTGGGTTCATTTAATAATTGTTTTGACAAAACTATACTGAAGTGTTGAGAATGGCTTTCTTTCTTTATTTGATGACGCAATGTTAATGGGTGAACATATATGTTTTTGGGGTCTCCTAAAAAGCGATGCTTTTAGAGATACAAGGATTTCGTCCGACGCTGGTGATGTGCGTCTTCCTTCGGGGAAGTCTTTAGTTAGAACGCAGTGCATTCATAGTTTCAGTCAATTTCGTAAATGTACTCTTTGGGGAGAAGTTAAAGAGCACAAACTCAGCGGTGTTGTGCGATTATTTTTGAGTCGCTGTGATAATCAAAATGACAAGCATTTGGATTGTGAATTTAATTTAGGGGTCTCCTCTGGTCGCAGTTAATGTACATTTTGCGGGAGTAGAGGTATCAGACTCATTGCTTCCAAAACGCAGTTGTCATATACTGTAAATCAGGGTTGCCCAACCAGTTGCGATCGACCGGTGGTCGCGATCGACTGGTCCCAAGTCAATCGCGAGGGTTGTCGGGGAAGAGATTGGTGTGTCTGTGAGGAATATTATATATTTTTGTGTTTGTGTACACTGCATCCTAACCATCCTATCAGTAAAAGTATTCAAAAATAAAATAAAAAAGCAGGTAATGTTTAACCGACGGTGGCGCATGAACTCCATCACTGGAAGTTGTTAGTGCTCAGCAGCTTGTGACATCTTGCGGTATGTTTTTTTCTTTCTTTCATTTTAAAAATTGTTCTTATTCCGTTTGTGTCATCTGCAATTTAACGATAGCACTGGCAAAAAAATGGGAATATGGAGCGCCAGGAGACACATTTTAAAAGGGTACATGTGAACTACGGTAGTGATGTTCCTTCGCTTAACATGCTGCAAAAGTGTGTCCCATGCCTCCGCGTTAGGTCCCCCCACTAAGGTAGGCAGTGATTTCCTTTTCATAAACTCGACTTGATTTTTCTGTTTTATTCATGTTAGGTGCCGTTATGGCTGCCGCTCATCATGGCATGCGTGTGTGTGCGCGCGAGTGTGCGTGCGGTAATGGTCGATCGCAAAGGTTGGTTGGCTTGAAAAGTAGGTCTTCGGTTAAAAGGGGTTGGGCACTTCTGCTGTGGCCAAAACAGTTTTCATAAATTAAATAAAATGTAAATAAGACAAAATCTGTGAGAATGTAAAACGCCATTTTGGCCATTTTGTAAGATTTTATTCATACCATCTGGCATTGTAACTTGCTGTGGTGTGCCACCCCCTGAGGCAATGGAGTCAGGCCAGAAGCGCTGCAGTGGCCTGTTTTGAGGAGTCTTCTTTTTAGTTTTAGGCGTCTCAGAGGAGCTGGCATCCAACATGGGTTGCAGAATCCGCCTTCGAGCATTTATAAACCTGCAAACACAAGGCAGCATATAGATTCTGTGTTTTTCTCCCCCAAGTGTGATTCTCTTCCCACAGGTATTGAGTAGACTTGAGTTATGAAACTATGCTGTAATGAGGCCACATTGCTCGTATCTCCCAAGAAACACATGCAAACATACATTAATAACAGCAAGCCAGTCAAGTTAATATAACTCACACATCTTATGTTTAAATACATGAGATAATTCAAACAATAGGGAGAGAAAAGAAGGGCTTTTGTGGGCTATTGGGGGAAACTTCACTCACCAGTTGTTGACCTGTAGAAGTGTCAAATTTGTCTGGCTGGCTATCTGTTTCTTTTCATCCTCCGTTGGGTAAGGGTGCTACAGAGGAAGGGAGGAAGACATTTTGTTGGTTTTGTATTTCAAGGTTGACAAATGACCCGACGTGCACAAAACTCACTCCAATGTGCTGAAAAAGCCATGAGCGCATGACATTTGTGGCATGCTTGGGTAGAACACCGCGTTTGTTTTTTGTCGAGCTGTCGTCATGATTGAAGAGGTTTAAGTCCTGATGAAACCGCAGCTGGAGCTGAGCAAAATGGAGAATAGGTTAGCCAAGAACAACGATACCATTGTAAATTGGTCATGTTAAACATACTCGATAAAAACAACCTAATTGCTGCATCATAAGAATTTTCTTAAAGCCTCTTAAAATTTCCAACTTCCACCCGGGGCAATTCATTTACCAAACGGGCCATGCAACAAACTTGGAATGGTTGTCGATGGCAATGTCAACACGCTCACCTCAATCATGACCCGTATGTCAGTGTATTTTTTTAAAAAACAGAATCAAATGATATTGTTTCAATAAGAGGCTGCTTGCTGTGATGTATAATTAGATTTAAAAAAAAAAAAGCAAACCAAATTACAGTCATTAAAATTACATTACCGTAGCATCACTATCTAACTCAACAATTTTAAAAAAGTGCCTACAGTGAGCATCATTTTTTCAGTTTTTTAAGTGAGCTGTTCACTCGTAGATTATTTATACAGTGGACCACCGAAATTTGTGGATGATAGGGACCAGGCCACCCCGTGAAGAGCAAAAAATTCACATAATGCTGACCTTCTCTGTACTCATGGATGCAGATGGCACGGGGGACGTCCCCCTGACTTTCATGGTAACTGTTGCCCCTCCCACCCTCACTTTGGCGACGTAAGAACATATACAACTCGAGTTAGATATACATCAGTAGATTTGTGTCCCAAGCGCGAGCATATCATTTCAAATTTTTAGTACACGGGCCCTGTGGATTTATCATGGCATTAATGACCCAGTAAAGGGGTGTCATCCATCCATCCATTTTCAACACTGCTCATCAGGGTGCTGGAGCCAATCCCAGCTGACTTTGGGCAAAAAGCGGACTATACCCTGAATTTGTTGCCAGTCAGTCGCAGGGAAAGGGGTCAAACCTTTATTAAAATACAGTAACCTCTCGCCACTTCTCGCTTCAAGTTTTGTGGCTTCAGTTTTCCTAAACTACTCTATTCATTAAAAAAAATAAATAATAATAAAATTCCGCAAGAGAAAGCGATTCGGAGTATAAGGTTGAATTTGTTGCCAGTCAGTCGCAGGGAAAGGGGTCAAACCTTTATTAAAATACAGTAACCTCTCGCCACTTCTCGCTTCAAGTTTTGTGGCTTCAGTTTTCCTAAAATACTCTATTCATTAAAAAAATTAAATTGCGTATTTTCCGCAAGAGAAAGCGATTCGGAGTATAAGGCGAATCTTTAGTGAATGGCCTATTTTAAAACCGTTTTCATATATTGGGCGCACCGCATTAGAAGGCGCATAAAATAGAAGCCACGTTAGTGGCTGCAGTTGTGTTAGGCATCCACTAGATGGAGCTACACCAAAGGAATACAATAACTTTATTTGTATAGCACTTTCACAACCGCTGCAGCTGTAACAAAGCGCTTTACAGTACCTTTAAAATACTATGTCCAAGAAATCAGGAATATTGAGTCATACATAAAGGCAGGCGCATTGGATTGATTATAAGGCGCACTGTCGGCTTTTGAGAACATTGAATGCTTTTAGGTGCGCCTTATAGTGCGGAAAGTACGGTAATCAAAAAAGAAAAAAGAAAAAAATACAGCCATATCGGCATCCATATTGCGGTAAGAGATGTTTCATGTTGATGTGCGAGAGAGGTTTCCCTGCATTTTGGACAAAGAGATGAGGCTCAGACTCCGAGGCTTTGTGCATGCTTGTACTGGACTGGACAGGTCACAGGCACTCATCCAAGTCGCATGATTGGTTCCCGGTGCAACATCGACCAATGAGAGCACAACTGGATTTATCCCGTGAGCTGACTGAGCTGCACCCAGCACCTTCCTTTGTTGTGTTTCGTCACACTGTTTACTGTCTCACATACTGTTTCTTAGTGTTGTGTTCATGATAACTTTTTTGGTTTTCGTTTTTTGATTCGTTAAACTGCGCTCCAACCAATTCCCGCCATTGAAGCAATGTGTCCTGGGTGTGTGGAATCATGTAAGCCCGCTCGTCCCTCTACGAAGATGACACCATCAACGGGGACACATCTCTAACACTGTCAAAGTTGGGTGTGTGGAATCATGTAAGCCCGCTCGTCCCTCCACGAAGATGACACCATCAATGGGGACACATCTCTTCAACACTGTCAAAGCGATGGTTCGCAGCCTTGACCGGGTCACGGAGCCTTATTTTGACGCTTTCCTGCCGGGCCCGGTCACAAGGAAGCAGTCACAGCTCAGACGAAAGCTCAAACTGTCAGCTAGGTAAGTCACGAAAGTCACTTATGATAAGTATAATACATGGACCTCCGTTTCCCTTGCCTGGACGCGGGTCACCAGGGCCCCCACTCTGGAGCCAAGCCTGGAGGTGGGGCTCGCTGGCGAGCGCCTGGTGGCCGGGCCTACACCCATGGGGCCTGGCTGGGCTCAGCCCGAAGAAGTAAACGTGGGTCTCCCTTCCCATGGGGTCACCACCTGTAGGAGGGGCCAACAAAAGCTAGCCTAGGGACATGGAATGTCACCTCTCTTGCAGGGAAAGAGCCTGTGCTGATGTGCAAGGCAGAGATGTTCCAACTTGACAGAGTCGGACTTGCCTCCACACACAGAGGGGTTGGACTCTTTTCCACTCTGAAGTTGCCCACAGTGAGCGGCGCAGAGCAGGTGTGGGCATACTCATTGCCTACCAGCTCATTACCTGTACATCATCGTCTGATACTACATGGTGAGCGAGTTGAAGGGGTGCGTGTATATACTGTAATTTCTCGGAATATGGCTGGATTAAAAAAAAAAAAAAAAAACAACAAAAACTTACACAGATGAACATATTCAGACAATAGTGAACAAAGTAATACAGCTATAAACATAAGGATTTACCTAACTGGTTCTACTTGGGATGTAGGGAGGGATGAAATGTTAACAGTAAATAGAGCTATAGTTCGATCGGTGTTTGACAATGGATTTGTGGTCCATGGCTGCGCAGCCAAGACCGCTTTGGCTAAACGTGATGTGGTTCAGGCAAGGACACTTAGAATATGTGTGGATGCAGTGAGCACTACCTCAGTCTCTGCTCTACTCGTGGAAACCGGAGAAAGTCCTTTGTATTTTGTATTACGAAACTGGCCTTTAATTATATTATCAAGTGAAAAGGATTTGGAGGATCACTTCTCTTCGCATCAGTATTTGATGATAGCTGGCTATATAGAAAAGGAACAGATAGAGAGAGTTTTTTTTTTCAAACAGTCTGTTAAAAATCAAATTGTCCATCCCTGTTTACAGGGTAGAGACATTGTGGGTCCTGTGATTTGGCCTGCCATTCAACCTGGGTTATAATCTGACCCTGACATAGATGTTTCAGTATATGAAGCGGTACGACATGGTTACAAAAGGGATTTATGTAAATACGCACCTTAGGAATGAAAGGGTCGATGCTGCATAATTTACAATGATGGGTCAAGGGATCCGACGAGCTGTCAAGTGAGTTTTGGTATTTAAGTTCCTCAGTTAGAGTTTAGACAGGGTCGACAGCTTCCTGATGGCATTGCTGTCTTCATGGTCGAATTGATTGGGATTCATTGGTCACTGTGGTGGGTAAAAGAAGTGGGGGTTAAAATTTCTTTAATTTGCACTGATTCATTGTCATCGCTGGTGGCATTGGGAAGAGGTGGCGGTAGGGCTCAACCTGATCTCGTGATTGAATGTTGATTTTCAGGTTGGAGATGATCGGTTACGGAATGGGCTTATTGTGGGTCGGGGATGAGATCTTACCCCACGTGGTGGAGTTTAAGTATCTTGGGGTCTTGTTCACGAGTGAGGGCGGGAGGGAGGGGGAGATTGACAGACGGGTCACTACGGCGTCTGCTGTGATGCGAACTTTGTATCGGTCTTTCGTGGGGAAGAAGGAGCTGAGCCAAAAGGCGAAGCTCTCAATTTACCGGTCGACCTACGTTCCAACCCTCCTCACCTATGGTTACGAGCTATGGGTCATGACCGAAAGAATGAGATGCTGGACACAAGAGGCCGAAATGAGTTTTTTCCGCAGGGTGTCCGGGCTCTCCCTTAAGATAAGCTAAGAAGCTCGGTCATCCGGGAGGGGCTCAGAGGTGAGCCGCTTTCCTCCATGTCGAGAGGTGGCTTGGGCATTTGTTAAGATGCCTCCTGGACGGCTCCCTGGCGAGGTGTTCCGGGCATATCCTACCGCCAGGAGGCCCGGGGACGACCCAGGAAACGCTGGAGAGTTTGTCTCCCGGTTAGCCTCGGAACACCTTGGGATCACGCAGGAAGAGCTGAAAGAAGTGGTTGGGGAGAGGGAAGTCTGGGCTTCTCTGCTACAGCTTTTGGCCCCGCGACCCGACTTCGGATAAGCGGGAGAAAATGGATGAATGGATGCCAACAAATGTGGGTGTCATGGGCAATGAAATAGCAGATGAGATTACCAAATCGAGAACAAACCATTCAGGAGTACAGATCTAAGTGTCCTTGGGGAGCATGGAATCTCATGCCAAAATTAGGGAAGAAATACTTTCTAAGTGAATAATGGCAATAAACGTGGAATACTGAAAGGAGAGGGAGGAATCTTTAACACATTAATCCACTAGCGGAGTGTACTGTTACTCCATGTTTCACAAGGCAAGAGGATACAAAATTGACAGGGCTTTGGCTCACTGTGGACTGGCTGGTGGGCTCTACTTATGATGAAAACATTGTGATGGCTGTTGTGAGGTTTGTGGTGTAAGGAAGTCAGAGGAGCAGATGTGATGCTGCAATGTCCATCATATGCAGCATCGATTGAGGTAATGGCTGGGTTAGGTTTAGGGGGCATGTCATTTGGAATGATGTTGGGGGCCAAATGGTTCACTAAGGCAGAGGAGAAGGGTGGCTTTGCAGTTTTTTTTTTAAGAAACACTGGGCTGTATCCAAAAACTGAACAGGTGTTAGTTTTGGCTTGCTATGCGTGCTAGTCATCTGACCAATGGACGGCAGCAATGCACTTAATGTGCCCAGTCTGCCGGAAAGAAAAAAAGAAGGGAATGTGTTCACTTTATACAGCAAAACATGATATCATGAGTGAAATGAGCAGCTTCCACATTTGCAGATAAGTATAGATGCTGATTAAGAATCCTTGCTATGTTATTTATATGCGGTGTTTGGTGATGTATATTGCAAGTAAAGTTAGCCTCAACTGACAGTCGGTTGGCTGGGCAACTTCAGTCACTGTGCGTGACTCAAATTGACGCTACAGGTTGGATTATTAAGTGTATTTTAATGTATCAAACAATGGAATCCTTCATTTTATGGGCTATTAACCCAGATTGATGCTATTTGCTTACTTAGGCAATTACACAAAATTAGATTTTTATCAAGCATCGTGCATGTTGAAATGTATTGCGTTTCACTAAGTGTAAATGTCATGGCTATCGTGACTGTATTTGCTATTTTATGCTAAAAACCCACAAAGAGTTTCAGTACAAAAAAATCCCCGACATGATACAGCAAGTTCTGAGGTGGACCAACACACAATTAGTTGTTCAATATTTTTATCATTAAATTTAATGCTCATTTAGAATATTAAATTATGAATTGCCTTTGCATGATGTGGCAATGTACAGCCCATCAAATGCACAGAAGGAGAAATTCTATTTCCAGGTTTAAGCCAGCGAGACACAACCGGCCGCTGTCAAGTCAAAAATACAATGTATACCGTCCACATATTTTGTGTTTTCCATCAATATTGAACCGGGAAACCATATTTACAACTTCTATATGCAACATAGATGAAGTCATGCAAAAGTGATTTTGCGAAAGGTACTCAAAGCTCACCCCCAGCACTCATTCATTCTGAATAGAGGGCTTAATGGCTGCCCCTTCGAATCAATGGCTCGTCATCTTAACTCTGCGCCAACCCTGAGGCAGGAGCAACAGCCTGTCCGGCAAAGGAAGCGGCGACACTACTCTGGCGGCAAGAAACTTCTCATTCAAGTGGATGGAACCCAGTGAGTGCAAGGCTGTAGTCAAGTCCAACTTTATCCAATCCAAGTCACAAATTCGGGTTACAAAGGTCCAAGTCAAGTCCCACTCAAGTCAGAGTGACAAAGAGTCCAAGTCAAGTTCGAGTTCACAAGGTCCGAGTCCGAGTCCATATGAGATCAAGAGTTAACGTTAAGACAGAAAAATAGAACTGCAAAATTTGAGAAACTTCATTATGTTCAACATTCTTGCCAAGGAGTCTGAGTCAAGTCCAAGACAACAAAAAACATGTCGAAAAAAATTGCCTCTCCCCTTTGAGCAGCTGACCCATGTGTCCAGATATATTATTAGAGTACTCTCCTCTGTGAGCACTTACGATAGTGATTTCTGCTTGTGCAGTCAATCAGTAATTGACAATCATGTGAATATGAGAACAGCTCCCATTACCGCTTATTTCGACCCCTGATATCTCTCTCTCTCTCTGGAAAGGGGTGTGGGGGGTGCACACACATAAATTATACACACAATTTTCAGTGTTCTCAATGTATTTGTGTAGGAATTATGATGGTTACTGTTAGGTTTATTCACTTTTTTCAAACAGTGCTATTTTTCTTTTCAGTAAAATGAATGACCACTACAAGCTGTACCCGCCTACTGCCTGAAGACAGCTGGGATCGGCCCCCAGCATGCCAACAACCCGAAGGAGGCAAAGCGGTTCGGAGAATGGATGGAATGAACTTTTGTGTTAGTCTTTTGAGCTAACGCCAACGTCAGAAGCATCAAAGAAAGAGAAACGACAAACCTGATTGTTTTGGACACGTAGAGTCCCTGGTGAGATGGCCTGTGTTACTACTTGTCCTTGGTGAGTGACGACTGTTACAGGCTGATACACTGTGCCACCTGGGAGGAATGCACAATGGTTATATTGGAGTTGCTGGAGGTAGGCAGCTTTGTCAGAGTGCCATTTTCGACATGAGCTGCTCTTTCGCTGTAATAATGCAGTAACAGGACAGTTACCTGTCGGTGTGGTAGTATGCCATGATGACATACCTGCAACCACCTGGGTGGGATTTACTGCCGTGACGGTGACATTTCCTTGTTGCAGGGCTGAAGCCGGCACCACAATTTGACCCTGAGGACTCCCTGAGATGGAACAGGGGACCTGATAACAAAAGGGCCTTGGATTGATTGTTCACGATAACCTCAAACTGACATTATGAGGGTGACTTGATGGTGATCGCTGACCTGGGATTTGGCTGGTGAGAAACTTGGGGCCTGGCTTTGAACAGGTGAGTAAGGACTACCAGGCTCTCCACTCAGTAGGGTCTCACTGTTCATTTTAGTCTTGAGGCAAGCAATGTAACGGCTGCAGAAGTCCTTGCACAGGTCACTCACCTTCTCCAACTCCAACAGGTGGATTCGCAGCACCTGGATGGCTTTTACCATCTGCAAAAAAAATAAATAAATAAATAAAAAGATCACATTTTAGGAAAGCGTCTTGGATTTGTGGACACACAGTCAAGCAGCAACGTACATGTAAAAAATGCAAATACGTTTTTAAAGTCAAAAACAAACATACACGGTCAGAAACAAGGTGGCCAAAGTTGAAACGGTCATTCATTTTGTTCTTATAAATACCAAAGTGATCACTTCTCACTGTTGAACAATCATTCATTTTGGAATTATCACTGAAATATTCCCATATTTCCACATGACATTGCACAAAATACAATCCCCAAGAACCCAGGTTAGCTAGTAAATCCCAAGCCTTGTGAAAATAACACAAGGTAAAATAAATACGATAAAGACAGAAGGGTAATGCTTATTCAAGGCTTCAATGTATGCAAAGATGCAAGTTAAGCACCTATCTATGTTTAAAAACGGATGTCTCGAAGCCACATCTTTATGGAATGATCTCGTACCACAAGTACATTTGATTTCAACCTGCCGGACTAAAATATAGAAACGTTTGCCAAAGAGACAATGTGGAGCTGGCATATCATTGTTGGTCGGAGGATATAAGCTCACCAAGTTGTCAAGTTCTGGATCTTCACTGAAAAAGGGCTTTCCGTCCTTCTCCTGAGAGCGGACAAAATTCTCAATGTCCACATCAAAGCTTGCCGACGTGATACACTCAGAACTAAGAGTGGACAGCTCACACTTCTCAAACAGCAGAGCCAACAAAGGGAACAGAGGATGTCTGCAAAAGGGAAATATATGGGTCATTTTCACATAATTTGGTCAAAATAACAGTTAATAACAGCTTCCTCTTCATGGCATGCCAACTCACCCATGTAATTAAGATCCCTTTATACTCCTAAATGCGTGCATTTCAAAAACTGTTCTTTCCAATAAATTGGCAGAATGTCAATGATACACAATTCCGTCGAATCGTGTCGCATGCTGTCCATAATGTGATAAACATGTTGCAAGTAAAAATTATGTTTGGTTCCTTTCCTTCTGTGTCCACAAGCTACCTTCTACGATTTACTACTATACTTACCGTACTATACACTTAAACCAGAACAACTTCAGTACGTTGAACCGGAAGTTGAATGGGGGTTCCCTCTTGGGGTTTGCATTGGACAGGGGGCCCGAAACATAAGTCTACCTCTGAATGTCTCGGGGGGGATTTTATGAGTGGGCAAGTCAAAGTTTGGACTTACATCCCACTGAAATGTTACATGACCTTAAATGGGCAGATCATGCTAAAAAAACTCACGAATATGTGAGTTAAATCAATTCAGCACACAAGAGTGAACAAAAATTCCTGCACAGCCATGCTGAAGACTAAATCAGCATTCATTGCAAACACTTGATTACAGTTACGAATGCCAAGATTAGGTTCAAGGTGAAGCCGGTAGGTTTATGCTGAATGATTATACTGCATTTCAGAATCACTTCGGTTGTTTTGGTGAGCTATTAAAAAAATGGCGAAATGATCTGAAACATTTAAGTGTGATTAAAAGGAAGAAAGACACACACACACACACACACACACACACACACACACACACACACACACACACACACACACACACACCCTACAGCAGTCAGACA
>NW_017805479.1:526525-588942 GCF_001891065.2 Hippocampus comes | reverse complement strand
AGAAGAAATAAAAAAAAAACACACACACACACACACACACACACACACACACACACACACACACACACACACACACACACACACACTTCAGAAATCAGACACAGAGACTTCGTTGTACCGATATATGGAGGCTTTGTCCACGTCCATGGGCGTCTGTGGATCTGTGAGTGTCGGGCTGGGTGCCTCTGCTAACATCCCCTCAAACTTGTCTTCTGTATCACTCTCTAACTTGGCTACTCCTTGCATCTGCTGAAGATAAATAAAGATCAACTATTTAAAATCACTGCAACAAGACACAAACAGAGGGCAACACACAGAAACCGACAGAAAATGTGAAAGGTTTTGAGCTGGGGTTTCACGATCACATCATGTGAAGGGCCAAGGGACCAAGGGGAGCCAGAGGGCAAAGTCACAAACAGAGCCTTGCTTTACTATGGCCCTTGTGAAGACTCACGTTGACACAATGTGGCTACTACTTCTAAAATATTTGGCTTTGACGAGAAAAAGATGAACAGTTGACAAGAGACCAACAGTTCAGCTCTTATTTTCAGGTATTGACAACAGCAACTAATATACAACTTTGGCTGGATTAACACTGCAAAATATGTGCCACTTTTCTATTTTCAGTATGTGCAGATTTCAAGTGACACATGGGATGTCACTTTCAATTTCATGACATATAAAACACTCAGACGCCAATATTTGCATCAATAAATAATATAAATTGTGAATAATATAAATTGTGAACGTGACATACCATGTGGGTGGCCTGGACTGAATCTTTGTCCGACGATTTAAAAGAAATTTGTAAAATTGACTTTTTTTAATTACTCAGTACACAGGGCTTGACTTTGACTTTCTACATCACCAGCCATGGTGGCTTTAGGTTTCCCAGAATTACTAGTCACTCTGCAATTTCACGAACCACCAATTGTTTTTTGGGTAATCAGGGTTTTGTGCAACCAAGTTCTATATTCGGCAAAACAAGTCAGAGATGAAGATAAAAGAGAATCAAAACAAAATGAAAACTGGAAAAATGGTGTTGATAATGGGGTATATGCCAAAGGATTCCGGTTCAACTGTCAAAAGCGGCCCATTTATTTCCGTCCCGCCTCCTCCCACAAATTGGCTACATTCTTGGCAAGATCACTGCTATTCTTGGCTCTGCTTTTGCTCAATGACGTATGTCGTAACATAAAAGCCAATCCATCCACCTCAGCTGCTTCATGAGACAAAGGCTTCAAAATGTTCACATTCAAATTATATTCATAACTATGGAGGTGTAAGCATGCCGTTTTCTTTTGTGTTAACCATGCATTCCCTTTGTGGCGAATGCTAATGCTAGCATATTTATAATGATACGTACTTGCATGGCAATCTTGGACAAAAACTGCAAGTGGGGCTTTTATTTGGGTCGAGTTGGAGACTTAACTGTACATGTTATAAATTCATGTAAGTGATATAAACGGACAAGATAGTAATGAAATGTTTGTGACTTCATCTCATTTGCATAATTATTTAGTACTCTGTTAAGTGCTGTTAGTAATGCTAGATCAGGGGTGTCAAACTCATTTTTGTCGTGGGCCACATTGTAGTTACGGTTTCCTTTGGAGGGCCGTTATGAATTATGGGAACTCATATAAATGTTTCATCCCCTCCACATATTACATTCACAGCGCAGAACAAATTGATGAATAACTACTTTTAAAATTAGAAGTAAAAAATAATAACCTTTATTGTGGATTACATGTGACAATATGAAATTTTGGTTCTGACTTTAGCAAGCATCATGGAACTTGACATGCTTGATTTGCTTTCGCGGGCCACATAAAATGATGTGGCGGGCCAGATCTGGCCCCCGGGCCTTGACTTTGACACCTGTGTGCTAGATATTGTTCTTTGTGTTGCATGCAACACATATACAGTAGAGCACGGGTGTAGAGGGGGAAAAAACAAAAACAAAACATTTGTGGGTCTGTGTGCGTGTTAATATGATATATTTTTGTGTTGGTGCACACTGCACTCTTGGCATCCTATCTGTGACCTGCATCACCGAAAGTTGTTCGCAGTCAGCAGTCTGGAATTGCAGCTTGCAATCAGTGCTGTTGCGCTCTATCGTTATTATTATTATTGTCATTGAGAATTTGTTTCATGTTCAATTCACAGAGGGCACGGGCAAAAATGGGAATCTCCAGTGCCAGGAGAAGCATTTTAAAACGGTACACGTGAGCTACGATCATTCACACGCTGCAAAAGTGCGTCCCATGCCTCTGCGTCAGGTCTCTACTAAGGTAGGCAGTGATTTGCTTTTCAAAAACTTTTGTGTCTACTTTATTTTTCTGTTTGTTTCATCTTAGGGGCCGTTATGGCTATTGCTCATTAGGGCATGTGTATGTAAGTGCCTGCATATACACGCGTGTGTGGTAACGAGTCGATCGTGGGAGGTTGGTTGATCGAAAAGTAGATCTTTGGTCAAAAAAGGTTGGGTACCCCTGCAGTAGAGTGTGACTGTAAATGCCCCTTCCGAGATAAGAATAGCTATGATGAATTTAAAGTATCCTAACATTTGTTCATTGTGACGGAGTGTTGTGAGGGATTCTTGCTCTGTGGTAGTTGAAAGCTGTCGATGCATGCCTCAAATCCGTTCCTCCAATGCACAGCTGCACAAAGACAGAAATGCAGTTATACAGTATAAACCGAGAAGCATGGTAACTGTTCTGTTCATGTAGATTCAGTCGTAGCCATAGATGGTTTTACATGTTAAAATTGTCAGCTGTCACCACAAGGTATGAAAGCAGGTCCGGACAACAACAGGGTCCGGACCTTTCAGCTCAACCAAAAGAAAGATGACTTGTGCAAAGAGTAAAGTTTGAGTTATTACTTTACTGTCCCACTGGTAGGTGTTACAGAAGCATGTTAATGCCACGTACCCCCAACCCCCCCAAAAAAAGCTTTTATTTTGAAGTTGTTACCGGCAGCGTGTCGCGGCGTTAACAGCTGACTTAACTGTGAAGAACTTGGGCGTCATCTTTGATTCTGAGTTTTTAACATGAGAAACAGAACGTCTCTCATGTTAAAAACATTACAAAGATTGTTTTTTATCATCTCAAGAACATAGCCAGAGTCCGCCCATTTCTCTCTCTCAGGCCAACATGGAAGTGCAGATGCATGCTTTTATTTCCTGCCGCTTAGATTACTGTAATGCCCTGCTCTCTGGTCTTGTTTATATAAAAAAAAAAAAAAAAAAAAAAAAAAAAAGAGTTATTCTAAGGTTACAAATCCTCCAAATTTTGGCCGCACGAGTCTTGACAAGGACCAGAGGGCGGGAACACCTTACACCAGTGTTAAAAATCGCTGCATTGGCTCCTTGTGTGTTTTAAGATTGAGTTTAAAGTGCTCTTATTAGTTTTTAAATGTCTTAACGGTCTCGAGTCATCTTACTTATCTGACCTGCTTTTATCATATCAGATGTCGCGGATGATGAGGTCCTCTGGCACTGGCCTTTTATAATTATTCTCAGGGTGAGGACCAAAACACATGGTGAGGCTGCATTCAGCCATTTTGGTCCCCAGCTATGGAAAAGCCTGCCAGAGAACATCAGGTCTTCAGAGACTGTCAACGTTTTTAAGGGGGAGGCACATCTTTTTAGCTTGGTGTTTAAATAACATCTTTATGTCATTAATTTAATTCATTTTATATATATATGACTTTTTAATAAATCAGCCTTCCACTAGCGTGTTGTTTTAGCCAGCAAATTTGCAGCTATGCTTCTGACGTCACTTTGTCTCAGACCCAAATTTATGGTGACAGACTTATCTAAATTTCCAGTGATGTATCTAGAAATAGATAGTGTACTGCTATGCACAGTTTAAATTTAAGTATATGTTGATTATCTAAAAATAAAAAACAGTCGGTACTTATCACGTGGAATTTTTTTTTGGTCTTTTGTATCTTTAACCAAGCAAAAAAAAATATATATATATTTAGGGCCCCAACAGTGACTGCTGCGAGGCCCCTATTGTTTTTGTAGAAATTATTAGGGCCCGAACAGCGACTGCGGCTCGCTGCAGCCTTCGTGGAGACACACAGTAAATAGCTTAATGCATGTTTATTGTCTCTTTTGTCCGTGATTAAAGCATTTTAAAAACATGAACCGACTCAAGTGGATTACTACCAAACTAGATAAAACAGCGTATATGGGCGAAAGCCATGACTGATTTTCATCATTCAAGATAAATGTCTCACCAGACAAAACATCCTCTTCTTTGTGAATTGCATTTATGATCCGCTGTGAATGTTCGCACCAGTGGTTCTCTACCTCCAAACTGGAATTTACAAGAGCTGTGTAGACTAAAGTTGAGCTGTTATGTCGCAGTTCCAGACAATGGTTCAAATAGATGAACGTTCCAGAACTGCTTGTCAAGTTTGAATTCGACATGTTTCAATCCAGTGCAATTTGGAGAATCAGTTTTTGCTCATTTGTCATTGGAAAGGCCAGAGACGATCCTCTCAAGCCGACCACAATTTCACGCCTGGGATTAACTGTGCCAGGGCACAGAGAATGTTGAGGAGACAATTACAGGTCAAGGACTGTGTTCTGGACAGATAGCACAGGCGTGCTATGGTACATTAACAACCAAACCACAAGATTCCGTACATTCCAAGCCAACAGGGCAGTTGCTTGGATATTTGCAAATTAAAGATCACATTGCTCTGTCTGGCAAGAAAAAGAAGGGAACTCTGTGCAAACATTGGACCAGCTGATGTTGGCTAACGGCAGCTTCAAAATGATAGCAACCTACAAAAAGAAAACGAGAAGTAGCATATAAAACAACTCAATTCTTCAAGAGGGAGGGAATCCTGAGAGTTGGAGTAAGGCTTATGAGAGCAGCCATGCCAGAGGAGGCTAAACACCCTGTCCTCTTTGAATAAGGACCTTCAAATGTCAGAGCTCATTTTAACCAGAAATCCACAACCATGGTCTTTCCAAGATACGTCAAAAATTCTGTATTCCCAGTGCAAATGCGGCCGTCAAAAGAGTTCTGTACGGATGTGTCGTCTGCAGGCAGCTACACGGTACTACTGGTACAACAGCAGATGTCTGACCTACCACAGGAGAGAGTCTTCCCAGATGAGCCACCATTCACAAGAACTGCGGTGAACTACTTCAATCCTTTCAAGGTAAAGAGTGGAAGAGGCATAAGACATTCACATGGATGTGGCGGGTTCCCTGGACACAGACTCGTTTATTAACGCAGGTGTCTCGGGAGTGGCATTCCTTTCAGCTGGAACTGGGCCTTGATGTGCTCCAACCACGGTCATGGGTTGTGTTGCCTAAAGTACTTATTGTGTTTCCAATATGGTGCATTTAGGTTTCTGTCAGTTGCCTCCGGAGTCCCACAGGCTAAAAAGGCAGATAGGACTCCTCTTCCATTTTTCGGGATACCTGACCGTCAGTGTGCACCAGCGGGCTTGAGGATTGCTGCAATGACAGCCACCAACCACCTTACAGCCACCGATGTGATCGACCGCCTCAACAATAGAGGGATGAAACATGGTCCACTCAGACTCAATGTTCCATGCCTCCCCCAGGATGTGGGCAAAGTTCTGCCGGAGGTGAGAGTTGAAACTCTTCCTGACATGATTCTGCCAGACGTTCCCAGCAAACCCTCACACTACGTTTGGGTCTGCCAAGTGGGACTAGCGTCTTCCCACACCATCAGAGCCAACACACCACCAGGTGGTGATCACTCTACAGCCCATCCCTCTATTCAACCGAGTGTCCAAAACAAATCCACTGACAGCACCACATGGTGAAGCAAAGAAATAATCAAGTTAAATGGTTTACATTTTGTGAACATATATACCTTATTACTATTTAAACAAAATGAAATACATTTGTGTCAGAAAAGGTGCTGTATGATAATCCAACATCTGTTTTGCTCACCCACCTGTTGCTTTCCCTTGGAGTATTTGTCAATGGAAACCGAATGGGCTGCCATCACGTTCAATGCAGATGCTGCAAACACTCAGGCATTATCGATTGTGCCAATAGGTAGTCAACCTATACAAAACACAAACTTAATTTTATTTAAAAACAAACAAACAAACAAAAAACGTCAATTACATGTCAATATGGGGGGTGGGGGTATATTTAAATGTTATGATTCTTTGTAAACCAAACGACTTATTGCAAATTATTTTTATTTGGGCCCGAGCAGCAGCGAGGTCCCTATTATTTTTGCAAAAATTATTAGTAGTACGAGTAGTATGATGAGAACACACACACACACACACACACACACACACACACACACACACACACACACACACACAAAACCGGGTTTAGGATTATAGTATTTTGGGGGGTTCCATTTGTTTTTCCTTATTTCAGATGAATGAAAACTTTGAAACACAACATTAGATGTCAAATCAAATTAAGATAGGGGTTACACATATTTTTAAATATTTGCCGCCACAGTGCATAACTGGTGTCTCGGAAACACTATGTAGCTCAACAGATACAACACGACACGCTTTTCCGTTGCACTTTCAAATATCGCGTTACCTTCGAACTACTTTTAACACACCCACAACGCTCTTAGCTTTTAGCTCGGTGTCAGCAACAATTTATGTTTGTGGCGGCAAAGCGTGACCATGTTCGACGAAGCCAAGTGTAATAATGTTTAGCGACCAAATAAATACTTAGAATATGCAGACCCTCTCTCTTTAACTCTCTATGTTGCTCGCCTGTGACACGGGCCAAGTCCTCGGCTAACATTAGCAAAATAGCTAACTTTTATTTATAAGTGGCTGGCCTGCTGGTACGATTGAAATACAAACCGCCATATTACCCTAAATGATCATTGGCAAAAACTATTTTGTTGCGACATTCAGAACTCCGCTTAAGGAATATACGATAGTGGAGGCGTACGGCAAATCTTGTAGCGATACAGGATGTGAAATGACTGGGCGCTGAAAAATAATTCTGGGTTTATTGAATGATTACAAACTGTATTTGGCATAATTTTACTCAGCGACGTTTTAAGAACCAACACTGAGGTTGCCCACAGCTTTCAGACAACAGCCATTCATGGAGGACAGCCGCCTTCTTATCCCTCCCCTTCGCGCTAGCATTACAGCTGTCGGGCCTCGTTTTGAGCGTTAGCCGTGTGATTTTCCACAACCCTCGTCTAAACAGCGACATGTTTTTTCAGCCTCCTTCTCTTGTGAACAGCATTTATTTTTCCACGATGCTGCTCTGCCTCATCAAGCATCTGTTTCCCCAGCAGAATCCGCGTTTCTCGCCCTGGGGCATTTTTGCGTTGAGCGCAGATTGTTTGATTGATAGGGACGGAAAAGAGGGATTTTGAGTGACAGCTTACCTGAGTGCCAATCTTCGTCACACTGACAAGCGGCTGCAGCAATCGGGACCCGCAGTTGTCGCTGTGCGTCATCACGTATGAGCACGCAGGGACGTTTAGAACATTAATATTTATAAGGTGGGCGGTCAATGACGTTGTGCAGCACTCTTGACTGCCCCTGCACTGTCGGGTTTATTCTGCCCAATGACTCCACCCGATTGGTTTGTCCGTGTGTTTCCAATATAGTACGTTTAGATGTTGATTTACATATTCCCGTCGATGCCTATTCACAAATAAACAAAAACAGCACTGATCTAAATTGGAAATATACATTAATTAGTTGCTTGGTATTAGCTATTAATAGTTGAGCCACTTTCTGGGCCACAATCAATCACTCGAAATATACTCAGGCAGACACATTTCAACAAATGGCTTTCTTTAACCGAACATTTTATGGCGTGTGGGACACACTTGAAGAACCCAGAATTAACTGGCTATGCGGTTTTGTTTTTTTTCATTTGGAGAATGTCTCTGGAAAGGACTAAATTAAAGCACTCGAGATGGTTGCTTGATGTCTAACCGTTCCACTGTCTCAAAGAGTAAAACAGGACAATGATCCCTGAATGTTTGGAAAAAACAATAAAAAATTCTCTGCAGCTAAATTTAACTAAACTTAAGGCAGCCATTAATGCAAGTATATTTCTGACATTTTTCTCCATTGGGCGTCCTTTTTCTCCCTCAAAACAGCAGATGGACAAATTGCAAACAGAAACACCCACACATTTTGTTAAATACTGCATGTGAATTTACAATCAAGACAAGCTTTAATGAGGCATTTTATTTTTTTCTTTGTGCTCAAACTCATAAGACCACACAAATTCAATATACAGAAATGTATATACGTATATATATATATATATATATATATATATATATTTAAACGTGTGTGTATGTGTGTATGTCCAGCTGAGCTCCCCTAGTGTCGAGGCGAGGGTCTTCCAGAGGTAGGCTGAGGGAGACGATACTTTGCCATCTCTACATCCATGTCTGCAAATGTATAGGTACTGTAGCTGTGGTGTTCGTAATTTCGGTACAGGGTGTTGTCAAAAGTATCTTCAGGCTCAGCAGGTACCATGGTTGCTGATCCTGGAAAGGAAAGCAAAGTGGATAAAATGAATTAGTATTAGTATCTAGTCCTCTTCTTTTGTCCCAATATTCTTTTTGAGTAAACAAATTGCAAGGGGCACCTATAGCATTTTGAAACTGGGGGATGGCCACCCAGGGGCAAGTAAAAAAATTTTTCCACACTTTATGCTACAGCACGGGGTTGTGTTTAAATTCGATGCAATTTTCCCTGCACGCGGGAGCTTGTGGGTCACTTGATCACAATGTATGTGTGTGTGTGTGTGTGTGTGTGTGTGTGTGAGCCAAAAGTTTGGACACACCTCATTCAATGTGTTTTCTTTATTTTCAGACTACTGTTTTTTCATTGTAGATCCTCACCGAAGGCAGCAAAACTATGACTGAACAAATGTGGAGCTACGTACTTAAAACCAAGTGAAATAACTGAAAAAATTTAGAGTGTCCGATTCACCTACCATGAATGTTTTTGGAATGTGGAAAGAAAACAGAGTACCCGGAGAAAACCCACACGGCCATGGGGAGAACATGCAAACTTCACACAGGAGGGCGGACACGAACCTATGGCCTCTGTACTGAGAGCCGGACGCGCTAATGAGTCAAGCACTGTGCCACCCCCTTTAAAAAAGTCAAGAACCTAATTTAAATAAATATGACTAAACCATTGTTATTAGGCTATCCATGGTCACAAGACCCTCACAAATGACATATACTACTAGACGCACCAGTCTTTCGAAGCCAAGCCGCTACTGTACCTGCTGTCAGTAAGTTGTTCCCTACTTGCTCGTTTAAGTCACAGTACACAAAAAGCCAAGGACATAGTCGCGATAAATGCAAAACATGTCTCGTAATTGGATCGGGCTTGAAGACATTATGATAGTCCAATTGTGTTGTACTGCGAGCTAGCTCAATTGAAATGTAGTCACACGAGTGTTGTTCTTTTCTTCAACTTCTTCTTGATTGACTGTGTCATTGTCCTTCCATGTTTTTTTTTAGGGGGTGGGTACAAATGTTAATTATTCACAAATATACTCTGCTTGTGGGATTTTTTTCTTCAATTTAGTCATGTGTGTTTTGGACACATTTCTATTACTTGGTTGTATGCAAAATAATTAAGAGCAAATTATGAATCGGTCCCATTGAGCAAACTCATGAATATAGTGTATTGCTAGATATACTGTGAAATGTGACTTGTTGTGTTTTATACGCATTATAGTTTGTCAATATTAGGGACAATTAAAGCAGTGTCTGTCTCAACAAGGCGACCAAGTCATTCACAATGAGCCCTTTCCAATGCATGCTTATTGTAATCATATAATACTTGCCTAACCAAATAGCTCCAGCAAAATCATCAGCGGCAATCTCTCCCCAGATCCCCATCAACAGAAGATGTTGAGCATACCACATTAGGTAAAACATACTTTTACTTCCACTGCTCTCTATCAAATATATCAGGTGAGTGCAATGACATCAGATGTCGTGGTCCTCTGTAACATTCCTTATGAATATACTCTGGGCTGTGACAATTGAGCCTGTTCATGATTAAAAAGGTTTTGCCATTTCAGCCTGTCCTGAGCCCTGTCCGGGGGAAGTTTGACCTTTGGCTATGAAAACTTGGGGGAGGCATGTGTAGCACCTTCAGAAGATAAAAATAAATAAATAAATTTAGGCATCCAAACCCTAACATGTACAGGAAGTGAGTTAGGAGTATTTGCAAGTAATATTTTCGCCCATATATGCACAGACGTCATACTTTTGCCCCGTTGTCCTTGACGGTTAACCCGATAGATACATTTTGAAGTCAATCTCAACATCTGGAACAACAGGAAAAAAAATAAAAACAAAAAATCTAATGATATGATGGCAGGACAGCAGCTCAGAAGGACCCAAGATGCTTACCATTGGTCTTAACCTACATTAGGTGAACATTGTTTGAAACTTTCCATACACATCCGGCCTGGCAAAAACATTTATGTTCGATCTTTATTGTGCAGTTTCTTAAAAATGGCCCTCTATTGCCCCCCATACATTTTGAACAAAATGTATAGGGGGCAAACAAAATCTAGATCCATGAACATTGGGAGACATATGTACTATAAGTACCCAGGATCTATAAAAAAAGTTTTTTAGTTAGAGTCATGCCTTTAAACTAAAAGGAAGTCCATCAATTTGATTTGACTTTGGAGCAATTTTTGACCCTCTATAGAGGGCGTATTTTAAGAAACTCTTCCGAGAGCACTGGTTCAACAACACCAGTCCGGGGACCGGTACCAGGCCCCACAGAGACAGACCAAGATTTTTTTTTTTGCTTTTACGGAGCGTCAGTCAACACCCCACTCTGTCGAAGGGCAATATCAATCGGGCTGGGTGATTATATGATTCCTCGTGTTCTGTGACTTGCTCTGAGCTTATTTACTCCGTCAGACATGACGGAAATGTGCACGACAGCAGGCCTCCTAACTTTGATTTGCAAGCTGAAGTCAACAGATTCTGCAAATAATTAAAAGCAGTAAAAAGAAAGTAATATTTGCAAAATAACCAAACGTACAGCTAAACGCACAGCTGATGGACAGCCTTGAACTCTGAAGATGAACCTATTTTGATAAGAAAAGTTACGCCCCCCTTGCGGTATCTCCAGAGTGACGTGGAGGAGGAAGCTGTTTTAAGTCATCCACAACAAGGCAGTACAACAAACCTGTTGAATCATTTGAACCAGTAGCACTCAAGCAATGAAGTTGGAAGCATGAAAATGCGAGCAGAGTTAGCACAGCCAGCCCACATATGCCTTGGAAGTTCAGCCGCTAATTAGTATGCTGTATACATTGAGATAAATACTAATATGAGGTCTGAGAGATCCATAGAGAAGAATGGTTACAGCAGGGGTGTCCAAACCTTTTCGTTTGAGGGCCACATCCATAAAAATGGAAGGATAAAAGGGCCACTTTAAAATTCTTCAACTTTTTGTCAGATGCTAAAGTCAGTCAAGAAAGCAATTATATATTGTTTGTATTGTCGAGTTAATTTCATCAGCTTTCTGTTAAAGGTGTTCAAGCATAGAGTTGAGGATTTTTCCAAGGTTTTGGGGTGGCCAACAGCCGTCTATCTCAAAGAATTGATCCAGCTCTGCCTTTAACAGCAGCCGAATCCCACCCCCCACATTCAGAACTAAAAAAAAGAACAAACTGTAGTAGAGTGGCCATCAGTTACATGAGGATCATTAATGTGATGTCTTCATACATCAGCCATAGGGCACAAAGTGGAAGAAACTATTTTTGCCCCTAAAATTGAATCATCTTTATTCACTGCAGTGTTTCGAAGATGTGTTATTCTTTTCATCCAAAATAAACCATTTGTATCTTCGAATATGGGGAAAAGTTCTACAGAATATAAAAAGATTTATTAATATTACTGTCACTTCTTTTTCTGACACTCTCCCTTCTCATTCTGCCCACCTTCACCTTTTTTAACCAACATTGCTGCCCATGTCAAACATCTTTTTAAGTATATAATTTTTTTTGTCATGTCATGGGTCGCTGAAAAATGGATGGAGGGTGGCAAATGGCCCCCAGGCCGTAGGTTGGACACCCCTTGGTTACAGGGTTGGATGCTGTAGTGTTACCCTCATGTGGAGTCTGTGTCTGGAGTTCTCCCAAAGGGTGCAGTAGCTCACTGGGATGCGGCGACGAGGTGGGGACCGTGGTTGCAACATCAGTAGCTGCCCCAGAAGGGAGAGCATCACCCACTTGCACAGCGGCAGTTCCGCAAGGAGGTGCAACAGTTCCTTGAAGGTCAGACTCATCCTCGACATGCAGGTGTGCAGTATTTGCAGACACTTCAGGACGCACAGGCTCTGTGATTTCTACAAGACCATCAGATGGATCCTGCCCTGGTGATGAAACCTCAATCGCAGCTTTACCTGCTGAATCTTCAACCCTTACAGGGAGAGTGGGAGATATGACACGTGCAATTAATTCTGAAGAAGAACCTGCTTCAGATTGTAATCCTGTTTCAGTGGTATCTGATAGTTCTTCTGGCACATCCTGGAGTCGTGGGGCAGAGTCTATTAGGTCTTCAACAGTATGAAAATTTTGTCCCTTTTTGGTATTTTTAGAAGCTTCTATATGTGCAGCTTTTGCTGGCAAGGGAGCAGAGGCATGTGCAGCTTCTGCTGGTAAGGTAGGAGAGTCATTCTTAGCTTCATGTTCTGCTAAAACCTCCTTATTAGGTTTATTAGAATCACCGTTTTCTTTGGATGTGATGTGTTGGGATTTGATTTGTCTAATCTGTCGCAATTCTGGGACCTCTTGCACAGAGGTCGAAGTTTCAAGGTTGTCATCTTCTGACTCAGAATCAGACTCAGAATCAGAATCAGAAGAGTCACTGGATGAGGAGGAAGTGATTTTAGCCCTTGATTGATCACCATGTTCAGAAAAGAGTGTCTTGGTTGTGGCTGCATGACCTGGGGCTGGAGCTGGAGTAAAAGCATCATCTGCCACAGGAGAACGTGTATCTGTGATGAGCACAGTATAACTCTATTGAGGTGTTGGAGACAACAAGGATTCCTGTTTAGTACATGCTATTTCAATATTACCAATGACAGGCAATGCATCCACTACTTTGCCTGCGGACACTGATATTGCGATTCCCAGAGGCTGCGTTGGAAAAGCTCCGTTGTTCGAAACCCTCGTAGGGAAAGACACTGGTGTCTTGTGTGTTAGTAGGGCTGCTCTCTCATCTGTATCATTTGCTGCTGAGCAAAATAGAAAAATGAAAAATAAGGCATGACATACAGTGCAACTTCTTTTCACAATCTTAATTCGTTACGCACTTCGTTTGTGATATGAAACGTTTGCAAACCAAGGCGATGTTTCACATTAAAATGCATGGAAATAGAATTCATGTGTTCCAGCCTCAGACTGAAGATATGTTTACCTGTTTTTTATTCTGTGGGTAGTTCAAGAGTACAATACAGAACAATGGAGAGAAAGTCAAAGCAAACTACATATGCGGTTGCAATGTACGGAGCATGGAGACGCCCCACTGGAGCAGAAGGGTAAAATGAGTCGGCGTGCTAGTCAAGCTACGTCAGCGTTGATTTCTAACCCCTCTCCCATCGATCCATCTTGCTAATCTACGTTCTCTATCAAACAAGATCGATAAACTCCTTTTCCTCACAAGGACCAACAAAACCTTTACATGTTCTGCCGCGGTCTGCTTCACCGAAACTTGGCTCAGCGATCGCAACCTGGATACCTACCCGGCTTCCGTCTCCAGTGAGCAGACCGCGAAACGAAACTGTCAGGGAAATCAAAAGGGGATGGAATATGCTTTGTGTCAAAGAGGAATGGTGCACTGGTGTCACAGAGCTCAACAAACTGCAGCCCGGACTTGGAGTCGTCGTATCTAAACCGTAAGCCATTCTACTCACCACGTGAGTTCTCCTCTTTCATACTCGCCTGTGTTTGCATTCATTCCACCACAAGCAAACACGAACACAGTGTAACAAACGCTGGCTGACCAAGTCAACAAACTCGAACTAAAGCATCCAGAATCACCCCTCATATTCTTGGGTGGTTTTAATAGAGCACAACTTAACCATGAAATTCCGAAATATAAGCAGCACAGTGTTTCACCATAGAAGGCAACACTCTGGAACAATGCTACACGAATGACACTTTAAGACTCATACAGATCTGTTGCCCACGCAGCGCTGGCTTTGTCACTGTTTAATACACTTAATCCATTTATACAGGCACAGACTAAAATGCATAAAACGGGCTGTCAACACACACACACACACACACACACACACACACACACACACACACACACACACACACACACACACACCATCAGAGCTGCCAAGAGGACTTACACTTAGAGACTTGAGAGCTGCTACAGGGAAAACAACACGAGAGACATGCAGAGGGGAAACAGAATGTGTAGTTTAGTCCTTTACCGGTTTACTTATAATGTTTAATATTTAGTTCTTTATCTGTGTACCTTGTCTTGAATACATTTCGCTTATTTGTTTACTAACGCACAAGAATTCCAATTTTTGATCCTGGTATCTAACTTGTAGAAATCGCAATAAACTCTATTCCATTCCATTCCATTCCATTATTAACTTCCAGACATTTATGTGTGCTGCATCTACTTCTTGGGTAACATAGGCCAAAGCGTCCAATGGCATTGCCGCACATGCATTCTCAATTCTTGTCAAAGGGCCACCATTGCAGTCGGTGGCCCTTCGTGCTAATGTATTGCAGGAAACAAAATACGGAAAAAAGTGAAGCTACGTCCATGCTTTCCAGAGAACAACTGCATCCTGTGTTTCAACTTCAGGGGGAAAAAAAACATTCAATCAAACCAATGAATTAAATTGCTAATCCATACCTTCAATAATTATGTAGAATGTGTTTTTATTGAAACAGAGTGAGCACAAATGAGACTGCAAACTAACAAAATACTCACAACCCCATGCAACCACCAGAAATAATTCAAAGAGATGTAATTTTCCTACATACTCTTTTCTGTGCTCTTTATAGCCTCGTCTTTCTGAGTGGTGCACAATGCTGACACGCCGGTCCTCAGGATCCCCCAGTTCTCCACCTGGTAATGCTACAAAAAAAAAAAAAACACAAACAAGTCAAAAATTGTGTGATTTTAATTTAGGAAATTTTATATAATCCAAGAAAAAAAATGAATCAGACTAGACCACTGAACCAAAGTGGTCAGTAAATCTAACATGGAAAGGCAGCATATAGTGGCAGGAAAAAGTATGAGAACCCTTTGAGTGATTGTGAGTGCGAATGGTTCTTCATCTATGTGTGCCCCGCAATTGGCTGGCAACCAGTTCAAGGTGCTAAGCAGATTGGAAAATGGATGGAGGTGAAAAACACCATCATGTATTTATTAATAGCAAATTATTTCTCTTTGTCCATCTTCCTACACCAGCAATTTTTGGGATGGAAACAACAAATAAATGATCTTCTATTTGATGGCAAAAAGTATGAAATTGACATAGGTATCCTCTTTTTGTGACAATTTTGTTTGGTGATGTGCCATGCTATTTTTCGAACTTAAAATCTGTGCCTTGGCTCAATGTTGGGAACCACTGTTTTAGTGCATAGAACGATTTATTTTACTTGAATCCATGCTGGAAATCAAATTAGTATGTCTTTGACAGATAATGGTAGGCGCCACGGTGATGCAGGTCATGTGCCACCGTAGATTAAAGGCGACCTGCTTTTTTATTTTGGGGGGGGTCAACGTGATTGGATGTTAAGCGTGCAGTGTACACGAATACAAAAATATACAGTGGTGTGGAAGAGAGTTTGCCCCCTTCCTGATTTTTTTTTTTTTTTTTGCATGTTTGTCACACTTAAATGTTTCAGATCATCAAATGAAAATATTAGTCCAAGATAACACAAGTCAACACAAAATGTAGTTTTTAAAGGAAGGTCTTTATTATTAAAGGAGAAAAAAATCAAAACCCACATGTCCCTGTGTGAAAAAGTGTTAAAACATAACTGTGCTTTATCATACCTGAGTTCAATTTCTCAAGCCGCGCCCAGGCTTGATTACTGCCACAACCTGTTCTCAAACAAGAAATCACTTAAATGGGACCTGCCTGACAAAGTGAAGTAGACCAAAAGATCCTCAAAAGCTAGACATCATCAGCTTTGGGACTCCAGCGAACCACAGTGAGAGCCATTATCCACAAATGGTGAAAACTTGGAATAGTGGTGAACCTTCCCAGGAGTGGCCGACCGACCAAAATGACCCCAAGAGGTCACAAAAGACCCCACAACAACATCCAAAGAACTGCAGACCTCACTTAAGATCAGTGTTCATGACTCCATCATAAAAAAGAGACTGGGCAAAAATGGCCTGCATGGCAGAGTTCAAGACTAAAACCAATGCTGAGAAGAAATGAACTTTCTTTTTGCTGATTTCTTCTTATATTTCTTTGGATCGTGGCATGATGCATTTGTTTCTTGAGATCTTTTGGCCTACTTCACTTTGTCTGGCAAATTCGATGTGATCTCTTGATTTGACAAATTTTGTGCTAAAGTGTTGCCTATAAAATTGAAATCAGCTTTCCCACATTTGTCGTTCATTACAGGTTGATTAAATCGTGTGGGGGTGGGGGGATACTTTTTCAAATGGGGACAGTTAGTTTGGGATTTGTTTTTATACGTTAATAAATTAAATTGACATTTAGAAACTGCATTTTGTATTTCCTTGGTGTTATCATGCTTAATAGAGCTCACAAGAGCTGTGTGAGAAGGGAATAAAAGTCGGTTTAGCTAGGATACAGAGAGGTCATTTCCCCGTTCAGTTTATTTTATTTGGACATAGATTAGCAGATTAAAGCACACAGGCATCAAGTCTCTCCCAGATGACACACCATCTAATGACCTTCTCAACCCATTTTTAAAGCAGTACACCTGGGTTGCAAACCAATCAGGTCAGAGCTCAGCAATTGTCCATCCACAGGTGGTGGCAAATACCTTCCCTTGAAACAATCAATTTACCACCAAAAAAAAAAAAACATTCAGCACTGCAGAATCTATCACCCCAGCAACAGTCTTGGATGGAGAGGAATGTGCACCTTTTCCCCATCCAAAATCCACTATAATCGTCAGTTATTAAGATGGGTCATTTGGCTTTATGGCACTTGGGATGTCTCTATGTGATGTGAAGTTGGAACTGAAACCTTTGTATGTGATAATATGCAAAGAACACAGAAACCAGGAAGTTCTGAGCTCCACACATAAGACGACGCGTCGGTGTGGCCGGAGTCATCGCTTGTCAACTCTATACTGTGTCACAATTAACGTAAGGTAAAATGTCTTGCTCGTTCGAATTCACATTACCTCGAGTGCAGTACCTGGAATGTAAGCATTGAGCAACCCAAGCTGATTAGTAGGAAATATCAACAGGCAATTATTAAAGAATGTACTTCTGAAAGTGAAACGGGCGTTACCTTTAATGCCCATAGTCGCCTTAAAGGCAATATGGAGGTCGACATTTTCCACATCTTATTCGTCCTTCTCGTCGTCGTAATATCTTTATTATTCTTTTTTTTCGTCCTTCTCGTCGTTCTAATATCCTTCAAATTATTTTCGTCCTTCTCGTCTTCTTCTTCTTCTTCTTCTTCTTCTTTCTTCTTCTTTCTTCTTCTTGGTTTTCTTCTTCTTCTTCTTCTTCTTCTTCTTCTTCTTCTTCTTCTTCTTCGTGGTTGTATTAGTCGTCGTCGTCTTCTTCGCCTTTTTTATGAACCAAGTACTGTACTGTATTGGACAGTATATTATGTTCATTAAATAAAAATTTCTCAACATGAAGTAACAGCATGCATGAAGTAACATATACATTGCAATAAATTGAAAATTTTACAAGTATATAGTTTTCACAGCCTTTCTGTTGTTTGAGTCATTTAAAAGTTTAAAATGGGAAATAGTTTCGACGTGTAAGTGTGAAAAGCTAGGTTTTTGATTGGTCACTCAACAATCCAAACGATCGCAAATATACCCAAAGACAAAGTGCCAGCAGCCATCGACAGTTAACAAAAATCAAATAACTTAATATTCCACAAAGACTGTCCATTTTGTAAGAAACCCATTTCAAAACACCATCATGTAAAAAATAAATAAATAAATAAATAAAAAAACTGCATTCACCCCACCTTTTTCGTGACATTTGATCACATCAATTGTCCTAATGTACTGACATCTATTGCTTCATATAAACTTGAAATTGATCTTATTAATTGCCTTTATCATTTTTATTTGAAACAGGTAAAGAGAAGACCAGATACCTTAATCACGTAACGATCAATTTTTGACAGAAACACCCTCCCAAAGATTGCAATGTCTCTTTGCAACCATCTGTTAAGCATGTATCCATATTGCTTCCAAAAATTTTCCTTTCATTGCAGCATTTTCCGCAGCTATAATAATACCCCAAAATTTAACATCTTTCTTAATTGTGATCCCATTAATTGACGGTGGAAGACAGTCATGCGACATTAATAATTAACATTTACCCACATTAAGTTCCAACCCAGAAGCCTTTGAGAATAAATTAATAGTTTTTCCCAACATTGATTGAGCCAAGGAAAATACGTCACGGCACATCACTTAGCAAAACAATTCACAAAAAATGGATACACAGGTAAATTATGTACCTTATGTCATCAAGTGGAGGGGCATTCTGGTCTGCCTGTTACTATCGGTGCTTTCCAAGAAAAATTAACACTTTTTTTGAAAATACAAAAATAGTTTTCATCCAGATTACTGACACTGAATAACGCAGCACACCTGATGATCTCTCACGGCACACTAATATGCCACAGCACACTGGTTGGGAATCACAGTATTAATGTTTAAAGTACTAAGGGAATTTGATTGTCATTTTTTAAAAACAAGGTTGTAATCATCTGCCAACTGACTTCCCGCTATTTTTCTATTCAATACATCCAACCACTTAATAGGGCCATTCTTGATGAAAATAGATATTACAACTGCCACAATGTTGACGTATGTCTCTTAATCTCAAATCTTGAGCAGGTGCCATTATCTAAAGCTACCGAAATTTTAATACCCGTATAGAGCATAGTAATAAGGCCAATAAATCTGTCGCTAAACCCAAAGTAACTTCAAGTCCTCAGAATGAATAGATGCTCAAGCTCTTTCATTCTGGTAGCAAAAGCTTCAGAGAGAATTTTATAATGTGTATTAAGTAAAATGATCTGTCTCAATTTATTAAGATATCTTTTATCCTAACCAGATTTCGGGATTAAAGTTACAGTATTAGGCCTTGTTTCATTGTCTGCATTATTTCCTTATTCTACATACATTCTTTTAAAGCAGGGGTGTCAAATTCATTTTTGTTGCGAACCACACTGTTGCTATGGTTGTTCTCACATTCCTAAAACATGCATTGCAGGCTGTTATGACTGTGAAGCCATATAAATATATGATTTCCTCCTCCATATTGATGGGTAACTACTTTTGAAATCAGAAGCCAGTAAATTGTTTGTTCAACTATGCTTCAATTTATTTTAAAAGGGGAATTGGTATGAAAAAAAATCTTGCAGTGTCTCATATGTCAGTTTTGTGAAATGAATTATTGAAATATTTGGAAAAATCACCATTCTCTGGCCCTATTTCCATTTTAATTTTCTTTAAAACACACCGTACCTATCAAACCGTAGTGACAGAATATCAGACCAAGGTGTGTTGCTTTGCACACGCAGGCGCAGGTACGCCACAGCCCCGCAGTGTTACTCGGAGACCCCAGCATCGTTGGCTTCATTGATTGGATTATTTGCCTCATTTTAGCAACAAAAGTTAAAAAGAAGTACCGGTATACACAAAAGGCCCATTCAATGCTGATATGGAAGACAGAAGCTTTTAATAAATGTTAACATCGTGAGATTTTACAATACATGAATAACAAAATTATGCATATACAGCAGGTCCTCATGATTTTCATTGCAAATAATTCCTTTCCTTTTTTGGCCCTGAAAAGATCATATAGTGTATTGTAGCTTCAGGTATTGATATGCAATACCAGTTACATTAGTCACAATTGTGCATTAAAAAAAACTGTCATTGTTTTGCTGTAGTTTGAGGAATTAAAAGAAAGATGTGTCAGAAGAGAAGGCCCCGACAAGTCTGAATTCATCTCTGGTTAATACACAAAAAAGCCGTTGAGGAAGAGACTTGGAATACGGCGCTGGTCGAGGGATGCAAGTACGCAACAAAATCTCCCGGCCTGCTGGTGATGGGAAGTCATGATTTTTGCTGTCTCCTTCGGTCAGCTTCCTTTCTTCATTCTTTTTCTGTCCAGGTTCTTTATCCAGGTTGGCACTCTATGGGAAGACATCATTTGAAACGAATGAGAAATTTCAAAATGAAGTGTATTTTCACACACATAGTTACACTAGCTCATTCGACGTCTCTGAGTAAAGAACTACAACATCCAAACCTAGAAACTATTTTGTTTTTTGTAAAACGGTAAATAAAACTAGAAAATTCCTGCAATGAGACAAATGGATGGGACAGCTGACTTGCAAGTGTGAAAGCTGCATTTGCAAAGGTTCCGTGGCGAGGCAGGCTTGCCCTGTAGAATTATTCAAACCTTTGTTTTCAATGTAAAGGAAAGCAGTTATTGAGCAATCACAAATGAGTACAGATGGTGGCAAGAAGGTACGCCTCATGGGTTTGAATCGGGGTTCCTGCCTTCCTGTGTGAAATTTGCATGTTCTCCCCGTGCCGAAGTAGGTTTTCTCCGGGTCTACTTTGATTTGGTGGCTGGCAAATACGTTTAGTAAATACCTACTGATAGAAGGAAGGCGTCGGTGAGGGAATAAAAGTATTTGCTAACCACCAAAAATAGTAGAGGAAAGGGAAAGAAAATGAAGAAGAAGGCATAGAAGAATAATGTTAGTTTTTGTTGTTAAAACTAACTCTTATGAGCCCATGGTAGCCTGAGCATTTGTGTTGTGAAAGAAACAGGATGTGAACAAGAAAAAATAAGATAAGGTAAGTAAACCTTTATTTGTCTCACAATGGAGAAATTCCCAATTTACAGCAGCAAAATTATGAAAGGGAGAAAGTAAAAGACAAAAAGTATATAAATGTGAGCTCTTCCTTATAATGACCAGCACCATGCAACGCACTGACAAACATTCCCCCTTCACATACAAAAGGCCACCTTTACAGACCCCTCAGACCAGGGGTGCCCATTACGCCGATCGCGATCAACCGGGTCAACCGGTCCCAAGTCGATCGCGAGGGGTGTCGAGGAGGGGAAAAAAAAAAAACAACCAACCATTTGTGTGTCTTTCTGCATGTTATTAATATATTTTTTGTGTTAATGTACACTGAACACTAATCATCCTTTCAGTCTCATTTTCACATAAAGCATTAAAAATAAATAAATAAAGGAGGTAAATCTTTAACCTAGGGTGGCGCGTGACCTGCGTCACCGGAAGTTGTGAGTGCTCAGCACTCTGCAATTGCAGCTTGTGATCAGAGCTGTTGCGCTATATCTTTTATCGTTATCATTATTCTCATTCAGTTTGTTTCGTGTACAATTCACAGAGGGCATATGGGCAAAGAACAGGAATCTAGAGGGCCGAGGGAAGCAATTGAAAATGGTACGTGTGAGCTACGATAGTTAACAGGCTGCAAAAGTGCGTCACATGCCTCCGTGTCAAGCTGTTGCTCATCATGGCGTGCGTGTGTATGTGCGTGCGCGGGCGCGGTAACGGGTCGATCGCGGGAGGTTGGTTGATCGAAAAGTCGATCTTCGGACCAAAATGTTTGGGCACCCCTGCTTCAGACCTTAAATAGTGGTGGCACAAACCATTGACATGAATTGAAGGGTGACGGCTAACCCACAAAAAACAGTCTCAATAATATGTACCTATTAGAAACATATGGACACACTTGTTTTAGCCATATCAACACAATACCCGTTTTTATCTTACACATAAATGCAGAATTAAATATGAGAAAAGAGTCTCCTCGCTAAACATCCCCTCTGGCAGTTGCCACTTGGTAGAGTCCCATCAAGTGATCATGTGCACCCGGACAGCATCTACCTTATACAGGCTTGCTCTCATTAACATTCTCTCTCATACGTTCTCGAGTTCACTATCACTTTCTCACACACAAAGATGCAGGCGAGCGCGCGCGCACTCACACGCACACAGATGCGCAAACAATGATGTAGAGATGCTTACCTCTTGCACATTCACAAACAGCCTGTGAATGATGCCACCAATCTTTCCATGACCAGCTCCACTCACCACAACTTCTGGATCTTCTAGCAGAGAGTTAAGAAATCTGCAAAACGAAAAGAAAAGTTTCATGGTCAGCCGTTCAAGTCATCAACCTTAAATATTGACAGATTCAACAAAGGCCCCACTTGCTTCCCAAATGTCCTCCTTCAGCCAGAAATTATTTTCATTGTGGGCCAAGTTAAGGTTGCCATCAGGAGGCTGGTTATAACAGTGAAACCATATGAATGTATGATCAATAGTTTTGTATGAGTTAAGTTGAACGTCAGGGTCATATTTGGCACAGGAAGTGAAAAAAGAATCAATTATTTTCTTTTGGGGAAATCAAAATAGATATTTTTGACATTTAAGCACCACTACAGCATTAAATCCACCCATCCATACATTTTCTACCACTTGTCTGGGGTTGGGTCGTGGGGGCAGCAGCTTTCGCAAGGAAGCCCAGACTTCCCTCTCCCAAACCACTTCTTCCAGCTCTTCCTAGGGAATGCCAAGATGTTCTCAGACTAAGCAGGAGACAGACTCTCCTGCTTGTCCTGGATCGTCCTCAGGGCCACCTGTCGGTGGGACATGCCCGGAACACCTCACCAGGGGGGCGTTCAGGAAGCATCCTAATCAGACGCCCAAGCCACCTTATCTGACTCCTATGGATGTGGAGGAGAAGCAGCTCGACTCTGAGCCCCTTCCAGATAACCGAGCTTCTCACCTTATCTCTAAGGGAGTGTTCCCTTCATTTTTTTTTTTAGGAGTATATTTTAGTGTGCACAGAAAGTTTGTCTGTAATTATAAATTTTATTTAATTTGATAAATGGCATCATAAATGCCTTAAAAGAAACAACCACATGCAGTATGTTTGTATGAATTTGTTAATTGGATTTATCAATTAATATTACTGGTTGAAAATCGCTGTCAAATAATTCTTGCAGATGCACATTGTTGTTGTTGTTGGCTGTACCTCAGGGGCCAGAATCCAGGGTGCCCTGTGTATGATAATGAAATTGGCCCCAGTTGTGAAATTCGGCATAGGTAAATAAGGTGACACTTAGCCACATCTACCACAAAGTCAGTCTGAGAAAAGCGCTATCGAAATAAAGAAGTGTATGATGGTGTCCACCAAGGAAAAGGACAACTGAGTTGATATTCTCAAGCATTCAGGAAACCTGACTCCATTCATCAGGCTCAACTACAAAGGAAGACCAAGACTCCTTCCAAAGCCAGCGAATATAGAGTTAGCTTTGAAACCGGGTTAGGAAAACTAAACGGGACCGGATATACGCGCGTAAAGGAGAGAGATAGAGTTAAAGATTTTCTTTTGAAAGACCCAATAAACGTTGACCAACATCAAGTCATTGATTGTCTTGAACTTCAAGGCTTCATTGTAGTCTTATCGACTAGTAAAGAAGTCAGGTTAAGTAAGCAAGCTATTTAATATTTCACCTACTGTCTTAGATTCTCTCTTTGCTCTTCATTCTCAGCCTCAGCAATTGCAAACTTTGTTTTGAGAGACCGATACTGGGCGATGACCATCTCCATGGCAATCAAAAAGTCAATGCAATCCTGTAGGAAGGAAAAAGTCACAAATGGGTGCTTGTAAGATTCGATGAGTACAAAATTCTCCTGACCTGTAAATTACTGTAGTCGGGATTGAATTGTTGCAGCAGCTTGCTTGCTTGAACTGTAACTTTCTGGATGTTGTTTTTGACAGATGGTATGTTTTCAGATGCCTCTGTAAAAGAAAAATAAAGAACAAAAAAAAAAAAAAAGTAAATAATATGAGAGGCAACAATCACGTACAGTATACCTTTCAGAAGGCAAAATAAACTGCAGCTGCGAGCAGCTAAAAAGGGCCCTCGCAGACCAGGCCATGTGTGGGGAGCTTTCGTACATGTTTATGTCCCCCAAAATATGATTACCGGTACTTTTTGTGAAATGAATAAACAACGATAATTTCCACAAAAACAATCGGGACATTGCAGCGGTTGGTGCTCAGGCGCTTACAATGTATTGTAACAAAAGCAAAACAACAAAAAAAAACAAAAAACAAAAATAGAACTGAATGGAAATCATTGAATCACTCTGTACTAGACTAAAACCAATCATTAACTCACTTTGTACTGGACTAAAATACAACTAAAAGAAAATTGTATAGATTGATCCATCTAGTATAAATGCTGAAAATGGGTTGAAGAATCCTTGGTTCACCAAGGTTTTTCCGTACAGGTCAGTGGTAACTCTACTTACGAACGTCTCTTCATACAAAATTTTCTAGTTACGAAACACTTCAACTGGAAAATATTGCCTCTTGTTACGAAAGAAATTTCAAGATACGAAAGGTACAAATACAGTATGGGCTGCTACTCGCCGCTCCGAGTTTCCTGAACGCAACATACTGATAGCTGCTCTGCCGTTGGCTATTACCGAGCATCATCCTGGCATCCCATTGGCTAAGAGGGACATCTTAGCCAATGGTATGTGTGTTTGTGTCGATAGACAGACAGATATGTGTCTTTGCAGCATCCTCGTCATTCGCCCCTCGGGCCATGAGGCATTCCGATCGTTTTACATAAATGTGAATCACCCAGAAAAGTGTTCACCAGTCGGGCGATCGCTCACTATACTATGCTGATGTTTGCCTTGGACATCTTCTAAGGATTGTTAAAAGCCGACAAAAGCAAACGTCGTTGGATCAGTTCTTTACAAAACGCCAGGGAAAAAAAACACTCCTGAGAGAGAACATAAACTAAAGCGGGCAAAAAACGATGACGACGCAGTTAAAAGTTAAAATGAGCGTCATTTTTATTCTCAACTCTATTCTTCGTTTTTTTACATTATGCACAACTCTCGTTGTAAAAATAATTTAATTGGAACATTTTTATGCTTTAGAAAACATTTTATGTCTGAATTTTGGGGGGTCTTGTAATGGATTAAGGAATTTACATGGAAAGCGCGTCTCTATTTACAAAATTTTCGAGTTAAGAAATGTCTTCCAGAACCAATTAATTTCATAAGTAGAGGTACCACTGAGTTGAGTATAACTTTTCAAGTTAGTTACACTCAGGAGCGCTTCAAACATGTTTCTTGTTCCCCCACCGTAAATTGGGATAAAAATGGTATAAAAAGAATTCACAGGACAAGAAATCCTCAAAGATTTTAAATAATTGTAATTGCAATAATTATTGATGATTGACGTCTATCCAATTTGCTGAAGACCGTTCAAAAACCTTTGGAGGTGCCTGTACCAGTAAAAATGCACTTGTAAAAATCAGCATCACTTTAAACCACTTACATAATGTTTTGATTGAGAGGTACTCACCTTCCTCTTTCAACTTCAAAATTGCAGCATGTATTATGCATGGCAGGAGATGGCAACTCAGGTCTGCAGGTTTCTGCACTTCCAAAAAATGCAAGACCTGAAAACCAAGCAAATTTCAAACAATTATCGACCTTAATGCTGAGGTAACTTTTTAAACAATCATTGTCAGTTTTTTTCCCCACACATTCATTTATCTGTGACAGTTGGCTGGCCAAAAATGAATTATGGCTGTTCGTCATTGTTCTGTGATTGTAGCATGTCTTTACGCTCCGGTACAGCAGTTGTTGGGATGCATCAGCTCCGCCAATAAAAACAAATAATACACGCGGCTTTGTACGACAGAAAAAAAAGATGAGGTTCATGAGGAAGCAGCGCAAGGGAGACACAGGTAACGTTCTCATAAAGACCTTTCCAGAAATATGTGGTTAAACAAGTACAGAAGTTTGAACAAGTTCGAACTGTTCGTGTCACATTAAACTGTCTCTCTGTTAATGTAGCCAGTAACCAAAGATGTGCATAATAGACATTAACTAGTGATTTTCTTTGTATTGTTAGCCTGCAGATCCACTGTAAGGGAATACGGCCTTGAAAACATAATGATAAAGGTTGTGCGCTGTAAATTGCGGCAAAGTCGGCGATTTGATTAAAACAGTGAACACAGCAGTTGAAGTTGTCGATGTCATGGATAGATGGGCAAAAATAACATATACAGTCGCTAAATCACTTTGTTTTCCGTCTACTACGATACGGCAGGATTGAACTTTTGCCGTACGTTATGGCGCACTCACGTGATCACGTGACGTAGCTGCAACGGGTCAATATTTTCAGCCCAAAGTGTTAATAGATTGTTTGCATTGACAAGAATGAAGACAGCATATGCATGAGGGCAAATAAACATGTTTTATAAATAAATGAAAAAAGCAAAGGCCAAAATTCGGAGCCATCTGACATGAAAGAATTTGACCCTAACTGTTGCTTCAATCATGAAGAATGAGTTCCCAAATTGCTTTCCAACTGTACATTATGTGCTGCTCTTTGAAGGAATATTTTCTGACCTTTTCTGCTTCTCTGGTATCATCAAAAAGCCTCCTCTGGCGATGTGCAGGTACAGCTTTGGCATTCTCCCAAGTCTCTACCCATATGTTGCCTGGGATTTTCATCCTTGGACTTAGCTGGCCTTTCAAAATGGTTTGACTCGTCTCGTTGACAATCTCTTCCTCCAAAAAATCCCTGGGGGAGTACCAGCGAACAAAGTCCTCCAGAACAGAACCTGGGTTGGCTGCCTATCACAAAAAAATGAAAATATTTTTTTTTTATTCAATCAGCAGCATAATAGGATAAAATATACAACAATACTATGCAAGCCACTTCTGGGGGGAAAAAAAACCTCCCTTGACATGTGTTCCCTCTAAGCTAGGCATGTGCGCAATTGTGCATGCTCTCAACTTCTCTGCACACATTTTGTTACAGCCTCATCCCAAAATTGAATAAATTAATTATACCCCACAAAATTCTACACACAACACCTCAAAAAGAAAAATAAAAAGTGTTTGCAAATTTATAAAAAATGTTTTTAAAAAAATCACACGTATGTAAGTATTCACAGCCTTTGTTCAATACTTTCTTAATGCAACTTCGGCAGTAATTTGGACTAATTAATTACTGCCGAAAGTCTTTTTTTAATTTGATGCCACAAGAACACCTATCGGACCGTTTTGCCCATTCATCTTTGTAGCACCTCTCGAGCTTCATCAGGTTGGATGGGGAGTGTCGGTGCACATCTCCCGAGATTTTCAATTGGATTTAAGTCTGGGCTGTGCCGTTGACCGCTCATGGGCATTCATCGAGTTGTCATGAATCCTCTCTTTTGTTGTCGTTGTCATGTTTGAAGGTAAACCTTCTGATATCCTGAGCTTTACTTTGTAAAATAACATCACCCCTGCAGAGGGTTTTGTCTCTGTTAATTATGATTACCTGCATATGTGTGGATAATTCATTACCATGGTGACAAGTGGACTATACTATAATCGCTTTGCCCGTAACACTGAGTGTTTTGGATATTCAAATAATGAATAAACAAATCGGGTGAAATTGCTCAAACCGATTGGAAACAAGTAAAAGTAGTTAGCAAAAAATAGCAATTTTTTTGATATTCTGCTTTGCATGACACTGCTCCAAGTTGCCTTTGTGGTCAATGTGCGATCTGCGAATGATGACACTTTGACTGGCTCAGATATCAAGAAACAAATCTATCATGCCATGATCCAAAGAAGTTCAAGAAGAAATTAAAAAAAAATAAATAAAAAAAGTTAATGAAATCCATCAGTTTGGAAAAGTCATTTCCAAGACTCTGGGACTCCAGCAAGCCACTGTCAGACCCATTATCCATGAATGGTGAAAACTGGGAACAGTGGCAAACATTCGCAGGAGTGGTCAACCAGCTAAAATTACTCCAAGACTGCGACGACGAATCATCCAGGAGGTCGCAAACAAACCTAGAACAACATCCAAAGAACTCCAGACCTCGTTGGCCTCAGTGTGGGTCAGTGTTCACAACTCTCCCATAAGAAAGACACTGTCCAAAAATGGCATCCATGCAAGAGTTCCAAGGCGATAACCACCGCTATCCAAAAAGAACACAAAGGCTCATCTCACATTTGCCAAAAGACATCTTGATAATCCTCAAAACTTTTGGAAAAACCTTCGGGGATTGTTGAGTGAAAAACGGAATTTTTGAAAGATGCGTGGGCCCTTACATCTGGTGTAGAAATGGCACAGCATTTGATAAAAAAGAACATAATGCCAACGGTGAAGCATGGTAGTGGCAGTGTAATAGTATGGGGCTGCTTTACTAACTCAGGATAAAGACAACTTGCTCTGATTGATGGGACAATGAATTCTGCTGTCTACTAGGAAATCCTGAAGAGAACGCCCGACCATCAGTTTGCAACCGCAAACACAAGCGCTCTTGGATCACATAGCAGGACAACGATCCGAAACACACCAGCAAGTCTGCCTCTGAATGGCTCAAAAAAAAAAAAATTACGATTTGGAGCGGCCAAGCCAAAATCCAGATTTGAATCTAATTGAGAAGCTGTGATGTCACCTTAAACAGGCAGTTCAAGCTAGAAAACCCTCCAATATGGCGGAGTAGAAGCAATTCTGCAAAGAAGTTTGGGCCACAATTCGTCCACGGCCACGTAAAAGACTCATCGCCAATTATTATTATAAACACTTGATTTCAGCTATTGCTGCCAAGGGTGGCACAACCCATTAAAAGGGACAGGTAAGTGTGGATTTTTTATTTATTTTTTTATAATTAAGATAAATTAGTCCTTCAATGAGTATGTTCCACAAACAAAAAGCGGTTCCTCTTTTATCTGAAGGGGCATAATCTCACTGCAGTTTAATGTCACTTTAATGAGGAAAACACTTGTGCCCATAAACTCCAAAATATTTAGGCGATCGCTTTGATATTTATACAAGATTAATGTGAATACGAGAAGAGATGTGCATGTGAATTTTGGTGACGAGTGAGAACAGTTTTCTGACAATCCCGTTTAAACCTCATCTGTCAGCACCCAAGCGTGCGTTCTGAAAAATGTCATCTTCCTTTTTCAAACTGCCATTGTTTCACCACGTGTGACTGGCAGAACGCCAACGTTTATACTACTATCCATGTGTGGCTTATTGTAACCAGGGGCAAATCAGGAGCAAACGGCACTCCTCTGCCAAACTTTGTGGGCCTGTTTGCACTGGTATAACCTTAGCGCAATATCCTTTGTGAGCAGGGCGTTAAAACAGAGCAAATTGTGGGTGAAAATAAGTGCAATTGAAGGTCCTATCAGTGGCCGCAGTTCATTCTTTGTGAATTTGACCCTTGGTGTGTCTAACCTTAAAAGACTCCATGTCAGACAGAAGACAAGCACTTTGCATCCGAGCACGGAGTTGGGCACCTTCGGCTGATGTTCCCAGTTTTGCTAGTATTTCAGACTGCTCCTCTAATAAATCTTCAGTCATGGGAGCAGGTTCCTGTTCAAACACAAAAGCACTTAATACCATTGTACTCGTATTTGCATACATCAACATTTAAAGACTCCTGCCATGCTTGATATAGAGATGAATAAATCGAATCTAGGAAAAAAAAAAAAATCACACCGACATAAATACCTTCACCAAATAGCCACTGCTGAATAATCAAAAAATGTGATCAATCTTGGTCTCATCTGCTACAATTTACACAAACATTTGCATGTTAGCTCAGATATCCACATAACAGTATTGTTCAGTAAAATATTGATGTAACAATAAAAGCATTCTGCCCCAAAAATATTAACAAGTAACAGGAAAGCGGTGAAAAAAATTACTTGTGTCACAGGAATAAAGAGAAGCTCTGAAGAGTTCAGAAGGGTCATGTTGTTACAGGGGTGCATCCTGCCCTCTGCTCTTGTTTTACTGCCATCTTTTTCCCTTCTCATAGACGGAGTCTCGGTGTCCCCCTGATCACTCAAGCATTCAAAAAACTCTTCTTCACTGTCACTCCAAGAGTCCAAGGATTTCCCAGGTGATCCAGCAGTTATTTGGCTGGAGGAAGCTGTTGCTGTAAATTGTGTCGGTTGGTGGACGTTCTGGGAGGCAGTTTCACTGCTTCTCTCGGGGGTGTTGCAAATGTTATCTCTGGCTTGCTTCCTCTTGATGCAACAATTCAGCATCTACACCAAGAGACAAAATAAACGGCATCATGTTAAGACCTATTTCTAGCCGGATGATTTTTATATACAACAATTCTAACATAAAAGGTGAACTTGTCGAAACAAATGGACTTCCCTTTAAAAATTGCAAATTTCCCCAGTGTGGGACAAATAAAGTTTATCTTATCTTATATTAAAACATGTAATTCTGCATCTGATAATGAAGAGATATAACCACCTGCAGCTTCTGATGTAGAAGACAACAGCGGAGATCAGGTAGTTCTTCTTGTAATCTGCAGATATTGATGAAATGAAACAGAAGACAAAATGTAAAAAATATCAAGTAGAGATCCCCACATACATTTTGGAGCCGATTGAGCACCGTTATTTTGACATTTTTAGCAATGTAAGTTACAATTATTTTGAATGGACACATGTTGGGTTCCTTCCGTGACTCCCACCAAGATATGGAGGGAGAGTTGGGGCATGACTATGTTGCTGATCTTTGAGAGTCATTAGTCATTCACTAATTTCTCCAAAACAAAGTGATTAAATAGAAAATGCAAGCCAATATCATTTTCTGATCAAATTTACAAAGAGAGTTTTTGAGTGAAAGAGGTGCCATCCCGGCTGAAGGAATTGCAAAACCTCAGCGGGCAACTTCACACTGGTCTAAGTTGAGCAGCACAAACAGGGCAAAATTAAAACAATTCCTGGAACCTCTTCAACTAAAGTATTTCCTCACTTGACTTGACTCACATTTGAACTCAAGTGACATCCCATTCTTAATCCATGGGGTTCCGTATGACGACAGTCCACCCTTTGCAGCTATAACAGCTTCTTTTGGTCTGAGAAGGCTTTTCGTAAGGATTACGAGTACCGGTATGTTTGGGAATATGTTGTGGGAATCTTTGATCGTTCTTCCAGAAGCACATTTGGAAAGTCACACACTGATTATAGGCCTGGCTCTCAGTCATCACATTAATTGATGGTGTTTGGTCCCAGTGGCCCTTGTACATCCCATCCTGTGGACTTTGCCCCCCCGGCTCCTTATCTGAAGACAACAGTCTCAAACCTGGGTCTTAAACTGGACAGTGAAATTAAATCCAGCTTCTTTCATTTTAGGAACTTGGCTAAAGTAAAGCCTCTCCTTTCACAAGAGCCCTTTGAAACAGTAATCCATGCCTTTGTCACATCTCAGGTGGATTACTGTAATGCATTTTACTTTGGAGTCAGCCAATCCTCCATTAAGCATCTCCAGTTGGTCCAGAATGCTGCTGCTTGCCTCTTGACTGGTACTCGTAAGAGGGAGCACATAACTCCTACTCTGGCATCCCTTCATTGACTCACCAAACATTTAGAGTTCTTTAAGATCCTCTTATTTCTTTTCAATTCTTTTGGTAGCCTAGTCCCGACACGCCTGCCGGGTGCCTCAGGTCTGCGGACCAGATACTATAAGAGGTACCGAGAACTAAGCGGAGGCTCAGAGGGGATCGAACCTTTTCCGTTGCTGGTCCCTCTCTTTGGAAACGCCCTTTCTGCCCATCTTTAAAACTCGTCTAAAAATTCATTTTATTCTTTGATTTAATGCTGTTTAAATACATGCTGAATACATAACAGAAGGTACATAACCTGTGTGTAAATTTTTTGTGATTTTCTTTGGTTGTTAAAAATTGGTTATAAAATGGTATACAGCCAAACAATCCGGGAGAAGCTGCAAAACAACAGCGAGTCACATAGAGCAACATATACAGTACTGTACTCCATGTATATTTAAAAAAAATTAAAATTAAAAAAATAATATATATATATATTTTTTTTTTATATGTTTGAAAAAATCCGCCATGCACTGAAGCCGCGATAAACGAACCGCGAAATAGCGAGGGATCACTGGACAACGAGATTTTTGGATGTTTGGAAGACCCCAGAGAACACTATTGGATGAATGAGAGCAGAGACTTTATAATCTAACATAAATGTCACAAAAGTGCTGAATTTGTGTTTGACTGCTCTTCCGGTGTTCAATAAGCATCTGAAAAGTCTCTTTTCCTAAACAGTATATTAAACCTTAGAGTTAATATACTATGAAAAAGAAAACAAACACAAAAAACACGATTGCAATATATTGCAGATTTCTGCCATATAGATTTGATAGAAAAGGAGAAGTGCCCCCCCCCCAAAAAAACAAAAAAAAAAACCCCCAAAAAAAAAACAATGCAGTGGCCACAGTAGTTGGACTGTGATATAAGTGGGGATTGTACAATGTATTATTACACTTTGGGAATAAAAATAAAATTGGAAGTTTAGCATGGGATGTAGAATAAGCTTAGCGACCATGTTATGCCAGCAGCTCTCCATCAATTGAGACTAATAATGACCCAATGTGTGACACCCACCCACAGATTTGGTAATTGTTTTCCCAGCGGTATCGCAACTCGAGGACAAACTCCTGCCAGAGGTAGGCGACAGCCCGCAGCCCACCATGGTAGGAGTTGACGAGACACATGCAGAGTGCCAGCCGATGGGTCAGACTTTCAACTGGTGCCGACTTCAACTGAATAAAAAGGTCCTGTCACAGGTGGGAAAAAAAAAATCTGCTGTTAATGTTGATTTTTTTTTTTTTTTTTTTTACATTCATAGTCAAACCATGTACACATTTATTCTTATTCTTCTCTCTACTCATCTTTGACTTCGCTGGCTTTTGAAGTGATTTCTAGTTATCATTCATATGGTTATGTTGTCTCCAATGCCATCTTATCCAATAAATGTCTTTCTTTTTTGTTATAAATACCAAAACATCTGATAAATACATACATAGACATCAAGTTTACTGTATGTGGTTGCAGTCAAAGAATGAATAACTGAGTAATATTTACTTACGTCAGTATTTTGATCTTTTTGGGACTTGCCATAGCTATTTGGTTGCGCAGATTGATTTTCTGTCTTATCCATAGCAGCATCTGGAAAAAGATACTGAGCATAGGGAGGTGGAGGGGGGCGGCGGGGAGACAACTTACAATTAAAGTTTTTTAGCATCTGATGTAAGAAATAACGTAAATGCAATTAGTTCAAGAGAATGACTTTTTGTCAATCACAGTTGTAAAAAGAATTATCAATTACAACGTATAACAAAACAATTTCAGAGAAAAAAATGAAGTAATTTCATAAAGATTTTGGCCCTTCAACTATCAGAATGCTAGGAATCAAATTAATCAAGAAGGATTACCTGCATGTGAGTTTTGTTTTATGTCGTAGTTTTTTTCCTGAAGTAAGCAGCACTCTAAACATCATATTTAGGTATGGAAAATAAAAACCGGTTCTTGTTGAGAACCTGTTCCCAGTGTTTCAATTCCTTGGCACCATTTGCCATTTTTGTAGATACCCTGATCAATTCCAGTTGGAACAAATGACATCACCACGCACGTTACTTAGCGTTACGAGCACGGCTAGCAAGAAACATGGTGCCCCACGCTTGAAAGTGTGTTTACATTTTGCAAGAAATGATAACAACAGGGCGACTCGCACTACTTGAAAATTATGTTAATATTTCATTGAAGGGAGAAAACCGAACCAACATGCAAAAGCATTTGCACACACATCATGGGCTAACTTTTAGATGACGGTCGCGCTTTTGATCCGCTCCGGCGTGAATAACCCCGGAGCAGCGGCAACGTGAGCGCAGCTTCTCATGTCAATACTCCAGCTGACTATGTTGCTGCCGTTTTGAGCTTATTGTCGAACCCGGTGCGTGGCAAGAAAATCCATCCCCACTGCCACGTTAAAAAAAAGGCGTCCGTGCGTGACACTGTGGGAGAAAGGCTAACAGCAGAGGTTTCAAAATTCATAAACATTATTCAAAGCTCATTCCACTGCTTCTCCTCCTCAAACTGCCCCTAGTAGGTGGGGTACCCCAATAGGCACATGTTCCCCATGAGGAAGTCCAACTTGTAAAAGCTGGCACAGGCCAGGGTGGTCCTCTTTGGTTGGAGGATGTCGCTGGCTGTTGAAAAAAGACCCTCTCCACAGCCGCAGAGCTAGGAAATGGGGTGTTGTATTAAATAAATTCACCCACGCCTCCCTGTGCTCCGATGGCGCGTTACATATGCAGTAGACACGGTTGAGTGACAAGAGGCACGTTTGAAGTGTTCCAAGGCAATTTTTGTCCTTAAACCCATTTTACTGTATGTGCACGGAGCACATATCCCCGCGACCCTTGCGAGGATAAAGCGGATCGGAAAATGAATGGATGGATTTAAACTTATCATTAGATTTACTGTCTGATTATTAATCATGTTTAATAACCAGAATATTTAAGATATTAAAAATGCTTACCTGAAGAATACAATTAAGTTCTTCAATGCCAAGTGGGGACTCATCATTAAGTCTGTGCCGTTGAATGTGCCTTCGAGCATTATGCACCATGCTTGAAACTGAGAGTTTGGAGATCGGCACTGGTGCAGCTGGCTCTGTCAGCCTTGATAGAGCGGAACTGATGGTACTATCTGTAAAGAAACACAGTTTACAGTCAAATTTGAAATGTGCCATCATCGCTTTCCAATACATTGATTCGGGGTGCACATAAGCGGTGTACCAATGGGCATGAAGACTGCAAATTCAACATTGCACTCAAGTTCAAGTCTGTCAGCGCACGTGAGTACACTAAGAACACTATCGATTCAATGACAGGTCAACCGCTACAACGATTGCGTCAGAGGGCCAACTTCAAATTAAAATCTCATTAAGGCATTGATTTCCATGTAAAGTATTATTTTACTTGTTTCGCTTTTATTTTGAAGTTCACCGGCATAGTAAAAACGGTGAGTATCAAACTCGACAACCTAACCTTTGCCCTCCTCCTCAGCCGATCCTCTTCCAAGAATCTCTTCTGTTGTCTCCTTTCGTCCCCGTAACTTAAATAAGTCCGTCAGCAAGTCACCTGGAGGAGAAGATAGGAACAGCTCAAACTTTTTTTACGATAACATGGACATTTTCTTCCATGACGGTATAAAGGGTACACTCAAAGGCACCAATGGTCAACGATGCTCAAGCAAAAAAAATAAAAATTAAAAAAATAAAAAGAAGTGTACAGTTGACGTCAATGGGGCGTCGACCTCACAGTGCAGAGGTCGTGGATTCGATCCCGGCTCCGAACTTCCTCTGTTGAGTTTGCATGTTCTCCCCGTGCCTATGTGGGTGTTCTCCGGGCGCTCCGTTTTCCTCCCACATTCCAAAAACATGCATGACAGGCTGATTGAACACTCTAAATTGTCCTTGGGTGTGAGTGTGAGCGCAGATGGTTGTTCGTCTCTGGTTGTTCGTCTCTGTCTGCCCTACGATTGGCTGGCAACCAGTTCGGGGTGTACCTCGCCTACTGCCCAAAGACAGCTGGGCTAGGCTCCAGCATGCTCCACGACCCTTGTGAGGATAAAGCGGATCAGAAAATGGATGGATGGATGGATGGATGGATGTTAACGGGCCTCCCCTTAGTTATGAATCATAACATTCACCATGCATAAAAGGATTAAAGACGAACCACTCAAAATGAACCCCGCACAACACAGGACAATAGGTTGATGTGGAATTATTTAAGGTGGAATCGCTGTGCTTGAAAGACATTAATCAAGTAATAACAAAAGGTATTATAAGTCATGTTAAAAGGAAGATGACAGAACACAGCAGTGCATAAGGCCTCAGTGAGCTTCCTACTAATTAATTTCAATTTAACACAAACATTGCTTCTGTTTAAAGAAAACCACACGAGGGTCGGTGAAGTAAAATGAAGCTGGCAGATGTGGTAATAAGTGAACTAATAACTATCAGGAATCAGTGGCGGCTGGTGGAGTTTTCCCCAGGGAGTAGCGATATATATTACAAACAGTACACATACTGGAGATATATAGTGTAGCTAGACACACAGATGGATTATTTAAAACTTTCATTTCTCTGAACACCAGTAGATGCTTTTCCTGCCCCAAAGCAGCAGTAGTTACACAGTGGAGTCCCAAAACCTCTCAGTCATTCATGTTGTCACATGACGGCAATTCGCCAATGAGGTTAATTAGGCAGCAGTGCTCATCATAAACTCAGGCGTTTATTTTTTGGGGGTGCGTCTGCTGTACGGCGGACAGTCGGTGTGTTTGTGATTTATAGTGAAAGGTGAGATAAACAATTAACCTCTGTTGGCATGTCTTCAAGAGAGGTTACAATATGTTTTTCCATTATGATTATAATTTAGTGTTTTGTGGACAGAGTGAGCAGCTGACTTGAAGACATCATGAGAGGGGCGTGGCAGCCACACGGGGGACAGGTGGGGTTTTAGTGATTTTAGTAATCTTATGAGCAAGTTGGAAGAATAGCCACCAAAAGAACTCATATTTCATAAGAAATTAGATCATCATTGTTCCAAAGATAGTATATAATCGTATATATGACTATAGTTAACTGTGGAAAGCTTGAATGACACAAAACCTTTAATCAGACCATAAACAGGACAACAAGTGAGTGTCTTACCCAGCAAACACTGAGGATGTTCAACTGTCTTGATCCGGAGTGCCCAGTGAGGCGCATGGAGAGGGTCAAGATCACTGTTAAAAATATATTTGAGCCAGTTGATCAAGTTATTTTTGCATATTTAAGTAACAACGAAGAAATCACATGTCCCCAAGTTTTCCCAGCTTTGCTGATGAACGTTTGGCAGAAATTGCAGACTCAAGGAACGACGCCTGGATCGCGTTTTGAGGGTCCCCATTGAACATTGAACCCCATTGAACAATCCACAAAAAGATGGGGGCAGTCAACAAAGATCAGCAATTTTATCCACTTATTTCGATATTAATATCTTGATATCTCGATTATGATACAATAAATACATATCGTCCAGCCTTAGCATGCACATCTCTCTCTCTCTCTCGCCCTTCCTCTCTCCCTCCTTCTCCTTAATCCATAATGTGCACTGCTGTCACCGATACCACAATATGGCACCAACTATATTATAGTGTATGGCACATTACATAATACAGTAGTTCTAATGGAGAAAAAAAAAATAAGCGTCATGTTACAGGATGAACGACATGCTTACCTGTAAACATCATTGTCCAATACAGTGCCTTCTGTCAACTCAGGCCAAGTGGTTGAAAGATGAAGCTCACTTCAAAAGGAAAAGAAAATTAGGCTTTTTTTAAAGTGTCATTCACATTGTATATTATCAAGTTTTCATTTTGGCAAAGTGAACTTTGTCGTTAAAAGGCATCAACAGCTTTAAAATGCTCAGTTTTCGTGATTCATTCCAGGACTTTTTGGGTGGGGTTATCAGCATTCGAGATTTTCCACGTTTAATATCATGTGAACAGTGAGCCGACTGGTCTCTTCTTGTCTTCTATAGAATCGCATGTCTTAAGACTAAATTGTAGAAAGGTTGCAAAAAATGAAGCGTTTATGTTTGACTGTTTCTATTTCCGGCGCGCAATTGCCGACTGGCTCGCCCATCTGCCTCACAGTGCAGAGGTCAAGCGTTTGAATCTAGGCTCCAGCATTCTGGGGTTTGCATGTTCTCCCCCGTGCATGCGTGGGTTTTCTCTGGGTACTCGGGTTTCCTCCCACATTACAGGGGTTACAGTGTGGGCCGGTGTGTCCAGTCGGTACAGAACTGCCCTACACTTTGTGACAGGACCATACTACCTGAATAACATTATGAATCCAGTGATTCATAACGTCAAGCTGTTATTAATGCTCATGGGTACATGACGAGTTACTGAGAGGTTGAATTTTTTTTTTTTTTTTTTTGCTGTGGTGTACCCACCATTGTTGAGAACTTTTGTTTCAATGAATTGTATGAGATGAGGAAAATCAACAATGCATCCTTCTTCTTAAATGTCCTACTTTCATGATACGATATCACTGCAGCGTGAACCTTTTACATTTTCGATAAATTTCACCTGAAAGCCAAAGCCCCGACAGCCTCCCAGCTTTATAATGCCTTTTGCTTTTCAGACCATACATTTATTTTGCAGAGCAGAGCTGGTCTGTTCGCTGGACTCCAATCATCTTATCTGATTCAGACAGCTCTTGTCAGACTATTGAACCAAAAACAATAAAAATGAAAGAGAAATTTATAACTCTAATAGAAATAGAATCATTTTAGAGACATTACAAGATCTGAGCTTCTGCAGAAAGCAGAATCTTTGTCACCCCTGTTTGACAAGTGACTGTTTTAGTCAACCTTGAAAGTCAAATGCGGTTTCAAAGTATAGACATGGATCTGTCTGTTTTTGCTTTGCACTATGAGTTTGAAATTCAATGTGCATCTCCTTGTTTTTTATTACTTTAAGGGTTAGGTTGAAGAAGTTTTTTAAATGATTGTTTTTTTGTTGTTTTTTTTTACACTTTACACAACAGCCCAATTTCATTGGAATTGTTTGTAGAATTAGCATCGAAAACTGTATTTTATGTTTATTTGGATGATCTCTTCCGGGTATTTACATTTGATAATCTTAAATAAAGCGTGTGTGGGGGGGAGCAAAAAAATCTAAATTTGAGAAGAGGGCAACTACTTTTAAAATGTAATTCTTGTGACGTTACACCCCCTGCTCGAATATTCATATCATTTCACCTGATTGTTTCTTCACATGCACCAAATGGAAGCTTCCCAAACTCCTCCACTCCCACCTCACCTCCGAGAAGGTTGTCAAAGTCTGCCAAAAATCCACAAAGAGCATCAGGAAACGGAATTATAGCTGTTTAGTAATAATAACTTTCTTTATATAGCACCTTTAAAAATGTGTTTTCAAAGTACTTTACAATATAAACCTACCGGGAGGCTGCAGGGGCCAAGAATGCTGTTGCCAGTCCTGAAGAATGTAGGTAAAACGGATTGCGACGTTGATTGGCGGCAAGGGATATATGGTGTATCCCTAAAGAGAGGGAGAGAAATGTATTGTGACAACATTGATAATATGTGTATTATAAAGGTCGAGCTGTCACAAGCGGTTAAAAGAAATATTCAGAGAATTATTTTCAGACTCCACAGGTAGGCAGTGAGCGTCCTGACAGCGAGCCTCTGCAGCTAACTGGCTAACAGCTGTCGGGACAGCAGTTAGCGTTCGGCCGCCAAGGTTAGCAGGTCAAAGTTGGCTTCAGCTAAACGCCGATGCACCCAAAGTTAGCGGGGCGAACGCTGGCTTCTGTTGCGCCTGATTTAACTCTGCTATTGCTGAGCAGGAAGAGGTGTTACATTAATCCAAAACATCCATCCATCCATTTTCCAATCCGGTTATATCCTCACAAGGGTTGCGGGGGGAGCTGGAGGCTATCCCAGCTGTCTTTGGGCAGTAGGCGGGAGACACCCTGAACTGGTTGCCAGCTAATCGCAGGGCACACACAAACGAACAAACAACCGCGCTCACACTCACACCTAGAGACAATTTTGAGTGTTCAATCAGCCATCTGAGAATGCGACGCAGAGACAGTTGGTGGAAAGACTCAAGCAAGTGAACATAGACCTGTTTGCCATGGTTGAACCAGTGGCATAAAGCCCCAGGCAACTTAACTCCTAGGATCATTAGGATAGACAAACCCATCCACCACGATAAGGTGACGGTGAAGGGAGAGGTCAAATTTCTTTATCTAAACAAAATGTGTTTTATCCATCCATTTTCTGAACTGCTTATCCTCCCTCACAAGAGTCGCGAGACATGTTGGATCCTTTCCCAGCTCTTTGGGCAGCAGGCGGGTGACACCCTGAACTGGTTGGCAGCCAATAGCAGGGCACACATCGCCAAATAACCATCCGCACTCACACGCGCACTGAGGGACAATTTAGAGTATCCCATTAACCTGCCACGCATTTTTTGGGAATGTGGGAGGAAACCGAATTACCCGGAGAAAACCTACGCGGGGAGAACATGCAAACTCCACACAGGAAGGCTGGAGCCGGAATTGAACCTCTGCACTGTGAGGTCGATGCGCTAACCACTCGTCCACCCACCGGGCCACCCTTATCCAAAACTAATCAATAAAATTGAAAATTATAAGATAGTTACATTATCCTGATCAACAAATATGAATACAGTTTTGAGTGAAAAATGGGCCATCCACACTGGACCATTCCCTTAAGTATTTCCTCTTTTGTGGGGAAGAAAATATGAAATGCAAAATTTGATGCACCACCTCTGTCATAGAAAATGACATAATATATTGAAACAACAAGATTTGTATCTGTGTCGTTGGCCCAGGTCTTGAGATGAAACAGACCAATTTTTAAGTCAGTCGGATGAGACCTCTGGGAAACGGTCTCAAAAGTATGACTCCAGTAAACGTGCAAAAAATTTGACAAAATTGTTCACTTAAAAAAAAAAAAAAAAAAAGCATAACTCACTTCAAGTACATTTTAGCAGATGGCTTCTGCTGATGCTTTTTGTATGTCTCAGGGTGCTACACTCAGTAAGAAGGGGGACCTCGCAGCAGTTGCTGCTCAAGCCCTAATACCTAAAATTCAATGCAGGAGCAACTGTGTAATATGATGACTGTAAACATTTACTGTATAGGTTGTCAAGAACACTAGACTGTTCACACAACACTCTGACCACTTACTGTCTTTGATTTGAAGATGTCAAGAAGGCCAGACAGGTGGTTGTACTGACTTGGTACCTTACGAAGGTGTACCATCTCAAATTCTGTGTGGACACCATGTCCCTGGCATTCACCAGAATATAGTCGCCTCCACTTTTGCTGGATCTGCACAAACATGGGGACTTGGCTGAGTGTAGAGGACAAAAAGACAAAGATTTGTTAGAACTTTTCACTTTGTTTTATCATCTACCGTTGAGGCTAAAAACATTGTGAAGTACTGTGATATTGACATTCTTTGCTCCTCTGTTCCCAGTAGCTGGTTTTGTTAATGATGTACATGTGAAAATTCCCTTGTAAATTAGAAAATAAACATGCAAACAGCAACTAGATTATATACTATGTGTAAGTGTGAATCCAAGTCATTAACCTCTAAAACGGAAAAATCTGACCCAAAACGATCCAAATATAACATCCTTCCCATGAAAAGACTGATTTACAAAGGTTTTCCGTCTGTTATCCGACCTAAAATATTCCTCTTTAGGTGCTCAAGATTAGTGCAGGCCTGAAACTCGAGTCGTCAATCATTAATTGAATAAACAACCGTCCCAATTTACGTTATACTGCATAATGTAAAACGCAAAACATACAAATGACTTTGTCCAACTTGGAGTGGTGTTTCCAAGTGGAAATACACAAAAGGGCAACTAAAACTGCTTCAATTGTGCCTCTGGGACTGATGTGTGGATTGATACTGTTGGAACTGCCAAGATATCCGATTCTCAAACATTAATAATACGTTTGATACTTCAGTCACTTGAAGTACTGTATTTTCCGTATAGTAGCACAAAGGAAAGCGGTACAGGTATCAAGTATCAGACACGTGCGCACACACACACACACACACACACACACACACACACACACACACACACACACACACACACACACACACACCAATCAAGGATATTACGGCCAATCACAGAATTAACATAGTATACAAAATATCAGCCGATCCAATATAGCTAGTCAGACTGATGGAAAGTCTAATTTATGTTTGATCTTAATGATAGTAAGACTGTTCAAAAACAATGTTGTCTTACTATTGTTGTTGAAAGTATGCTAAAGAAGAGTGCTGATGGTGTCTCACCAGCCACTGTTGACCAGAGAAACTGAGATGGAGCTGAGAAGCAAATTACATTTGGACTCGCTGATGATAGCCTCGACGTTGGGTCCTGGGGAGATGACAACAAACTCTCTTATCCCGTACCTGTCAACAAAAAATGAATTGACTTGGTGATCTTCATCTTCACATGAACCAAATTTCAGAGCTCTCATGGACCAAATCTGTTTGAATTTGCCGTTTACAAATGGTCAATTAGTGACTGAAGGGTCAGCGGTTTGAATATCCACTCTGTCTTATTGCTCTCAAAGTATCCTTCGGGAAGACTCACCATCTGACCATCAAACTCACCATCTGACCAAGCAATGGGCACGAGGAGGGAAGTCATTTTTGGTGCACAAAAGGTCCTGCATTGCGAGGGGAAAGGGAGCTGGGGGAAAAAACAAAACAAAACAAAACTGCAATTTAGGTTTTGTCTACAAATCACTTCCAGCCAAAGGGCAGGCGATGTAAAAAAGGTGGCAGAAACACACTGTAAACTCATGCCATTCCCATTCCTGTAACTGTCTCATAAAAATTTCAGTTCATTGCTGTCTTCGTGTTTTTTTTTTGTTTTTTTTTTAAGTAAAAACATTACAGACATCTGCCTTCAAGCTTGGTATATTTTGCTCTAAAAATTCCGTCTGGTGTCAGGTATTCCTAGTTCGTCTACATACATAAATGTACGCTGTGTATACACACACACACACACACACACACACACACACACACACACACACACACACACACACACACACACACGTCTGTGTATGTGCATGTGTAAAATCAATTTCCCCTTGAGAGATAACAAGCAGCATTAAAAATTCAAGAACATTCAAGAAACAATTGGGAGTTCCATGTGGATTTAAGTTGGGATTTTGACTGGAAACGGAGAACAAAAGAGACCATACCTTCCTCCAATTCAGTATTTGTATCGTTCTCATTCTCTTGCACCAATGCATAGTGGGTCATGGAGAAGGTAAAATCGACAAAATTAATCTCCTGAGATTTCTCCTCCCACGTGCCATTCGAATAGTCAGCCTGTGCAAACAAAGGAGGACCACTTGTCAAACAAGAACTAACAGTCATGTTAAGCGTAAACATTTTAGTTTTTAAAGCTATTTACCTTTTCTTTGGACAACTTCCTTGTTGAGTTTCCAGTTAGTTTCCATTCATTTAAGACTTCTTCAACCCTGGACACAAACCTGAAGTAAAGAAATAAGTTTGAATGACATGACTACCAGTAGTTTGACATAATTTAAACATTGACATGAGCCAACATCAGAGTTGAGAATATCTTAAAATAGGCTAAGAAATTCTGAAAGGGAATGTTGTCAGCTTTGGGCATTGTCCAGAGATGTATAAGCGGAGTAAACTAATTTGTATGGAACTAATGATTTTTTTTCAATTCCATATACATTATACAACAAATCAAGAGTATATCAGAGTCCATTAGCTGAGTCTTCCATCAGCAAGTCAAGCCGAGCCACCAACTAATTTCAAGCGAGTCAATTACGTGGCTCAAGCAAGTTTTAAATCAAGTTATAAAATCATGTTCAGTCACAACATATGTTGGAAGTGAAAATAAAACTTTTTTTTTTCCTGACCATCACACAAAACAGGACATCAACCTAAAAGAATATTTGTGCATATAGAATGCATCTGCATGAGTGTTTACAGCAACTATTGTATCGAACACAATTTACTGTGATGATAAATGTTGAAATATGATGCATGTGGGAGTAAATATATGTCCAATAGGATTGAAAAACTACATACTGGACATTGTTTTTGGTGCCAATCTGTTTCCAAATTTATTTGTGCGTGTAACTTTTTTTTCAGCATCAAGAAGAGAGTTTCCTCTTTCTTTTGGTCGGCTGCATGTTTATTGCAATAGAACACAATAATCTGCAAAACCAGTCAAAATCCTGTGAAAATGGCCGGGATTTCATGAGTTAATAATCGACGTGTCGATTATTTATCCATTTCATTATTCAGCACTGTGAAATGTGTCGATTCCTGCTTCTCCCACTGGCTGTTTGTCTGTCTGCATGATCAGATCGTCAGCAAGCTCTGCGGAAGCCTGATCTTGAACCCGTTCATTTGAATCAGGTGTGTTGCAACTGGGAGAGATGGAAAACATGCAGGATAGCGAGCAGCCCTCCAGGACTGGAATTGCCCACCCCTGGGTTAGAATGTCCGCCTCACAGTGCAGAGGTCCCTGGTTCAATTCCGGGCTCCAGCCCTCCTGTCTGGAGTTTGCATGTTCTCCCCATGCCTACGTGCGTTTACTCCGGGTGCTCTGGCTTCCATCGCACGTTCCAACAACATTCATGGTGGGTTAATGGAACACTCTAAATGTTCTCTAGGTGTGATTGTGAGCGCGAATGGTTGTTCGTCTCTGTGTGCCCTGCGATTGGCTGGCAACCGGTTCAGGGTGTCCCCTGCCTAATGCCCAAAAAGACAGCTGGGATAGGCTCCAAGACGTCCCGACCCTTGTAAGGATGGATGCATTTTCCTGTTTTATTTGAGACTCAATTTGGTCATTAGGAAGGTGGGACAAGAGAAAAATAGAATTAGAGAGTGCACTCCAGACCTTTTTTTAGTATTTTAAAAACGACTTTTCGCTTTTTTTTTTTTTTTTAATATTTGGTCTCAGGAGAAATGAATTCACTCAGTAAGTGCATATTTTAGTATTTTGTATGTGGATTATTTAAATTCTGTTGGTTGGGACGTAAAACGTCCTCCATTTCTAAAATGTCCCTTTATAATTCCACGACAAGCTGAGTAGTAATAATTGTGAACTGGTACAAGGTGTGTATATTTCAAGTAAATGTCGAAGCAAGGGTAACTCCAAAAATACCTTTCCCACTCTGACGCAGTGGTGAAATCCGTGATCTCGAACACCTCCGATTCGGGCTGGAATCGACAAAAATGGCTTTCAACGCGGTTAAATTAAGCGACAGCGGGTTATAAACACAGATATTCCGTTGTTAAATCAAGCGACAGCGGGATCAACGTTTACGTTATTTTCCTTCAATGATTTGTGCCTTGGTATTTTAACTTACATCAGTGACAGCAGCCATGTTGACGTTGTCAAAAATAATCATAATAATCTTCTTCTTCTTCTTCTTCTTCGTCTTCTTCGTCTTCTTCGTCTTCGTCTTCTTCTTCTTCTTCTTCTTCTTCTTCTTCTTCTTCTTCTTCTTCTTCTTCTTCTTCTTCTTTTTTCTTTTTCTTTGAAAGAGAGTGGCGAAGAAGAAACGGGGGAGAGGAGGAGAAGGAGGTGGAGGCGAAAAAGAAGAAGAAAAAGATGAAGAAAAAACACAGAGAGAGAGAGAGAGAGAGAGAGAGAGAGAGAGAGAGAGAGAGAGAGAGACAAAACAGTGGAAGCAATATCCGTAGCTGTGTGTACAACTCGAAACCTGTAAAATGATTTGGTTCAGTGGGTCCATACCAGATGCCATTAGTTTGGCGAAACAGAGGAATTTTGTCTTTGTCATCGTGATCATAGGTATGTGCTTCCATTTTTGACGATAAATAATCCTAGCGATCTTTTCTGCCTGACATGAGTAGGAGTATACTAAGCTAGTTAGCGTACCTCTTAATTTCAAAACTGCGTGCACTCAAAAATTTGACTCAAACTCAAAAGACTGTTTACATTAACGATATCAATGACACCCGTCGACTGCGATCGGGTCACTCTACGCTTTCAAATTTAAAGTTAAAGTCAAGGCCTTACTTAAATGTTCAGTATCTGTGTAAAGTAGGCATTACGGTAAAGGACTGAGATAACCAGTTTTAGAATAAAACCTGAAATGTGAAACGTGTATGAACATCATTGCCTTTGATTCCAAAATGTCAGGCAAAGCAGCACCCGATTTACCATTAAAGGATTTCCATCAGCTTGTTTTAGAGTCACTAACGAAGTAACTTCTTGCTGGAAGGATTAGCTTGAGTTATAAACATTATATCGTTAATACAAGAACTCAAGAAGACATCATCAACATGATAAAAGAAAGAATGAATTCTGTACAACGATCCATTAGCCCACTCAAAAATTGTGTGAGTACACATACATGTCTTTTAAACGATTTTTCTTTTTTTTTTGGCACCATTTAGTGATTTATAAATTAAGAGTAGACTGTTGATACTTTGAATCTTGGCACTGTGTTGGCGGTGTCTCACTTTGTTGCTCAATATGTACACGCTGGATTTCGTTATTTTTTATTAATGGTATCTTAATCCAAATGTATCTTTGAAATATACAGTCAATAAATAATATTAACATGGTCATAATAAGAAAATCAGAGTGAAAGTGTCATGACCCTCAACTGATGCTGTTCAGTACCTGTCTAAGAGAAACACAATATTTGTTCTTTTTCTATTACAAAAATATTTTAATACGTTTTTCCAGTGGTCACTGTTGGGGGAAAGCGGCCTTCTTTCCTCCGCGTGTTCGTTGAATTTCGGACGAGGAGAATGTTAGTAATCCATATATAGGCTGGAGCCAATGAACAGTTCCTTCGAAGCTTTTAATAACAGAATATTCCGGGCACCTGCGAATTACAGTCAATGGCTGCACATCACAAGTGCAAAGCAGGAAGAGATTCACATCACTTTTATGCCATCAGAAGGGCGGTACCGAGACACAAGGTGTGATATCATAACTTTTGTTTCTCCTAAACCGATTCTCAGCTTAGCGCATTCCAATGTTTGTGCGTCTCCAGCAGGGAGTATTCCAATTCTAGGTGATGATTTCTTCAAGGACACCAAGCTACGCTTTGGGCATGGGAAAGTGATACATTATGACTGAATATGAGCAGAATACAGACTTCATCACGCAGTCGGCTGATTCCCTTTTTTCTTCCTCCATTTCTCCAGCATTGGAAAACACTTTTACACAAGGCATTAGTAAGGCCTAAAACTAGCGGAGACAGCCAATCAATACTTTGACCTAGTGCTAAACAAAAACATTGAGATCTCTGAACCTTTTATATGTTTTAGAGAAGATGTGAGAGATTACATTTTATGAAAAACTGCAGATTTGGAATTCTTGTTGTTTGCTCCTTTTCCAAATATAACTGTTATGTGAAGATTGACTCAGCAGCTCCTGTGATGTAAAGGTTCAAAGGAAGGCAAACACCTCCCTTTTTGAAGAAAATATCCAAATTTGGCGGCCCGTATCTCCCAACTCCCTCCTCTGATTTACCTGAAATTTGAGATTTAATGTTTGCCATCCCTCTCAGTAAGTACAGCCAGCAAGTTTCATTAAAATCAAATCTGCTAGGTTAAAATTTTCAGATCTTTTTTCTTTTTTGGGGGTGGTAGGTTAGCATGGATTGATTCTATTTACATTAACTATTAAAGTAATTAAATATATCAACAATTTATTTAGGCAGCCCGGAGGTCGACTGGTTGGCACATCGGCCTCTCAGTCTAGAGGTGCAGGGTTCAATTATGGGTCTGACCTTTCTGTGTGGAGTTTGCATGTTATCCCCCGTAACTGTGTGGGTTTACTCCGGGTACTTTGGTTTCTTCCCACATTCCAAAAACCAGCCAGTCGCACATAACACTTTTGACTTCATTGTCTCTTTCAAACTTCGTGCCTCTCGTGACCGCTTTTAAGGGACCAAACAGGTGAAAGTCTGAAGGAGCAAGGTCTTGGGCTGTAATGGGGATGAGGGAGCAGTTCACAGCCCAGCTCGTTGACGGACTGCACCATTTGGGCTCCTGTGTGAGGCCTTGCGTTGTCACGTTGACTCCTTCTGACTGATGACCGCTGTATTTGTTTTTCATGTCTTTATTGACCTGCCTCAAGTTCACAGGAGTTGGCACAAAGTTTGAAGTGACGATGAAGGCAAAAGTGTTGCGAGCAACTGGCTGAGACATCAGTCCAAAGCGTTTTACGCTGAGTGAATATGGAAGCTTGTGCACAGATGGGAAAAGTGTTTGACAGTGCTGGGAGACTACATAGAAAGAAAAAAAAAGTAATCTTCCATCTGTTATAAATCCTCATCCCGAAAAATGCACCTTATTTCTTGAATGACCCTTGTATCTATAATTCACCTTCAGTGTTGTTTATTTTCAACTGAATTGTTATTACCAACACAAAATTTCAAGTTAGCCCCTTGGGCCAATTGGTAAATTGATCAGTCTCCGTGGGGGGACGGGCAGATTTATTAATCTGACACCAGAGCATGTCAAAATGAATAAAACCATCCCAGAGCACAGGTAAGAAGAACAGAGGGAAGAAAAAATTGCTGATGAAAAATGGGAGAAAGAGAGATGAAGTTGTTGCCCTTTTTAATTGGTCCTTTCACTTATTTTCAATAACCAAAGCGTCCAGTGGCGACTATTCAAGTTTTGTGTGAGATTATATTTGACAGTTTCTTATTCAAAGAGTAAACTGATTTGCATGACCTACTCATAGGTGAAGATGAGCAGTCATCAAACCTGATGTCCAGCTGGGAGGACGACAGTGTCTCACAGACGGCTCAAAAATGCTGCGTGGCCATTCAAGTGGACGCCAAGAGGTGCTGTATTAAATTTAGCACTTTCTCTGAAAGTACTTAACAGAATATTTTTCAGTGCGTTTTTATTCCCTCCTGAAAGATAAAGATTAGTCATTCCATCCTGGGTCATCAACACTCGTACAAACAGAAGGCACAGGAATCATGCAGAAGGATATTTGTATGATTTCACAAGACAAAATCGTAACTTTCACCTGTGTGTAGTGTACAAAATAACAATAGAATGTAAGAAGGAACCTTTTCAACAAAATGTGCATTTTACCAGTAGCAATGTGACAGGATTTCTCAAAATTGAAAATCTGTCAAGACACAGTACAAAGGCTAATTTGAATGGCGACTTCAACCGGAGTGCAACGCACCTCAGGATTTTTTGGGGAACACTTTTATGTTATGTTGCCTGTTGACAATCTGGTTTACAAACAAAAAAACACCTTCAAATTAGATCAACGATATTACCGTACACCGCGATGTCGTGAAAATACGGTGAAAGGGTGTCAAAATTTGATTATTGCCCAACCCTAGTATATGGGTGTGGTGCAAGGGTGAAAGGTTATAGCAGGCTTAGATGAAACGAAGGGGGATGTGACTAAACAGGAGGGATGGTCTAACCCAGGGGGTCGGGAACCTTTTTGACTAAGAGAACCATGAAAGCCTCGGTTTTTGACCATAATTCGTTTCAGAAGGCTGTTAGAAAACCAATTTGTTCGAATACCGAAACCACACTCTTTTTTTAAAAAAAGTCTTTATTGAACACGTCTGCTCACAACGGAACGCTACACGAGGAAGCGTCACTTCCTTGTCTACCCGAGGAAGCGTCACTTGCCCGTGTAAGGAAGGCGAGAGGAGTCAAGTGGCGCGTTCAAGTGCGCTCAGTTTCGTCGAGAACCGATTTTCGGTCGTAATCCGAGGTATAAAAAAAGTTGAAATTTTTGGTCGAAAACCGATTTGGTCGAGAACAGAGACATTCAAAAACCGAGGTTTGACTGTGTGTGTGTGCCATCTTATTCGTTGAAGGATTAGCTTTGAGCTCATAACCGAGTGGGCTGATTCAAAAGGGGGCGTTTAGCTGTTTACCCATCAACAGATAATGTAGGCCAATATCATCCACTTAAAATTGCTCCTGCCGCCAACGGTAGCCCTGAACAGGACATGAGCAGTGAAAAATCGAGAATATTTTGTCTTATCTGCGAGCCAGATGCAATCATCAAAAGAGCCACACATTTGGCTCGCGAGCCATCTGTCCCCGAACGCGCGGGCCCAAAGTTAGTGAAAATCTGTAGATGATTGACAGCCATTAAAATATATGCGTTTCCTTCTCCGAAAATGTGAATTTTTTTGTGTTGTATGTGATTTCACTTGTCTTCTTATCTCCCTTTTCCCTCAGTGACACTTGTGTGCAGTTCTCCCAGATCTGTATCTTTTTTTTTCATTGCTCTTCATCATAGAATCCACACAAACCTCTTGAATGGTACAATGTAAAGGTAAAAAGAAATGTAATATTTGTGTCGCTTGGAAACTGAAAATTGAATGTGATCTGAACTTATTCTTTAACAAGACACGAATGCAGATCCAGTGGTGTGCATTCCCTCAAGTTTCTTTATTGGGGAGAATGGTATTCCTTTGGAGGTCATTGCTGGCAGCGTGTCTGCCGAAGAACTACTGATTAGAATCAACAAAGTACAACAGGTAGGAGCCCTGATTTTAGATTGACCATTTTCATATCTGAGTCCTCGTTCGTCCAAATGAATCTGGCTGCAGCGCGCCATTCTCAGGCCTCTTCTATCACTAACTTGGAGACTTCAGTTCACCACCACCTTCAGCCCAGAAACACATTGAATACAGTGGTACCTCTACTTACGAACGTCTCTTCATAGGAAATTTTCAAGTTACGAAACGTCTCAACAGGAAAATATTGCCTATTGTTACAAAAGAAATTTCAAGATATGAAAGGTAAAAACACAGTATGGCCTGCTACTCGCAGCTCCCAAGTTTTCTGAACACAACACACCTATAGCTGCTGCCTTTGGCTATTACCGAGCATCATCTTGGCATCCCATTGGCCAAGAGGGACTTCGACTGTATCTGTCTATGTGTGTAGATCGATACATATCCTGTATGTGTCTATGCAGCGTCCTCGTCATTCGGCCCTCGGGCCATGAGGCGTTTCGATCGTTTTACGTAAATGTGAATCACCCAGAAAAAGTGTTCACCAGTCGGGCGATCGCTCACTATGCTCATGTTGGCCTTGGACATTTTCGAAGGATTGTTGAAAGCTAACAAAAACAAACATCCTCAGATCAGTTCTTTTCAAAACGCCAGGCAAAAACCACTTCCGAGAGAGAACATGAACTAAAAAGGGCAAAAAACGATGAGGACGCAGTTAAAAGTTAAATGAGCATCATTTTTATTCGTTACCGGTATTCTTTGTTTTTTTACATTATGCACAACTCTCATTTATTGTGCAATAATCTAATTGTAACATATATTTGTTACATATTTTGATGCTTTTTTTTATGCTTTAGGAAACATGTCTGAATTTTGGTGGGGGGGGCTTGGAACAAATTAGGGCATTTACATGGAAAATGCGTCTCTCCTTACAAAATTTTCTAGTTCAGAAATTTCTAGTACAGGTACCACTGTACTTATTTTCATTCTTTCTTTCTTTTATTCTTTGTCTTGCGTTCTATTCCTCTCTTTCTTTTCTCCTTTTCTCTTTTTCTTTCTTTCTAGCAATCCATCATCCATCCGCCCGTGTGTGTGTGTGTGTGTGTGTGTGTGTGTGTGTGTGTGTGTGTGTGTGTGTGTGTGTGTGTGAGAGAGAGAGACATATTGAGAGAGAGAGACATATATATATATAAAATCAGTGGCGGGTGATGAGTTTTTTTATGGCCTTCTATAGTCACAATGCAAATAGACAAATGAGGACAGTGCAAAGACAGTTCACAGCCACAACTGGTATTTCAAATTATTTGGGGAGTTATGTATGTGGCTTGTTTAGCAACATCTCTCAGTCCTCAATCATTTCTTTGTCTTCCATTTTGTCAATGTTGTATTTCGTGTCAGGGCGTTCACTTATCATTTCTGTCAAACATCAACAACAGTGCTGGTTTTCAAGAAGTACTATTGTTGAACAAAACAAAAAAATTGTCATTTGCTATGCGTTGCTCAATACACTGGTAGAAATTACAGTTGCAAAATGTATGTGGACTCCTTCAGATGCATGCACAAAGAATTGACACTGGAATGGTGTCACAAGAGACAGCTGCTACTATGATGCCCAGTACAACACAACCTGGAATGGCTCCTTCGGTGCACCTCGCATCACCAGAAGCATTCACGAGGCCCTCTGCAGTGGAAGACTTGGAACCTCAAGTGGCAACTAAACGTAAGAATGTCATGTCAACTTTAAAAGCTGATGGTGGTATCTCGAAGTGGGTGAACTGACGATAAATAGTGCGAGGACAATAGAAAAGATTTTGTCGTGTCACATTTCTGTTATGTCTGTTGTCATTTGTCATCTGCTGCATGCTGCATGTTTTTAGTCTTGTCAAATGCAGCTTGATGTGAGAGGCAATCACCCCCACTTACTTTATGTTGCAAAAACGTTTGATCAGAAGAAAAATAGGCAGAGAAAAGTCGACTAGAACGTTCAATTGAACTGTTGCCAGTTCTTTTTGAACTTTTGAGTTTTTTGAATGAAATATTGAATGTTTTTTTTTTCTTATTTCTGGTGTGTTTTTAATCCTTGCAGCTGCGTGTAGCCAGTCAGCTATGACTACTGCAGCGAGTGAAAATCCAGATCGTACAGATTTATGCTTTAAGAATGAAGATGTACAAAGGTAACAGCACACATGCAAAGTGGCTTTTCATTAGCTTCGCTGATCAAAATATTCATGATGTTTTATCTTTCTGGATTTAACATGACCCTGGATGTCCTGGATGTCAGGCATCAGCAAAAGATGACGCTGGAGGATAAGGTAAAGAAAAACTCTTAGGTGACACAGATACAATGGACTCTGGGTATGTGTGAAGAAAAAAAATATGTAAAAATACATTGCATTTTAATCAATTTCATAATTTTGAACAATGTGATGCGCCACTATGGAAAAACTTTCAGGACACACATCACCCAAATCACCACAACTGCTTTCTTCCACCTCAAGAACATCTCTCGCCTCCGCCCCTCACTTTCTTTCACTTCCGACCAATTCTTCATCCACGCCTTCATCACCTCTTACCTCGACTACTGAAATAGCAACCTCTATGGTACCACCTCCAAACTCCTCAATAAACTACAATACATCCAGAGCGCCACTGCGCGACCTCTCACCCACACCCACACCCGCACCCTTGATCACGTCCACTGGCTCCCCGTTCCCCAGCGCATTCAATTTAAGCTCCTCCTACTCACCTTCAAAAGCCTTTCATGGTCAGCCCACCTCCTACCTCTCCGACCTTCTTCACCCATACGCTCCTTCCCGCAACCTCCGCTCCTCAAATGCAAACCTCCTCGCCATCCCCGTGACCAAGCTCAAAGCCTGGGGGTACTGAGCCTTCTCTGTCACCGCCCCCACCCTCTGTAACCCTGTACTTCAACACATCACCAACTGTACTGACCTCCAAACCTTCAATTCATTTCTTAAAACTCACCTGTTCCACAATGCTTTTAACATCGTTGAATCGCCCTTACCCATTTTTGCTTTGTTTTTCTTTTTCAAAATTTGTTTGTTTTAAAATGTGTATATTTTGCTCTAAAGTGTCCATTTTTATCCCGTTTTGTAAATTTTTGTTGTAAAGTATCTTTGAGTACTGTGAAAAGCGTTTTCCATGAAATTTATATTCAACTTAACTGGAAGAAACATTTAGGAACCCTGGTTAAGAATAACTGACCTGAAGTCTGAAGATGTGTGTTCAACCAAAATTCATTTTGACTAGGTGTGGCCTTGTTCTGTCCTCTCCTACAGAAGGAGATCAGGAAGCCAAAGGAGCAGCCGAAAATGTCAAAGGATCCGCACAATTTAAAGAGGGAACAGGAAGAGGAAAAGACCAAGCAAATCCTGGAAGAGAGAAACCGAGAGCGAGAGATGGATAGAAATGCCAGGGAGCGGGTCAGACAACAAATCGCTTTGGTAATCAAGTCTTTCATTCCGCATTACCTTCCACAAAAAAACACTGTGCTAAAGGTAAAGGCGGAGTAACTTGCATTCGCTGGTCTCAACAACTTGATTAAATTGTCTCATCGACAATTGGATTTGATATTGCGTTGTATCATAATGGGGTACATTAGACTTACCAGTGTCTTGATTCAATAGTATTAGGGTTTTGTTTTGAATCAATAAATTCAAGAAGTTTAAACAATGTTTAAAATGAATTCAGTTAACATTAAAACATAATCAGGGGTGGACATAAGTGGTGCGTCATCGTGTATGAGCACTGGAAATGGAATATTGCGCTCCAGTTCAAGTCTGTCGGCACCTTTGTGCACTAATAATATTTCAGGCCAGCCTAAATTTGAAGTCAAGTCCACTGCGACGAGGATTGATACAATGGCCAACTTGTCAAAACACAACAGCAACAAAAAACCCAAACAAACAGAAAAAATGCTTATTTCAGTTATCTATGGTTGTCACGGAACTGAAAAACTAAAGCTGTATTTACCTGACGATCTGCAGTGATACACTATCGAAGGCGGTTGAATGGATGGTTTACTAGTTTTTACCTTTCTTTTTGCCTGAAGATTCCACAAATACTGTAATTGAATTGAATATAGTTGAAATAATTATTTTAATTTCGTGATATTTATGTGTTAATTCACATTTTTTTTTGTTTTGCTGTTTCATCTCTGTTTTGTAGGACCGTGCTGAAAGAGCAGCCCGTTATTCCAAATTCCAAGATCAGAAGGCTCAGCAAGTTGCACTACAAGCCCAACAGGCAGCGCAGGAAGCAATAAAGGGTACCTCTCTGAGGTCGAGGAGGTACGTCTGCCATGATAGTCTCAAAGCATTAGGTTCAGATTGTGACGACATATTCGGCCACATCCATTTTCAGGATTACCATAATATCCGTCCAACGTATTAATAGCCACGGTTCTGCACATTACAACATTCGATTGTGATGACCCACAAGGGATTGACATTCACCAGGGACCTGTATCTTTAAGGGGGGATGACATTTCTATAACCAAAGGTACAATAGAGATCAAAAGGTTAAAGGGCAGCAGCTTGATGCTTGTTATGTGAAGTTCATTTTGTGCGGAGAGTAAGAGACATGATTTGCCTTCGTCTTCTCGTCTCGTCATTTACCACATCTCCACAATTGGCGACCTCGATGTGAGCAAGAAGGACAGATTTCAACGCAACCATCTACGCCACAACGGTCAAGTTGCCCGACTTTTGGTCACATAACACACAGCCATCGTTTGACCACATCAAGGCCCAGTTCCAGCTGAGAGGAATACCAGAATGCTCCACAATTCTACCCTGTGTTATCAGCATTGGATATCTCAATGACAGCCAGGGCGATGGCGCTGCTGGAGGCGCAACCAGTTATCAGTGATTCCTTTTGAGACTCTTTGAACTGTCTGTACTGAACTGGAGAAGGCAGACCGACTGCTCAACAGACTCGGCAATGAAAAACCATCTGAAATGATGGAAAGGCTGCTGGCTGTGCTGATCCCTCATTCCTATTCACCCTTCCATTGCTGGTGCACCCCGCATAAGCCATTTTCACCTCTCATCCTCCAAAAACTTATCATGTGCTCACTGTGGAGGTGGAAACGGTTTCCCTGGCCAATGGCCAACAGTTGGTTTTCCCAGTGATTCCCAACCAGGACTCCTGGGCCCTGCCGCCACCCCTGGAGGGCACAACAAATATCGTGGCTGCAATGACGGCCTGTCGCCAACGTGACAACGGGCTGTGTTACTACCATACCACGTTTGGTGCCACGGTCAAGCAGTGTCGCAAAGCCCTTTAGTTTGAAGGGGTAAGGGAAACGCCAGGGCTAATTCACAGCTATGGTTGCTGACCGGGGCTGCAAGCTATTATTTATTCCAGAGTCTTTATCAGGCCGTCGTCTGGTGAAAGACTCCATGCTCAGCGCAAATGCACGCTGCTAATGGCACGCCCATACATATCTATGGCACCATGTATGCGGAGGTATGGTTTGATTTTGGTTGCAACATTGTTATGGCTTCTGTATCTACGCCACTGCTTGGCGCAGACTTTCTTTGTGCCTTTAATCTGCTTGTGAATGTAACACACCGCCACCTCATCAATGCAGTCTCTCTTGCTGCATACCTAGGGCACACTTGGATATGCTGGCATGCTCAGCCTATCAAACACCATACCTACAAGGGATGTGTATCAACGTCTGCTTTCTGAGTTCCCTGACATCACCAAGCCCGCGTTCTGGGCAGATATGGTTAAGCGGTGCAGTTACCATCAGCCATAAATGGTCCTGGTTATATTTGCGCTCTGGGCAAACTGTCCCTTGTTCAAAAAAAAATTGCAGCTGAATTTACAATTAAGAATCAATGTGCAAGTTAGATCACACTGACATCACACATGCATCACAGACCCAAGTCAAATAACCTTAAGATACATTTTATTAACATCTGCACAACACATGACAAATTATTTAAAAAGCTATATCACATGCCAATGTATGTTATTTATAGGAAGAAAAAACAGTTCACATTCAGGACATCTGTGTGAAATTGCACTGGTTGTTTTGCAAATACAATCTAGACTAGTTTCCCTATGGATGAAATTAGTTGCATGACATGATGCCTCAAGTCCAATGGTTGCTAGTTCGGCATAACTAAATACCAAATACAGTCATCTTCTGCGGCTTAGCAACATATGAGCAAGAGTCTAATAAAAAGCCTAGAGCCTACTCTTACTGACTCACTGACATCACTCATAGAAATCCGCATCCATTTTGCCCACTTCTCCCCTTTTTTTCCTTTTTTCTAAACTGGGCAGTTGATGGCCCACATTGCCCGGAGCAAAAACCGTCCCTGCCATCGGATATTGGCACACTTGCAGGATCTGCCCAAGACAGCGGTCATCACACCCTTTGGCCTTTTCGAGTTCCTGCCGAAGCCTTTCAGCCTCACATGGGCAGCGCAGATGATTTAGCGCCTTATGGACTCTGTGCTGCGTGACATACTCTTCTTTCTTGTCTATATGAACAACATCCTAGTGGCCACCACAGATGCAACGGACCTCCCGAGACACCTCCGGCTGCTGTTTATGGGATGCAGTGTACATGACCTCATCATCAAACAGCCATGTGCCAATTGTCAGCAATTACCTTCCTCAGTTACAACCCATCACAGGGACCCATCTCCCGTTGCCAGTTTTCCCCGCCCCTCCATGGCGAAGTTTCTGCAGGTGTTCTTCGGCATGGTGAACTTTTAGAGGTTGATTCCCCACGCAGCTGACATCATGCATCCCTAATAAGAGGCCCTGCGGGGAAAATGGCCCAAGGATGAATTGGACTGGTCCCCGGAGATGGACCAAGGTTTCATCTCTGCCAAGGCTGCATTGGCCAACACAGCTCGACCGGCACACCGATCTCCCACTGCCTGGGTCACCCTCACGACAGATGTGTCAGACCTTGCAATGTGAGTAGTGCCCTTCTGCGGGCAGATCCTCGACAACATGAGGAAATACAGCACCTTTGACTGAGAGGGCTTTTTTTCCGCCACCCATCAATCCGATTCCTCTTGGAGGGCCGCCAGTTCACTGCATTTGTGGACCACAAGCCATTGACATTTGCCATGGCCAAGACCGTCGAGCTGTGGTCTGGTTGGCAGCATCGCCAGTGCAAGTTGCCAGCTCTGTTATTTATTTTATTTATTTATTTTTTTGCTTTTGTTTATTGAGTTCACAGATGCCACCACAGATGCAACGGACCTCCCGAGACACCTCCGGCTGCTGTTTATGGGATGCAGTGTACATGACCTCATCATCAAACAGCCATGTGCCAATTGTCAGCAATTACCTTCCTCAGTTACAACCCATCACAGGGACCCATCTCCCGTTGCCAGTTTTCCCCGCCCCTCCATGGCGAAGTTTCTGCAGGTGTTCTTCGGCATGGTGAACTTTTAGAGGTTGATTCCCCACGCAGCTGACATCATGCATCCCTAATAAGAGGCCCTGCGGGGAAAATGGCCCAAGGATGAATTGGACTGGTCCCCGGAGATGGACCAAGGTTTCATCTCTGCCAAGGCTGCATTGGCCAACACAGCTCGACCGGCACACCGATCTCCCACTGCCTGGGTCACCCTCACGACAGATGTGTCAGACCTTGCAATGTGAGTAGTGCCCTTCTGCGGGCAGATCCTCGACAACATGAGGAAATACAGCACCTTTGACTGAGAGGGCTTTTTTTCCGCCACCCATCAATCCGATTCCTCTTGGAGGGCCGCCAGTTCACTGCATTTGTGGACCACAAGCCATTGACATTTGCCATGGCCAAGACCGTCGAGCTGTGGTCTGGTTGGCAGCATCGCCAGTGCAAGTTGCCAGCTCTGTTATTTATTTTATTTATTTATTTTTTTGCTTTTGTTTATTGAGTTCACAGATTTTGGGTATTGTACCACGCATCTAGCTAGCTTTACGTTTCTTTAATTTTGCCTGAGAAGCTCCAAAGAATCAATAGTTGCTCACAGGCAATGGTTATCCCTCAATCAATAAAATGTGATTCTAAAGAAATGTAACTGGAAGTTAAAATCACTTTTACACTGAAAGCTAACTACATCACATGCACTTTTCTTCAAAAATTAACATAGTGTCTATCTTTGCATCATCAGTACCACCACAAGGCTTCAATTTCGACTCCCTGATGGCTCATCCTTCACCAACCAGTTTTCCTCACAGAGCAAACTTCAGGAAGCTCATCAGTTCGTAAAACAGGTCAGTCAAAGGAATAGTTCTTTACCTCAGTAAATGGTACGCATAGGTTTTGGCCCTCAGCCAGAATTTTGACTTCACAACTCAGAATGCTGCAGAAGGTTGGCCGATATATTGTACACCAACCCATTATGAGGTGCGCTCTCAGTGCTAACGGGAATACATGGACCAAGTAGGTACAGTATACCCATCATGCTCAGTTAACAGCAGGACACTGCATTAAATTTCAATGACGGTAGGCTAATAAACGCAGCCTATTTAGCTTACCTTTCTTCCAATCTCGATGGGCCTCGTCTCCATTCTCCATTCCATTTTCCGTAGTATCTGGCTCATACATGTATTGTCCAACATACATTTTGCCAGCCACCTCCTCTTCCTACAACTCTTCAACACAGATTTGAAACATGGCTTTCCGAGTCGATAAAGGTAGTATTGTGCGATCAAACATTTTCTTGGCGAACTGCAACTCCTTTACTTTCCTAGGAAAAATATGATTTGTTCCTAAACATAATTGATGATCTCTGAGAATGTTTTTTTTTTAATTGCATTTGCAGTCCCACCACTGGTTAATAAGCACACGTTTACTGACTATTATTGTGTACCTTTATTCTGACACCATTATTTTTCTTCTAAGTGTAACTAAAAAGATTTTTTTTTTTTGGTATATATTGGTCCATTCTTAGGAAATTGGAAACCGCTTTGGCAACTTTTCCATGGCAACCGTGTTCCCGAGAAGGGAATTCACCAGCGAAGACCTTAATAAGACTTTATTGGAGCTGGAACTTGCTCCAAGTTCATCCATTGTACTTCTGCCTGTGAGTACACTTCCATTGACATGAAATTGAATATCCAACATCATAATTCAGGGCTCTATACTTATGAATTGAATTGATGAAAAATAGTAAATATGATAGTGAACAGGAGACATTTGGGGCATATGGGAATTTTTTGAAAGTTGAAAATTGTACCCAGGGTGAATTGAATGAGCTGAACAGTTTGAATTTCAAATGGAAATGACGTCAATCTGTTATGATGACTGTATTATTGAGAATGAATGGAGAAAATTCCAAGTGAAAAACATAGAATTTGGGGAAAAACGTGAATTTTCGGAATGAGAAAAATGCAAGCATAGTCGGCATCAATGTTTGGAATATGCTGACGTTGTAAAGGTGAGAATTGTCAAGAAATGGAGAAGGAGAAGAATGTCAAAACCGTGCAAGGAATAAAATTAAATAATGATAATAACTACAGAAAGTAATTTCTGGAAAAATTGCCTGTGAAGGCTGAGAGGGTGAATGAAAAATTGTGGAATGATTTGGAGTAAATTGAATGATATGAAATTATATACACTGACCTGGAATGAACATGTTGCAGTTACAGTAGTTTAATTGGTCAAAAAAACATTTGAAATTAGATTTAAAAAACTGTATGTAATTGTAATGTTAGCTTTTATTTTGAAATTTGGAGAAAATGCACTAGGGGTAAGCTGAACAGTTAAAATTTGAATGGTTTGAATTGGTCAAAAATGTGAAAATTGAGAGAAAATAAATCTTTATTTGGAAATTTCAAAAAAAATGGTGGAAGGGATAAGATGAACAAGTTGGAATGGTTTGAATTGTAATTGGAGGAGAAAAACATAACCATTTTAATCTTGGCCTTTTATTTTGGAATTTGCAGGGGAAAAAAATTATTTAGGACTGTTGAGCAAGGGGGAACAATGGGGATTCCTCCACACAAGAATCCGGGGTGGATTTGATGTTTTGTCCAAAGAGCGGAGTTTTTCTCGACTGAACCCGGACTAAAACTATCACATATAGTTGTGACCAAAGAGTGACTTAAGACAAAATTAAAATGGCTGCCAAAAACAACACTCCTTAGTGTGAACTAGCTCTTCTCTGTTCGCCAACATTTTGACAGTGTTAACAGTGGCAAACAAGCTCATTTGTGCATTATCGCCAACAATTAGGCTTAAATATACGTTCTCAAATTTTAGGAGCCGTCTGGAGCCATACACCAAAAGATTGACCCCAAAAGATACTTCTCCAAAACTATTTTTTCATGCAACACTTTGCGCTGCTCTAATATATGAAATTCCACCACAACAAATTTAGTTTGGCATTGTAATGTCACTAAATGTGGAAAAGTTCAAGTGGCGTGCCTTTCTGTGTGTGTTTTTTTTTATTTTTTTTTTTTTATATATACAGTATGGGTGTTAACAAAACAAACGTTCCATCCTGTCCCTCTTCCAGTGTGGCAGGCCTGCTTCTACTGTTGTCCCATCCACCGGTGGAATGTGGGCAGTCCTGAGCACACTCTTCTACCCTGTTCTCACTGTATGGCGATTCCTCACCTCCTTCATGTTTCCAACCCCACCACAAGAACCATCAAGAAGCTCGCTTCCTCTATCTCAGTCTTACGACGACAGAGCAACACTGGATAACACTGATAAACCAAAAAGGTGAGTGTGCATCTCTGGTCCTATTTGGATTATACCAGGGGTCGGCAACCCAAAATGTTGAAAGAGCCATTTTTGGACCAAAAAAACAAAAACAAATATGTCTGGAGCCACAAAAAATTAAAAGCCTTATAATGAAGGCAACACATGCTGTTTTGTATCTATATGAGCTATATTAACCTACCATCAACATGACTAAGTTGGCTACAAATACACAAAACGAGCATTCATGATTAAAAGTTTTTTTTCCCCCTGCAGTTCATCCAGTAAAGCAGCAACTTTTTTGACGGAAGATCTAATTTTCGATCAACCCTTTACCGCACATGCGCGCATACGCACACACTTCCACACTCATGTAGTAATGAGCAACAGCCATAACGGCCGCTAAGATGAATGAGGCACGGGACGCACTTTTGCAGCATGCTAACTATCATAGCTCACGTGAACCGTTTAAAAGTGCTTCTCTCGGCCACCCAGATTCCCATTCTTTGCAAGTACTGTACCAGTGATAATTTTACAGTTTGAGCCTTGCGAGTCCCAGGGACTCACTGATCAGAAAAGTATGAGTCCCATTTTGCCTTTAGAGAGTCCCAAATTTCGAATTCTGAAATGGTCTACTTATTCAATTGCATATGATAATAACACAAACAACAACAATATACATTGATAATAGGTTTATTTCTTATGAACAAATGCTGAAATTTTTTTAATAATTCAGGCATACAAGATTTGCTGAGAAATAGGTTCTTATTTCATCCCATGGTTCAGTCTTTGAGTTCATAAATTCTCCTCTCTTTACTCTGCTTCCAATGATGCAAGGCTTTCTCAAAGTCAATTTATCATCGCAAAAAACTATCCAACTTTAGCTGCTTCCTCTGTGATATCTCCCCAATAAACTTTCGCAACACTTGTTTTAACGTTACACAACTTGGCAATCATCTGCTTCCCGCGAGGTGTAGGCCGAGCTCGCCAATCTCTTCTCGCGAGAACGGAAATCTCGTCACGCGAGATTATGAACGCGAGATCAAAACAACAATGATGGCGATGGTCAAACTGCGATCGTTGCTGGAAAAAAAGATTTGTGTCCTTTCATCAGAGGATCAGAGACGCCACGCTCAAAATGTGCAGAAAAAAATATGGGCACGAGACAATTTTTTTTTTTTTTTTGGGGGGGGGGGGCGCATCTGAATGTTTATTACATAGTCTCAACTCAACTGTATTTATAGAGCACTTTAAAAGAACCACTGCTGTATCCAAAGTGCTGTACATGGAGCAAATACCATATATACAACACTAAATCCTAAAACAATAAATTGACATAGTAGAAAGCACAGAGATGAAAGTCCTCCGGATTTTCCCGGAATTCCGGGTTTTTCAAAATTTTCTGAAAATTTCTCCGGAGAATTGAGGAAAATTTGCATAAAATTAATCCGGATATTAGTTGACAACATTGAACGAAGAC
>NW_017805479.1:518838-526083 GCF_001891065.2 Hippocampus comes | reverse complement strand
CTTAGCCTCGCTTAGTTTGAGTGGCGTCGCCACAACAGTAATACCCTCGCCTCGCATTCTCATGGCCTCGCCATATCTCGGAGATTTCGAAATTTCGGCCCGAACGGAAGCTACAAAGGGTACACGTGTGCACACAAAAGGAAGATTAATCATTGAATGTCGAGTATTTGAATAGCGTTTTGCGTAAACTAATTCATGCGTGATCGGCCAAGTGCGATATATATATATAATTTTTTTTTTTTTCCGGAATTTTCAGAAAAGTCCACTTTCATCTCTGAAAGCACAAAAATAGTAAAACTAAAAATCAAGTCTGAGTCATGCTGAGTCAAAATTCAAAGACTAGAAGTGAGTTTTGAGACAAGTTATAAAGATGGGCGGCGAGGGGGCTTGCCGAATGTTCAGTGGGATGTCATTCCAAAGAGAGGGACCAGCAACGGAAAAGGCTCGATCCCCTCTGAGCCTTTGCTTAGTTCTTGGTACCTTGAATAATGTCTGGACCGCAGACCTGAGGCGTGTAGGGGCAGAAGAGCTCAGAGAGGTAAGGTGGAGTGAGGCCATTAAAAGATTTGAAAACAAATAATAGGATCTTAAAAAGAACTCTAAAATGTACAGTGAGTAAGCGAAGGGATGCCAGAGGAGGAGTTATGTGCTCCCTCTTACGAGTACCAGTCAAGAGGCGAGCAGCAGCAATCTGGACCAACTGGAGATGCTTAATGGAGGATTGGCTGAGTCCAAAGTAACGTGCATTACAGTAAATCAGCCGGGATGTGACAAAGGCAAGAGTTACTGTTTCAAAGTGCTAGTCATTACATTTCCCAGTTAATTTTTCACATTTATTAGAGAGCTTTATTTTTTGAAAACCTAATAAAAATATACACTGAACTCCCACTAATGGGCTAACTGCTATGTCGACAGACAAAAGCAGAGCAATTGGGTAACGCAGTTCAGATTAGCAGCAACAGCCACCACAGCAGCCACCCGGCCACCTCTATGGAATTGCTGTATCACTGGAAATCATGTATTTTTCTTCTGCGTCTTCTTAGGGAATCTCTTTCCAGGCCTTTGACGAACCGTCCCAAGAACTTCAAGAAAGATGGTAAAATCTGCCAGCTCAGGGCTCAAGAGGACAGTGAGGATGACAATAACACCTGGAATGGAAACTCAACCCAGCAAATGTAGATCTGGAAAAGAAGCTTTGTTTCTGTCCGCTCCAATCCTAACATCTCCGCCACTCTCATCCTTTCCCAGATGAATATTATAATACAGTCATTCTAGAACAGGCTTAATATTATAATGCAGTCATTCTAGATCAGAGTTCACCAACATGGTGCACCAGGTAGCCCCCAAAGACCACATGAGTAGCCCGCCGGCTTGTTCGAAACATAGCTCACCATTGATGGGACACTGATTTTCAAGAAATGTTGTCCAAGGAATCAATCAAAAATGTCAACACAACCAGAGATTCGGAGAAATAGTGTTGCATAATTAATGTTTCCTAATTACGTGAGAAATCAGTAACATGACCAGTGTTTATCCCAGAGATGAATGTCATTAATTATTAAGAACATACACGAATAATATTATTATTAAAGGCAATTTGAGCAAATTTATTCCAGAAGTGTGTTTCAAACTGGCAGCCCTTCACATTAAGATAAGATATCCTTTATTTGTCCCACACTGGGGAAATTTACAGTCTACAGCAGCAAAATTGGGGGTAGAAAGTCAAGAAAAAAAAGTGTTTAATCACTACCCAAGAAGTAGCTCTCAGTTTCAAAAGGGTAGGTTGTTTGCGGCATTGCTTTCTATCTTATGTTTTAATTTCACTTCACTTGTATGGCAAAGTCTAAATTATATTTTATTTGGAAACCAGCTTTTTCTTTTTAAATAGAAAAGAAATACTTTTTTTCCTTTGCTCACACTTGGAGTTATCGCTAACATAGTGAGATTTAATCAACCAACTGTATATTTGTATTAAATTTACTTGGAAGACTGCATCATCCAAAACTCGATAAAAAAAATCCCCGAACTACAAACTGAGTTCTGTTTTGGTTGTTTATCACACCAATGCCAATTCTGCATAGATAGATTAGAAAAGTGTTTTCTCAAACGTATTCCACGCCCAAAAAATACGAATCTCAAAGTACCACCATCATGACGAACATTAAAATAGAGCAGTGCAGAAGGTTTACTGTACAGAGGTTTTATTTTTTATTATGTACGACAGTAATCCCTCATTTTTCATGATTAATGATTAATGGGGACCAGAACCCCCGTGAAAAGGGAAGTACGATTCGCCCCATCCCAAGGAATTTTCGTGTATGTGTATGTGGGTATCCGAATGTTTACAATATGCAAGCAGTATTTATACTTTTACATATTTGAGACAAAGATTACAACAGTACACATATTCACTTAAGATAAGAAACCTTTATTTGTCCCACAACGGAGAAATTTGCAATCTACATCAGCAAAAATTGAAAGGGGGGGAGGGGGGTAGAAAAGAAAAAAAAAGTATTGCATACACAAAATAAATGTTTCAGAAAAAGAACTGTACACAGTATAGAATGCAATATAAAATATAGATATAAGCATATATGATGCATAAGGTGGCTGTGCTATTTACAATGTATGGATGGGGTAAGTCCAGGTTTTTTCACGTTTGTTTATTCAGCAGCCTGACAGCAGTCGGTACGAATGAGCGGCGGTATCTCTCCTTGCAGCGCCGGTGTAACAGTCTCTGGCTGAAGGAGCTACCCAGTGCTGTCAGGGTGGGCTGGAGTGGGTGGGAGGGACTGTCCCATCAAATATTTCATTATACAACCCGGTACAGCAATTAAAATTCATCAACAGTGCCTCCTGAGAGGTGAAGAGGCTTGTGTTGGTGACGTAGAAGGCGGGTTTGGGCTTTAGGTTCACTTCGAGACTCTTCTGCTGGAGGTGTAAGCTTTTGTTAAATTGGTAATTATCATTTAAAGCAGGAAGTGTGATCGTTACCGGAAGAAGGGCTGTTCGAGAGTTACGAGGCAGTCGTTAAAAAAAAGCTGTGTTCAAACGAAGTCCATCTCCCCTTTTTGCCCATTCCGAACGTAGAGCAATCCATCCAAAACCTACGAACCCCCCTCAATTTACAGAGGCACTGGCTGTGTAGCTGGGCTTTTTGAATGGGGGAGAAAAACATGGTGACAGGGAGCGCTATCACGTTAATCTTTACATTAGTTGAAATATGATTCAGGTTTTTTTTTTCTCGGAGGTATTTTTGTATTCCACAAAGTTTTTTTTTAAACTTAGCTGACAGTTTCGGCTGGCATTTTAAGGCTTCATCTGAGCTGTCACTGCTTCCTTGTCACGTGTCTCAAAAACAAGTGACTGGTTTGGGAAACCTTCAAAATAAGGCTCCCTGACCCGCTCAAGTTGCAAACCAACGTGTCCCTGTTAATTATGCCATCTTCAAAGAGTGGGCTTACATGTACCCACACAGCCGGGACGCGTTGCTTCAGTGTTGGCAAGGGGTTGGGGCGCAACTTAATGAATCCAAAAAGTTCGTGCTTGAACAAAAAAAGTTATTGCGAACACAACACTATGATACTGCATGCAAGACAGTCAACAGTGTGACGAGACACAACAATGGAAGGTGCTGAATGAGGCAGCGATGATGCACAAGCCAATCAGCTTACAGGGTAAATCCATTCTAGTGTTTGCGTAGGTCGATGTCGCGCCGTGAACAAATCACGCGCCTTGTATGAGTACCCATTGCATGTACAGTACAGTACTGTACAGGCATGTACAAAGCCTTTGAGTCGTTCCAAAGCCACTCTTGCAGATCAACATGAAACAACACATCTTTCCGCAATTTGAGTTGATCTTGTGCGCATGAGTTGGTCTCGTGTTGGTGCAGGTTTTGAAAATTTCTGGACTCTTCCAAATTTTAATTTTGTATCATGGAAAAACTGATGGAAAAACTGGCTTTTCATGTGCGTGAGAAAGTTTTAATTTTTCAAGTTTTTTTTTTTTTGAAGTGTGTGGGATGGGTGAAGAGTTCTGATGCATGCGAGTATTTTTGGGTGTGTGAGTGAATTTATATGGAGGTGAGATCGATTTCAGGTGAATGTAATAAATCTTTGGATTTGTTATGTTTTTTTTCTTTGTGTATGTTTTTCTGGCAAGAGTTTATTTGCAGTCCATGAGGGATTATTTGGTGAATGCGAGATTTTTGAAGAGAGTGTAATTTTTAGGGTCAATGATAAGATAAGATAAGATAACCTTTATTTGTCCCACACTGGGGAAATTTGCAGTATACAACAGCAAAATTGGGGAGGGGGGGGGGGGAATAAAGTGTTTCAGTGCACAAAATAAAGCGTGTTCTGTGCAAGTGAAAGATTTTCTGGGTGCATGTTCGAGGTGTGAGAGGGCTCTTACTGCAAAGGATAAGACATATCAAAAACGGAGTCACAAGTAGATGATATTTTAAAGAGCTGTATTTAATCAGAAGGAAAAGCAGAGACAACTTAATTTGCTTTTAATTGAAAATACAAAGGACTATGTAAATTCAGCTATGTTTAGCAGTTAAAAAACTATACATTGAAATGTGTTTTAACACAGCAAATTACCTGGTCAACATTGTAAATAAACAACATACATCATTTTGGAAAATTCACTTTTAAACTCAGACATTTAATATTTTTTGTAGGAAGAAAAAACATCTTTAATTTGATGCAACACGTTCTGAGGCTGTCTCATTTTCATTCTCCAGTAAAAGTGGGATTGCTCACAGTAGTGGTGGCATTTTGGAAGAGTGGATTGTCTGCCTGTTAACAAGAGAAGTGACAATGTTAAGGTTAAGCCAGATGCACAATGAGCGATGTAGCTAACCTTTAAAAAATCAGGACAATCACAAATAAGTTCGACACCGACAGTGCCTTGAAAAAGTATTCCTATTACTTCTTCACATTTTGTCACCTTAAAATCACAAACTCAATGAAAAAGAAAAATCTGAAAAATGCGTTGTGCCTTTGTATAACACCCCCCACCCCTCCACGTCAATACTTTGTAGTAGAGGTGGGCATTTTGTCAGGGTGACAATACGTCAGTCTGTCACTCTTTCTGGCACTGCCGACCCACGTGGGCCGAGTCGATACCTTCTCTGCAACAGCCAATCGGCGTTCGAGAACGTAATTTCTACATCACACGCATGAGCCGCACAAGCCAACATTGTGGTCAGCTGCAATTCTTTTGGTGCATTTGTCAACCAGCTTTGTATTCTTTCGCAATGTAGGGTGGTTAGCATGTTGACCTCACAGTGCAGAGGTGCAGGGTTCGATTCCGGCTCCTGCCTCTCTGTGTGGAGTTTGCATGTTCTCCCCAGGGCTGTGTGGGTTTTCTCCAGATACTTTGTTTTCCTCCCACATTCCAAAACATGCATGGCAGGTTAATGGAACACACTTCCCTAGGTAAATTGTCCCTAGGTGTGAGTGTAAGCATGGATCCTTGTTCGTGTCTGTGTGTCCGTCGATGGGCTGGCAAGCGGTTCAGGGTGTCCCCCGCCTACTGCCCGAAGACGTCTGGGATAGGCTCCAGCACGCTCCGTGACCCTTGTGAGGATAAAAGCGGATCAGAAAATATATGTGTGTGTCTAGGCCCCAGGGAAGACCCAGGACACGGTGGACAGAATCCCGGCTGCCCTGACAACATCAAGGGATCCCCAGCTGGATGATGTGGTTATGGATTTAAGTCGTGTGTGTGTGTGTGTTTGTATTTGTGTGTGTGTGTGTGTGTGTGTGAGTAGAATATACAGGACATAAGGTTGTTTGGTGAAAGATGACACTAAAAGCCCATATAGTGTATCTGTCATTTCATAAAACATGTGAAGTATAATGTAAAACAAATTCTCACCTCTGCCCATTTAGATTTCTTCTTTTCACTTTCAAACTTCCGGAACTCTTTGAGATCCTTCATGTAGATAAGCAACTTAATCAGCATTAACAACAAGATGCCAATGAGAGCCACAGATGCAATGGAACCTCCGATGATCGCCGCGACGCTGGGTGGTTCTGGACAGTCTGGAGCGAAACATAAGACAATAGAGTTTGCAAGTACAATGTAAGCATCCAATTGTCGAAAGAAAGCTATTTTTTGTGGACGGATCACTTGGAATACTGATCAATTATTTTCAAAAGTAATGCACCATCAATACTTGTAAGCACAAGAAGTCAGCATGTATACTGTTCATGCAGCTGCAGTCATTGCTTGGTAGCCAATGACAGTGTTGTGGAAATTGTAGAACTCGAAGAAAGCGACAATTTCTCACGTTCGCACTCCGAGAGAGAGTGTCGTGTTTTTTTAATAGCGCACCAAAAAAACGCTCGCGCAAAACGAAACCCGCCGAAAGTCAGTTTCCATAGAAACAAGCAGACTAACATGGCGGTCCTTAAAGGGACTGCAATTATTTCTACCCCGTTACCAAATAATCGTGAACTCTCTGACAAGCATATGAACATTGCATTCACACATTTGCAGTTGGTGGTGAATTATGTACATAGGAGTCACTACAGTGTTTTGATTAATTCCAAAGCTATTATCCTATTTTGCCAGATTTGATAAATTCTCATTTTCTATTGTGCTTCTTATCCTGATGAAGGTCAAGGGTGAGCGACCTGGCCCAGCTGACCTTGGGCAAGAGCTATGGAACAGTGGATGGGTCACCTGCCAATTGTAGGACAGAATTTGTTCCAAAAAAATTGCCCCTCATCACTTGAATGTCGCAAATTGAAAAATATTATCTGGGGCCCGGTCAGTCATAGGCAGTTTGAATGGGCCCATAGATGGCAATGGCGAGTGATGAAAAAAGCGGAAGGGGCGTGGCCGGGGCGTGGCCTGGCCGGGGGCCTGGTTACTTATAAAAGTGGCACTAAACATGCTGAAGATAAAGTGTATTGAATTTACACACTATTTGAAAATTGAACAGAAAAAAATCCCAAGATCGCCACTATTCTTTCAAGTGAAAAGTTGTGCAATTTTGCTTATGCATTCCTGGTGAGCATATGTAACTCCAGATTTGCTGCTCAAAATCAAAACTAAAAAAGTAAACACATTCCCTGCCATATTTAAGATTTGTTCATGACTTGTATTCATAAAGTGATGTGTAAATGTGATAAAAAGCTGTTGATTCTTACCTCATACAGTAACGTCTTTAGTTGTATCCGCTGACTAAGTTTGTTTGAAAAATGCCGATCCCAAAGAATAATTGCT
>NW_017805479.1:512227-518675 GCF_001891065.2 Hippocampus comes | reverse complement strand
TTTCATAATTCCGCTCAAAACGATCCCAGAACAATGAATTTGCGAGACGAACAGGCCGCCATGAATCAGGTAAAGCAATATGTTACATGCAATTTGATTGGTCCAATCGCTTGTAGTTAACCAATCGCTGGGCTGTTTATAATCGAGCTAAGACTTCCGCAACAAATAATGCCTTCAGTGATCTGATTAGTTGAAGCTTTCATACACGTCCAATCGCAGGGCTGTTTACAAACGGAAAACGGAGAGACTGTTCGGGAGAGCTCGTGAAAACTCGACGATAAGGTACCTGACCGCCCCTAAAATTTTCTCAACGGATTTAGACGATTCACAAAAATGATCAATTTAAGAAATAAAACGGCGGATTTCCGCGGATCCGCGGAAAATTGCCATCTATGATATTGGGCATCATTTTTCTTCCAAATCTTCCTTTAGACATTGATGAAAAACAACATTCCGTACGTGCGCACACACTCACGAACTGCGTCGCTCGGTGAGGTCTGGGCTAAATGCTGGCTGCCGGCAGTCACGCGCCTAAATGTAATCCTCGCCGTGCGGGAGTGGGTGTTGTACAACGGACATCACACACCGCAAGTTAATCGGCGAAGGGGTCGGGGATGGCTATCACCTGGTGCGACAGGCCCGTAAATAAACCGGCCGTTAGAGGAAATCAACATTTTCCCGAAATTCGCGACGGCCAGCACACCACCGGCGGTAGAACACACACGAATGAAAGGGATATAGTGCTTGCTTATTCAATTAGGGCTTCATTCCATCCGGCTTCAGCATTAAACAGTTTTCTATAGCAGTCACGCTCGTAACTGAGCGCACCTGCTCCACACATTCCTTCTAATTGCCGTTGCCTTCTCCCCCCACCCCCTTCAGTCTACGTCACACACGGCGAAAACGGTGCACTCCGCTATTCAGATGAAAAAAAAGCTAATAGGTCCCATGAAGAGCAAATTGTTACCTCTGCATAGCATAGATTTTGGAGCAACATAAAGAAACATCGAGCGATGCTTGTAAAAAATGTTGATGCAGCTGCCAAGACATTACTAAAAGGTAAACAAATTCACGTATTGACTTCAAATGTTACCTGTAACTTGAAATTTTGGCCTGGGATACCTGTGTGGCTTTTACTTCAAAGTATATAGGTTGAAAAGGATTTGCAAATCACCGTCTTCTATTTTTATTTGTGTTTTCCACAACATTCCAACCCCCATTTGAATTGGGGTATGTACATTTTGAGGAGACAATATGACATGCCAGAAGACAACCATTCCTTTATACCTGGAAGAACAAGTATGAGTACACAGCTGATTGAAGGTACCGTATTTTCCGCACTATAAGGCACTTTGGGGTATAAAGCGGCCCTCAATTAATGGCGTTTTCGGGTTATAAGGCACATAGAATAAAAGCTACAATAGAGGCTGCGGTTGTGTTATGCACCCACTGGATGAAGCATTGTGTAAGGGAATACAATACAATACAGCTTTATTTATAAAAGCCTTTCACAACTGCTGCAGCTGTAACAGAGCGCTTGACAGAACATTTAAAATACTACGTCCAATAAATCAGAATATTGATCCATAAAGAAGCACATCGGATTATAAGGGGCACTGCCGGCTTTTGAGAAAATGTACCGTATTTTCCACACTAAAAGGCGTACTGGATTATGAGCCGCACCTTCAATGAATGGCCTATTTTGTAATTTTTTTCATATATTGGGCGCATCGCATTATAAGACACAATTTACAATGCATCCACGAGATGGAGCTACGCTCAAGGAAATGCCAACAGAGGGATCAGTTGTCAGTAAAATGTAAAGAGACTGGACTGTCTCTTACAGCACTGTGTCGGGGTCTACATAAAAGTACTACGCGGATTGTATTTACATGGAATCTTACCTCTCTCTTTCAGAATTTCAGCCATGTAGTTATCCTCTCCAAACAGTTGATCCAGCTTGAATTGGATCCAGCAGCCAGTCGTGTCCCTTTGCCGGCACAGCGAGTTCGAAAGAGTGAAATGATCTACCATTTTATGCGAAATACTCGGTCCGCAAGCCATACTGCAGTTTTTCTTTAATGGACCAGATTGAAAGCCAAGGCATTCAATACAGTTCCTGAAAATAGATGAAAAGGAAAAGAAAATATGATGAGGGTCCATTGAAGTCATTCACTTAAAAATTGCTGAATGATTAAATGACTTACAGTTTGATTTGGCAGGCATCAGGGCAACCGAGACATGTCTGGCAATGTGGACGTTGGTATCCATTTTTACACTCACAACGGTTACACTTGCAAATCCCTCTGTCATAGCAAATGGTATTATTCGGGGTCCGACACCCTTCCTTTGATACTGTGCATTGACATGCTGAGCCATCAAAGCCCGCGTAGCATTCACATTTGCCGCAGTTGCACTTACCATTTCCTATCAGTTGAAAGGAATAGAAAGAAAACGGACTCAATTGTACAGTTTGGTGTTTGAAACAGATGTTGTAAAACAAAACTGTCATCTAGTGGTAGGAAGTTAATTGCTGCAATTTATCTGCAATTCCAAAGATCCAAATATGGATTTCCACATATCCACATTCAAGGTTCTCTCGATCAATTTATTTCCCCAAAACGTAGCCCACCATGTTCATTTATATAATCGAGTTTACTGTTATTGGTTACTGCTAATATTGTGAAATGTTCTGAATTTTTGCGTAATTTTCACGATTTGCATATTTAAAGATTTGAAAACCAATAAGAGAAGCTGAAAAACTCTCAAATGTATGGTGAGCCAGTGAGGAGATGCCAGAGTAGGAGTTATGTACTCCCTCTTACGAGTACCCGTCAAGAGGAGAGCAGCAGCAGTTTGGACCCACTGGAGACGCTTTATGGAGGATTGGCTGACTCCAAAGTAAAGTGCATGATAGTCAACCAGCCGGGATGTCACGAAGGCATGAATTACTGTTTCAAAGTGCTCATGAGAAAGGAGAAGTTTGACTTTAGCCATCTGCCAAAGATGAAAGAAGCTGGATTTAATTTCACTGTCCAGTTTAAGACCCAAGTTCGAGTCTGTTAGCTTAAGATAAGGAGCCAGAGGGCCCAAGTCTGCAGGATGGAATGTACAAGGGCCACTGGGACCACACACCATCAACTTTATTACACAAATTTATAACATTGGACATTAAATATCATATTATAATAAAACCATGCCTTTTTGGACATCATTCTAGGAACTTGCATATTGTTTCCATTTTATTTTTATTAATCCATGTACAATACGATGGGATGATTTTGTGTCATTTTCGATGGCACAATTTTATTCACTGGATTTTTATGGTACTCTGTGAAATCTGGCCTTGTATAGTAGTTGAATACAAAACACAAAGTTATATACTGTACAGAGTATTTGAAGGGAGCCACGACTTATTCTATTGTATGAATGGCAGCACGTGGATTCACAGGTTGGTTGCACTTTTTGCCATCCAAGTGAAGAGCAGTTTTTTGTTATGCCTGCCACGAAATGCCGCCGGCATCGCCAGAAAAATGGAATAAAAATAATAATTTAAATCATGATACAATAACAATAATATGAATCAATAATAATGTGAAAATAGAGTATACTTTCATTTTTAACCTAACTATAAAATACATTGTGTGCATGTGTCACATTAATTTTAACCGGATAAGTACAGTCAAGATTTGTGTTATTCTTTTCCTTTAGCTCTTTTAAAAATTATTATGATTATTTAGCGCCAGGCGGCCCGGTGACCAGTGGTTAGTGCGTCGACCTCACAGTGCAGAGGTTGTGGGTTCAATCCCGGCTCCGGCCTTCCTCTGTGGAGTTTGCATGTTCTCCCCGTGCCTGCGTGGGTTTTCTCCGGGTACTCCGGTTTCCTCCCACATTCCAGAAAAAAAACATGTATGGCAGGCTGATTGAACACTCTAAATTGTCCCTAGGTGTGAGTGTGAGCACGGATGGTTGTTTGTCTGTGTGTGCCGTGCGATTGGCTGGCAACCGGTTCAGGGTGTCCCCCCCCCACTGCCCCAAGACAGCTGGGATAGGCTCCAGCACCCCCCGCGAGCCTTGTGAGGATAAAGTGTTTCAGAAAATGGATGGATGGATGGATGGATGGATGTTCAGCCCCACCAAGACCCCTCTAGTTATGTCTTTACGTATAAGGAACAAACATACCTCCGCATAATTTATTGTGGAATTTCTCACAGTGTTCATCGTCACATTCACAGAAGTCACCGTAGTAACTGCCTCCACTTGCTGTTGTGTGGCACTGGCATCTGCCACACACGCAATCTCCATGACTCTCACATTCAAGACCACTTTGGCTCAGACATGATCCTCTCAGTGAGTGTTCATCTTTGTTGCCAATGTCGCATTCACAGAACTGACCGACGGAGCCTTGATTGCAACTTAAAAAGAAGGAGAGAAACTATTAGCAACCCCCAAAAAATTCCAAGACTTTGAAGTTCAATGTCTATATAATGTTCTATACATCACTCGTGCACAAAAACACAATGCTTTTAGGAGAATAACTCAATCTTCCACTCAGTTTTCTAACGTGATCAATAAAACAAACAAAAAAAAAAAACTGCAAACAAATGGTTCTCCCTCCGAGTTATTGAAAATGCTCAGTGGCGTATCAAACTCAAGGTAGGCGGGGCAGGGCCCGCCCATCAAGTCAAGGCATTTCCTTGACTTCTTCCAATGTCCACCTCATTCCTGAGGACTCTCATGGAGAAACAATTATGCCCGTGACTACCGGTAAGAAAAATTCAGGTAAGAATTTTGCTATTTGTTACAGCGGGTTTAATTTCACCGGGATGTTTATTTGAAAAAAGAAAAAAGAATCCCCCTCCCCCCTTTTTAAGCCCCCATAAGCCCCCATTGCATTGAAAAATGTTTTGCACAGCTTGGAAATTTGTTGGCGGTTGTACTCACAATCAGAATCGGGACCAGATTTATGAGCCAAGTGTGTAAAACACACAAGGAATTTACCTTCCCATTTACAACCCGTGCAGAGAAACCAACAATAACAATGACCAACAGAGGGAGAGAGAACGGGAAGCCTCTTTGATATTTAATGCCCTGAGATTTGGACCTCTGCCCTGAGAACTTCTCTGAAACCAGATCCCTTTGAATTTTAATTGAAGATCCCTGATATAAAGGCAACAACGAGTTTGTTTTCATGTCAATAAAAGATTGTTACTCTGTATGGATGTAAATAACTTAGTAAGTAAGGTAAGTAAAAGTAAGCAAGGTAAGTAAAGTAAGTAAGTACGGTAAGTAAATCACTTGGACTTGATCATTTTAGAAGTAGATGTAAGCCAAGTTGGACTACTTAATTTCACTGTTGCTGCCCAGGGTGGCCCAAACAGTTATTCGGTTTTCGGGGCAAGTCGTTTTTCCGCACAGGGACAAGTTGCTTTCTTTTCACTTAATTATAAAATCACTGGCGGCACACTGGTTGGCTGGTTAGTACGTCTGCCTCACATTACAGTGGTCATCGGTTCAAATCCAGCCCCGTTCTTCCTGTGTGGAGTTTGCATGTTGTCGCCATCCCTGCGTGGGTTTTCTCCGGGTACTCAGGTTTTCTCCCACATTCCATAAACATGCATGGCAGGCTGATTGAACACTCCAAATTGTACCTAGGTGTGATTGTGAGTGTGAATGGTTGCTCGTCTATGTGTGCCCTGCAATTGCCTGGCAACTAGTTCAGGTTGTCCCCCGCCTACTGCTTCAAGACAGCTGGGAGAGGCTCCAGCACGACCGCGACCCTTATGAGGATAAAGTGGCCCAGAAAATGGATGGATGGATAAAAATCACCATTTAAAAACTGCATTTTCTGTTTACTTGGATTATCCTTTTGTTTGATCATCTTAAATGTTGAAGTGGAGAAACTATGCAAAAAAAAAAAAAAAAAAAAAAAGAAAGAATTTGAGCAAAAAGGGCAAAAACTATCTACAAATTTGGAATGGAGTGCAATGAGAGTCATGGTCCTATACACCGCGACACTGTCAATTTGGTCACAAGAAAGGCACCAACCACCTCTTTGGCACAGCACCATTTGTGTACCCAATGAGCCATGTGTGTTTTCTGGTTCTTTGTGTGATGGAATGAATGCATCGGAATGGAAACTGGAGTTTCCTTTCGGGGGGAATGAATAAATTATAAACTACTGTATGATGAATTAAAGGATAAAGCTTACCTGCAAATACCACATCTTATTCTTCCTCTGCCTTTGCAATATTGTTGGCTACTTTCGCTTGGGTCTTTACACTGACACTCACAGCTCGAAGATAAGCTCACTGTCAACGTGTCTTTAATACCAAGTGGTCTGATCGAGAATGTCTTGTTCTCGATGCATGAGTCCGCTGTTACTGTTACATCAAAAGAAATCTGTGGGAAAATATTAAGAGTCATTCTGAGAAATTGTATATATATA
>NW_017805479.1:509390-512195 GCF_001891065.2 Hippocampus comes | reverse complement strand
CATAGAAATCCGGGGAGGGGAATATATATATATATATGTGTATATATGTGTGTGTGTGTGTGTGTGTGTATATATATATATATATATATAATGTGTGTGTGTGTGTGTGTGTATTTTTTTTCCACACGTTTTCTGTGTGGAACATTTAATCTAAGTCAGTCACAGGATTTGGTGCCATTCACTTGAGACAAGGAACCAAAATAATTGCATTGTGAACACTGTCTTTTGCTGTGCTGTTTTTTTGCCCTGCTTTCTAGTCTTCCAGAGAGTTTAAGCTTTTGTTACCTATAAAATATTACATGGCTTAGCACCTTCCTGCTGATTGACTTACGATATGTTCATTACCATCATTTTTTTCAATTGATTTAATACAATCAAGCTTTCGAACACCACAAGGAACTGACCTTCTGTCCCACATGTACATTGTCACAAACTCCTTTGTTATCCCCTTCTTCTTTTGGATCATCACAACGTGGAGTGTAGACAACTCTTACATTTTCAGGGAGCGTATCATGGGTTAGGGTCACTTTGGAGGACAACCTCTGGAAATGCAATCGAGAGATTATGCAAGTTTTACATACAGAAAAAAAACCAACAAGAATTTATTTCTCTTCAGGAAAAAGGAAAAAAAAAATCAAAACTTACTTTGTATGCATTTTCAATCAGTTGAACAACATTTCTAGAATCTTGGGAAAGAACTCCCACCTCCGATTTCGGAATCATTTTGGAGAGTTGCTATAATAAAATGGAATATATGCTTCAAATTCATTCAACACCTCATCACACTATAATGCTGAAATGAAATACATATTGATGAGTATGTCGATTATTTTACCTTGTACATTTTTTCCACATCTTTTGTCACAGCAAATATGGGTTGAATATGTTCTTTTTCCAACTGCATCGCTACTTGTCCAACGGAGGGGTAGTCCTTGACATTGATATGATGAAACATTTACAGTGGTCACTCATGAGTTACTGCATTATGTTTATCATGTAATTACAATTGACCATACTGTATTGCTATCGTATACTGCATACAAATTAAAGGGCAGCGGCGTGGCACGTTGTTGGTAGTACTGTTGACTTTTTTGTGTGACGGTTTTTCATGTGCTTGTGTTTGTTTCCGCAGGTATCATGCCTTTCTCCTGCAAACATGTCGCCTACAGACTCACAATCAGCTCGCAACAAACACAGCCATCCCACATTAAATGCGACACACACCACATTAACCCTTTCAGGGACAGCAGTTACTACAGTGGACAGTTTATCTTGTTACATTGTCAGGTTACAGGGTGCATGAAAGGGTTAAATCCTCCATTACATTATATTGTAATTATACAATAGCAAATACAAGACTGCAATACGCTCTAAAACAGAGGTCCCTAACCCCTGGGCCACGGACCGGTACCGGTCCGTGAGTCATTGGTTTCCGAGCCGCACAGAAAGAATAAATAACGTACATTAGTTCAGTTTTATTTATTTCACAAACTGAAAGATGTTTTATTTTGAAAAATTATCGGATTCTCTGTTACATCAGTATGTCACTCTTGATGCAGGTCAAGGCACGCTTCTCGGTCACGTGATAGGTTACCGCTAAAATGAAACCCAGGAGAGAGCAAAATGAGTAAAAAACAAACGTTATGGGAAAATTTCTTTAGGAAGGGGAAAAAGTCCAGCCAGGAGACAGAAGAGGAGCCTACGACTTCCAAGAAAAACAAGACTACATTTAATCGACAGTTTCAGAGTCCTACTTAAAATACAGATTTATCTCAATGGGAGATTCCCACGCACCAAGCCCACTCTGTATATGTGGCGATGGTGAGTCGTATTTTTCATGCACTTTGTATTTGCGGTGTATCTTATTTTGAAGGCACGTTTAAACGTTACCAGAGCGACCAGGTGGTGTTGCGGCCAAATAGAACGTTCCTTGACTCGTGTTTCTTATGTTTGGAAAATACCTCAGTATCATGCAGGTGATATATTATTGTGTTGTATTTATCCGCCACACCTTAAAGGCTGGTCTCTGAAAATATTGTCTGACATTAAACCGGTCTGTGGGGCAAAAAAGTTTGCTGCTCTAAAACACATTCGGCCAGTTTAATGTCAGCATTTGTAAGAGCACATTTTATCAGCTCGGAATAACATACCTTCTTGTTGTTCAACCACTTTCAACAAATTGGTGGATATTATATACTCAATGAATCAACTTACTTGGTGCACTACACTAAGTAGGCGTGACAAAGACCCTGCTGTTGAATGCCCATCACCACGTGTGCCCACACATACCATTTCATTGCTCTTGGTGTAAAGGCTGTTTTTCATGTGGCACTGTTCATCATTTGGTTCCAGGATACCAGCCAGTTTTCCATCTCCGGCCATGTGGAATCCATCATCAGTTGCCAACACGAGCAGTCGAGTGCTACTGTTCCTCCAACCTATCTTGTCCTAACAACATGTCATTCCAAAACACTTTTCAAAATCAATCACAAGATTACATTTAAATACCACTTTCAGTTTGCCTCTCTGTCATCTTCAAATATGTTTTTCAACTAAATGTACAGAATATTATAATTCGACAATCGACATCCCTTTGTCACGTTGCAAGGTGGTGTTGGACCCAAAAAGCAGGCAAGAGGGAGGAGCAGGGTGTATTTGAAGAAGTGTATTGGAACAGAGAAAACTAAATCCAAAACAAACAGTCCAAAGCAGCAAACAAAAATCATAACTGAAGCAAAAACAGAACCATGACCAAAACAAACCTGACAGCAGCAGAGAAACGGCAACAAACAAACATGACAGGAG
>NW_017805479.1:498509-509219 GCF_001891065.2 Hippocampus comes | reverse complement strand
CAGCCGTCATTGTTCTTTGTCTCGCTGCTTCTCTTCAAATGCCGCACTCGATTTTTAAAGGACGTACTGCTGCTGTGGTGAATGGCCCAATTTTCAACCCGTCAAAATGACAGACGGCCTAAAATTTTCCCCGTCCACTCTTAAAAAAAATCCGTCAATGATTGAAAATTTTCGGTTAATGCACCCTCTGCAGAAATAGAAATACATGTAAATAATTATACAGACTTGTTTAACTTAGATTTCGTGACAAAGGACAGGCTTTAATTTAATTAACGAGACGAAAACAGGACAGCCGCATCACCAGCGCTGCCTGAAGGGGAAAAGGGTGTCGGTCGCAGACGTGCTCCGCCAGGCACATGGTGGAATAGGAACCAGTCTTTGTACCTGCGGGGTCCAGGTGGTCGGGTCATTCTGTCACGTTGCAAGGTGGTGTTGGACCCAAAAAGCAGGCAAGAGGGAGGAGCAGGGTGTATTTGAAGAAGTGTATTGGAACAGAGAAAACTAAATCCAAAACAAACATAGTCCAAAGTAGCAAACAAAAATCATAACTGAAGCAAAAACAGAACCATGACCAAAACAAACCTGACAGCAGCAGAGAAACGGCAACAAACAAACATGACAGGAGCAAAAAGCAACAATGACCGGACAATGATTGCTCGGGCTGGGAGTCCTTTTAAAGGCACTAATTACCTAATGACCAACAGGTGTGCAGCTGCAGGGGAAGCCCTACAGTGCCACCTGTTGGTCCCAAACCGAATCATGACACCCTTGATCTCCTCCTCTTCAGTGGACTGTCAGGTTGCACTTTGGTAACCGTTGTCGTACCAGCTAACAGTGCTGATCGCGACTATAAACAGGAGCCATGGTTTCAAGCTAGTATAAATTGTTGCATCAGTGCCAGGGCTCCAGATTGCCACAAAAAAAAAAAAAAAAATTGGGATTTTGGACCTAAAATTTGAGACAGTGTGAGTAAATGTTTCAACTGCTTGCCCATCCGCGGCCAGTGAATTTATGGATTTTTTTGTTTTTGTTTTTTCTTGCTGACAAATTTCAGTTCCCCACACATGGATCAAAATACTTTGATCACTGAAAAAACAGTGGGAAAAAGAGGATGTTGTAATGATGCAAGAAAAAAAACACATCAACACCATGTATAGTAGGGATGGGGCGCGAGTGATGTCAACCTGGGACGTTCTGGATCAGCTCATTAAATTAGAGTCCTTGTCTAGTCCACTGACACACCTTCCCATGAGGAAGCAAAGTCTGGGGTATCTGTACTAGGGTTCACCTATCTCAGGGGTTGAATTCACCAAGGGAGCCAGGTCCCCGGGGGTGGATGAGATCTGTCCAGAGTTCCGAAAGGCTCTGGATATTGTGTAGCTTTACTGGGTGATATTTGTGACAGTTCCTCTCAAGAAGAGGCACCGAGGTATGTTTTCCAAATACAGGGGGATCACACTCACTAGCCTCCTTTGTAAGGTCTATTCATAAATGTGAATCCAGGACTCCAGGAAAAGTAAAGGTAGTGTAGTTTTCATCCTGGCAGTGGAACAGTGGACCAGCGCGACACCATTGGCAGGGTTCTCGGGGCTGCATGGGAATTTGCCCAATGAGTCAGCATGTGCTTTGTGGGCTTGGAGAAGAATGTCGGCCATGTCCCCAGAGGATTTGCTCCGGAAGTACAGATGCCCTAGGATGGGCTGATAGGTTCCTGTACTACCGGTGTTTGAGTTTATTCCGCATTGCCAACAGTCAATCGGATTAACCCTTTCATGGACAGCGGTTATCAGTTATCAGGTTACAGGGTGCATGAAAGGGTTAATTTCCAGTGAAGGTTCTCCACCGGGTGGCCTGGTGGACCAGTGGTTAGCGCATCAACCTCACAGTGCAGAGGTCGTGGGTTCGGTCCCGGCTCCAGCCTTCCTGTGTGGAGTTTGCATGTTCTTCCCATGCCTGTGTGGGTTTTCTCTGGGTACTCCGGTTTCCTCCCACATTCCCAAAACACGTGTGGCAGGCTGACTGAACACTCAAAATTGCCCCTAGGTGTGAGTGTGAGCGCGGATGGTTGTTCGTCCCTATCTGCCCTGCGATTGGATGGCAACTGGTTCAGGGTGTCCCCCGCCTACTGCCCAAAGACAGCTGGGATAGGCTCCAGCATCCCTGCGACTCTTGTGAGGATAAAGCATTTCAGAAAAATGGATGGATGGATGGATTGATGGTTCTCCACCATATCCTTTATAGACTGAATTTGTAAGCGCAGCCAGGGCAGTGAGGGTGTCTGTTTTGGTGGCCTTACAATTACTTATCTGCTTTTTGCAGATGATCTGGTCCTGTCGGCTTCATCAAGATGCGGGAGGTTGGTTGATCAAAAAGTGGATCTTCAGTCCAAAAAGGTTGGGCACCCTTGCTGTATATGCTGTAGTTCATATTAATGCTTGATTCCTTACCCCACAAACAGCAGCTTGCATCATGGCATCAAGGCTCCCTTCTGGAGAATCCAAATTCCCAGAAATCAACTGCTCTTTTACTTTAGCTTTGAACTGTTCAATCCTTGGTGTCATACTAAGCACATGCCGGTAGCCAAAGGTAGCTTGACACTGGTAATTCTCATCGCATGGCTTCTGTAATTTTTTCTTGTTGGTGTTGGTGTATGGAAGGACGGTCTTATCAACAAAGGCACCGAACCCTAAAGTTATAGAAATGACATTAGTCCCATATTTATCATGTTTTTTTTTTCTCCTTGCAATACGATCAGTTAACAAGATCACTAAAGGTGTAATAGTGGATGTAACATTACCAATTTGGGCATGTTCTGTAATTTTCCTTAGCGCTGCAAAGAGATCTTGCCCAAGGTCTTTGACATTCTCTAAGTCATCTCTCATGGAGAAAGACAAGTCCATCAGGTAGTAGAGATCCACCGGATAGCCTTGAACTCTCTTAAATGAAACACTGAATGTGGTTGGAAGCCCTGTGCAGAAGCGGAGGGGGAAAAAAAACAAAAATAAGCACTTAATACTCATGCACACCAGTCATACGCTGCAGTGCGCAAACAATCACATCATCCATAAAATTATGCTTTTGGTTACTCTTTGTGTCACATATGTCACATTAACCCCCTCAGGAACAGTGGTTATGACAGTGGACAGCTTATCATGTTATCAGGTTACAGGGTGCATGAAAGGGTTAAAATACTTTGTGCTTCTGTTTTGTTATTTTTGGTCTAAATTACCCTCAGTATAATAATATATGATGCGTATCATAACTTTGCCAAGAAAGTGAAATGTACAAGTCGTGCTGTTTGAAAGCCCTGAGAAGTTGGTTCCAGCGGTGTCTGGTGAGCTCTCACTGGCGCATATAGGCTGGAACGACCTAAATTCCCCCAAAACCTCACATTATTATTATTACTAATTAGTAGTCATAGTTGTAGTATTTAACTTTCTCTATTTGGTACTGTTATTTGCAGGGTTCTTATTTCTTGTGCTTTTGATACCCTAGTTTTGTTTTATTTGGTGATGATTGTTTTGATGTTGCCTCTGTTGTTGGTCAATGTAAAGTTGATGCTTATTTTGTATCTACATATCTTAACCTGGCGATATGACTGATACTTGCAACGTGTGCTGTAATTGTGCATTTTTCAAAATTTTAATACAATGTTCATCATAAAAGCTTAATGGAGAAATAAAATTCAATTAAAAAAATCCAATAGAGCATCCCTGGTTCTGCATTTCAACGCCGCATCAGCTGGAGTCCCTGTGATCCATGCGCAGAAGCAACTTTGGGACTGGAACGGATTCATTTTATTTCCATTCCTTTAAATGGGAACAACTGCTTTGGTTCACAAACATTTGGATTTCCAAACAGTCTCGTAGCAAATTCATTGTGAGCCAAGGTTCCACTGTATTAAAATATCATTAACAATGTGACGATTAAATTGTTGTTTCAGAATGTTAAGAATTACAGTAATTATTTTGGAGAGTTAAAAAAAAACAAAAAAAAAAAACAGACTTTTAATGTGATCAAATCAGAACTCAAACTCACCAGGTCGCAATCTCAGGCTTATCTTCTGTGGACTTAGCTGGATAGGCTCTTCCATATTGAATGATGTTGACAAAAATTCATCCCTTTCTATTTGTTGACTGCTCACAGGGTTGATAATTTCTTCTTCTTTGCAGCCTCTTTCCACCAATTTAGCTATCGTTTCACAGCGTGCTGATTCCTGCTCACCTGCTTTGGTGAAATTCTTGACAGATGACATGAGAATTGGATCAGATTCATTTTTAACTTTACATTTTTTACACCTGCTTTTGGGGCACCACACACAAAGAGCACCATTATCAATGCTTTGAACCCATTTAATAAGACAAGATGAATATTAGTATAATTTAGATAATATTACGATACTATGAATGATATGGGCGGCCTGGTGTTCAAGTGGTTAGCTCGTCTGCCTCACAGTGCAGAATTGCAGGGTTCAATTCTGGCTCCAGCCTTCCTGGGGTGGAGTTTGCATTCGCTCGTGCATGTGTGGGTTTTCTCCGGGTACTCCGGTTTCCTCGCACATTCCCAACACATGGGTGGCTGGTTAATGGAACATTCTAAATTGTCCCAAGGTGTGAGTGTGAGCGCAGATGGTTGTTTGTCTATGTGTGCCCTGCGATTGACTGGCAACCAGTTCAGGGTGTACCCCACCTACTGCCCGATGACGGCTGGGATAGGCTCCAGCATACCCCGTGACCCTTGTGAGGATAAGTGGATCAGAAAATGGATGGATGGATGAGTATTAGTTTATGACAGTTTCCTTATTTTTTTCTGATGGAAAGGCCCCTGTCTCGAAAGAACTCCCGGTATTTAAATGTATCGGATATCTTCTGTCAGAAAGTTGTTGGGAAGGAATCTAAAAGGCAAGTTGTTGGTTTCAACTTGGAAATAACCTGCTCCAGCATCCCAACATCAACTCTGTACAATATTTTTTGCATAAAAACGAAGTTACACTGGAGACTTGAGAAACAAGGCTAATTGAGTGATCAGTGGTGAAAAAGAATTTGTTTTTGTTTGTTTTAATTGGAAGAAAACATTGATCATGAATTCAAGTCACCTATAAAATCAAATGATCAAATAGTAAAATCACAGATTGGTCTTAAAACATACCAGTTGTTGACACCAAGCGCAGTATGGCCCAGATCTGACACAGTCATTGCAGGAATTTACGATGGACTTATAGCAAACTTCTTCATTTTGACACCATCCTACGAATAAAAAGACATACAAAAACACATACTGTAAATTAAAACTAAATACAGTAACTGTAAATTGAGGGGTTTGTTAAATTCTCCTGGCATCAACACCATGAGCAGTACACCATGTTTTTCTGTAACCTGTGAAAAAGAAGGATCGTCAAATGCTTTCACAAGAGGGAAGTGGCGGAAGTTTTCCAATGTGACGATTTTTCAAAACACGAAAATACTATCTTTGTTGTCCTGGTATGCTTAACCTCCTCGGAAGGAACACTTCAACAAACTTCTGAATCATAAGGCCACTATTGACGAAGCGTTCTCAACATTGAAGACTCTCTTGCTTGGCTACTATAGCTCAAAGAATTCCGATCTGCAATCAGGCCGTGAAATACAACAAAGCAGCTGACCCTGACGGAATCCCAGCAGCAATCTTCAACCTCGGAAGGGGCTTGATCCAACACCGTCTTTACGAACTCTGATCATCAACATTTACAAAGCACCAAACTAGGGTTGATCGATCAGAATTTGGGAACCATCGGGGAATATCCTGAATAGCAAGATATGAGCTTAAAATCTTAAACAACACTTTTATGTCACATTCATTCTGTCATACAGTATTTAACCCTTTCACGCACCCTGTAACCCGATAACATGATAAGCTGTCCACTGTAGTAACCGCTGTCCCTAGAAGGGTTCAACTCAGCTTACTCAGTGAGACGTCATTACGTGAGTTATCTTCCATGTCTTCCGTATCCGGCCCTGCTCTCTCTGCAGTTATTTTGGATTTTTACAGATACTGTAAAGACTTTTACTTTTCAACTTCAGTGTCACGTCTGCTTCTGGGTTAAAATACTGCTTCACGCATGACACATAGTTGGATTGCTTTATTGTCATTACACATCCGTGCAACGAAATTATCTTAACAGGCACGCTCTGCACAAGAAACATGAAAAAAAACAATGACAAACATGGGATACAGTGCAAAGGGCCTGTCGGTACTCGCTATGTAAAGCGCCCCGAGATCTTAGTACAGGAAAGGAAACCACTAGGGAGGGAGAGGTTTAAAAGAACCATGCTCAAACTATCCTCTTTCTGAGGATAATTTGGGTCTAGGAGAAAAAAAAAACCTAAGCACAGAAACAAGCATATGACAGTTACAACAAGTCACAAGACATAACATGTAATGAGGGGGCGAATGAATGGGAAGGGATGGGGGGGCGACCGCGACGCGGCCCGTCTGACCAGCTGCACGGTCCACCGAGCGCTCCGCAGATCATTCCACGTCGCGGGGGAAAAGAATAGGAACGATGAAGACGGTGATGATAAGGATGTGTATGCGTGTGTGATTGTCTGGTTGTGTATGCGTGAACAGGCCGCAGCTGCTTCGTCAAGGTCTGCTCATGAAGACAGTCCTGGCTTATCAGTCCATGGCCGAGAAGGAGGGGGTGATGGTGGGGGCACTAGCTTCCGTGCATACCTTCCATCCAGGGGAAAGGGGTCCAAATAGTGTTGTTTGTTTTGGAGGGACGGCCGCCAACAATTTCAGGTGGCCTTGAGTCCGTGGCTGTATCCCTTCACTGGCGCCGATGAGCCAAATCCTCAATTCCTTTTCGAAGCGAGAATTCCAACTTCTCCATGCTGTTGTCGATCGTACGGAGACGCTCCAGAACCGCAATTGCGGTTGAGCTCAGTCACCGCTTGAGTCTGAGTGTTGGACATTCGCGCTAGGCCATCGAGAATGACCGGCAGCTTCTTCACTTCCAATAAAGCTGCTCCCGTCGGTTGGATTTTGCGATACAACAGGAAACTGCTAACACCAAACTGCAGCATACCTGCTATCAGAAGGCCGATAATGTAGATGTCTTCCTTCTCCTCAACGGACAGTATTGACAGGCACACCATTCTCCGCTTCCTCCATGGATCTAGGTGTGCTCAGCAGCAAATGTCCCGAGAGGCAAGCAGGCTCCCCACTGCCTGCTCTTCTCATCGAGAAAAATTTTGTCGATTGCATCAAGAGACCAGCCAACCAATTCCATGGTTTGTTTTTTAGGATGAAAAATACGGCGGAGGCTAGGAAAAGACAGCACAAGGACAGCACATAGACTGAGTGGCGAACAAGGGGGGCGGGGGGGCAGGAGCAGAGCAAAAAAGCGTCCGCCTTCGTCGAGAGCCAAGCAGAAAAGACCTATGTCAGAGCTGCCAAACACTCGTCCTCATGATTCTTGCATATTTTAGAACAGTCCATCTTTCTTTGTCCCTCTCAGGTGTGTTAGAAGAGAGAAACATCTAAAACATGCGGGATAATAGATGTTGAGTATCAGGGTGTGGCAGCCCTGGCCTAAATTACAAATTGAATGAATAACATGAAAACAAATCACATCCGTAAAAAATAAATCAATAAATTCGGCAGGTGTGGTGAAATGATGGAGGAAGGAAGAAACAACTGCAGAAAACAGGCCACTGCATGAGATTAAAAAAAATGCAATTAATTTAATTTTTAATTTAAAAAGAGAAAAACTTCCATGAAGTGACTGCATTTCACATACTTGGAACAAAATGTCCTCATAAGGCCAGTTTCACTTACGAATGACTCACACACTGTAAATAGCAATACGGGAGCTGCATTGACATTTTTGAAAACAAGTGGTTTTAACTTACCATTTGGAGCCACTGACAGGAAGATGGACAGTAGGACAAAAGACAAATGATGAGTCATGTCCTGACAAAAGCATAAAAAAAAAAAAAATTAAAAAAAAAGATTACTGCCTGAACAAATAAACTGCATATAGCTATGAATGTGAGTGAGAATGTTTTTTTGTTTTTGTTTTTTTTGTCTAGACCAGGGGTCGGCAACCCAAAATGTTGAAAGAGCCATATAGGACAAAAAAACAAAAAAACAAATATGGCTGGAGCTGCAAAAAAATAAAAGCCTTCTATAAAACTTACAATGAAGGAAACACATGCTGTATGTATGTAGGAGACTGGACTGTCTCAGAATTGTTTGTTATTCATTCCTTTGTTGTGTGTTCACAAACGCCCCCATAGAATTTATTTTGTGATTTCCTCGCTTGATTTTTTTTTTTGTTTTGGTGCATTATTTTCACTTTTCTTAGTGTCAGTGAAGTGATCATAAATTTTCGTTTTTTGGAGGCTGTCTTAGAACGCCTCTCGAGTCGAACGAGAAGAGAGAAGGCACGGAGTCGGACACAGACGTCTCTGTGTTTGTCGAGACTGTTAAAAGCATAAATAAAGTGTACGTTTTAAAAAAAACAACACCACAGCTCTCCTTTTTCGGAGCTACAACATGTATCTATATCTATTTGAGCTATATTAGCCTACTATCAAAATCTTTTTCCATTTTCAAACATTTTTTATAAAGCTCCAAGGAGCCACTAGATGTTGCTAAAGAGCCGCATGCGGCTCTGGAGCCGCGTGTTGCCGACCCCCGGTCTAGACAGTACTTATAAGCGTTCACGAGAGGCATTAAGTTTGAAAGTGACAATGAAGTCAAAAGTTTTGCGACTGACTGGTTGAGACATCAGTCCAAAGATTTTGACGCTGACGGAATACGGAAGTTTGTGCACAGATGGGAAAAGTGTGTGTGGTAGTGCTGGGAGACGACGTTGAATTAAAAAAAAAAAAAAAAAGTGAGCTTCTATTTGTATTAGTTCTTATACTGAAAAATTCACCTTATTTATTGAATGACCCTTGTACAAAAGGAGATTTGAAGAACTCTTAAGCCTCCAAACACACAGGATAGTGTAGTTGGGTCTCATTATGTTATGTTAGTTTATCTCTGGACTTGAGAGTTCGCATGTGTGTCTCTGTGTCTGCCTAACACTTATATCTATTTTAACGTCTCTTTTAAAAAAAAAAAAAAAAAGAGGAAATGGGTGTCACACAAGTAGTGAACTTGTGCTCTTCTTCCTCATCTGACAGCTCAGCGGAAGCTAATGCTGTGACTGACTCCTCTAATATGAGTCTTGAAGCTTTGTGGGGGGGGTTTTATTCGAAATTACTTCAGAAAATGTCTTTGTTGTTTCTTGTGTTTGTTGGTACAGAAGTGTTCACCTTAACATAGTTTGCATAATCGTCCAAAATGATATTTTGTGCACTGCGACGGCTTTCTTGCAAATTGTCAGTTACATCATCAACCTGAACTATGTCTATATTACACAGACTATTATACAGTCTTTTGGTTGTATTTGTCTGCTGAATGTGAAACTCGCAAAGAAAACAAGAATAAAGTTTTAATTAAATTGCTTAGTATATAGCAGCCTTCCTCAACTGGCGGACCGCGATCCACGACCGGACCGCCGACCTCCTCTGTCCGGACCTCCTCTGTCTGAACCCTCGGCAAATTGTATAAAATAATAATTCATAAAGTGATTTTTACGTTATACATTTTATATTTGTGGACTATAATCTGCGCATTACTGCGATCGCTTGTTCAAATTATCCGTTGTATTCTTTGCGTGCACTAACAGAGGTATTGCAGAGGACCGTAGCAACGCGACTGTGTGTTGTATAATGTTTGACTAACTGGAGACCCTGGCTGAGCAGGGCATGTCGGCGATAACGACGCGCTGATTGGCTCCTCTGAACTTAAGGTGGGCCCTGTTAAGATATGATTCACGCGTCTATCCCAACACACACGCATTCAAAATGGATGATTGTGTCAGGAAACAGACGCATGCGCGACGCCACAGTTGTGCTCACAGCTTCAGTCCAGGAGAGCTGCACACAGACAATTAGACAAGACGAATCGCGGGAGGTTTCGATTGTGTGCAGTTTTGCTCCCGTCTACCCGGGGATCTTTGCAGCTGTTTAACAGCAGAACACCGCAACATGGTAAATGAACATCACAATGGCGTCCTCAAATAATATTTGCATGCCTCAGACATTGCATTCACCTTTAGTGGAAGAACAACACTGCACATTCCTGTGCTCCCTTGTGTCAGTATTTAAAATGGTTCTTAACTCCTCTTCTGATATGTTTCAGTGATTTCAGAGGGGATGTGAAAAGGGGAATTGTACAAATGAAAAGGATATTTTTGTTTTCATGTGTAGTAATTATTTTGGTAAAATGAGTGTTTTGTTTGTGTTAAATTAAGGGAAAAAAAGACAACTACTGTTTAACAAAGTTAAAGTAAAAATGTGTTATTTCCCTAAAAGGGCTATTTCTATTATTAAGCCGGCACAACTTAACAAAATAAAAGAGTTCCTGTGCCTCAACACAATACCTCTCATTATTTGCTGTGTACTGGCAAAGTGAATAATTGTTATTTTCATGCACCCCATTATTGGTTGGTTGTGAGGAGTGTTGATTTGTATAAGCTTGGCTTGACCACACTAAATGGGCATATAGCCCTGCTCCCCATGACCGCCGTGCATGGGACCGGACCTTGGTCTTATTTAAAAAAAAAAAAGTGGACCTACAGCATTTCTAGTTGAGGACCACTGGTATATAGGATTG
>NW_017805479.1:497739-498147 GCF_001891065.2 Hippocampus comes | reverse complement strand
CAGGTGAGACTGGGAAGAACAACATCATCAACACGCACCACTAGCACTGGAGCCCCACAGGGATGCGTCCTCTCTCCACTGCTCTTCTCCCTCTACACAAACGATTGCACCGCAGTCCAGCTGTCAAACTCATTGGTCTCATCAAAGACGGCGACGAGTCTGCGTACCGACAACAAGTGGAGCAGCTACAGCTCTGGTGCAACCGACACAACCTCAGGCTAAACACGCTCAAGACTGTAGAGATGATCGTGGACTTCAGGAAACATCCTTCACCACAGTTGCCCCTCACACTATCCAACTGCCCTGTGTCAACCGTCGAGACCTTCAAGTTCCTGGGAATCACAGTCTCCCAGGACATGAAGTGGGAGGTCAACACCAACTCCATCCTGAAAAGGGCCCAGCAGAGGA
>NW_017805479.1:474028-497410 GCF_001891065.2 Hippocampus comes | reverse complement strand
TTCTTCCCTCTAGCCATTAACTCCCTAAACAGTCACTGACGTAGTCACTCTTCTTGTACAACAAATACTGCTACTGGTCACTCTAAAATGGTTCAATGATTTTCTGCACCAACTATACAACTGTCATAGTATTGCATTGTATTCTACCACTGATCACTTTAGCTCTGCTTGATACTTTGCACATTGTCTCACAGTTGTCGCTGGGTGGTACCACCGCACTACGGTGAACTACGGTTCACTTTACGAAATCTCCTTCCATACCTATTTGTCATGTCCTTGTTTATGATGATACTAATGCAGCGTGTTATACGGAGACAAATTCCTTGTGTGTTCTACATACTTGGCCAATAAAGATGATTCTGATTCTGATTCTGAAAGTCATTCAACTGAAAATTATTCTTTATCAATTGCCTGCTTACTATATTCAAATATTATGTTTATGACTACACTTTTTGGTTAATTCAGCCAACTTCCTCATGGAAAACAAGAAGCTTGTGCTCATTTTTGCATTACGGTTAATGCGCTCTGGATACATTATAATTGCAAGAATCAGGAAGATATTTTGCAGACTTTTACTGTGCAGCTCACAGTGATATAGGAGGCTGCCAAACAGGAACTATGACACAACCAAAACAGTGATGAGAATGGCACGCGTGCTTTGCAAGTTTACGTGCATTTTAGGCAGAAAAAAAGAGCAGCGCTGGCCTCAGTACATAGACCACGCAACAGCTATAAAACACAAATAGAATTACACTTGAAAGTATATAGTGGTCATAAAAAAATATTTTCTTTTGTAAATATTGTCATTTTATATTAGGGCTGCCAAGTTCACATCTATTGCCCCGACCCCTTCCTGTCATTTTTCGCGCTGCCTTGTGGTTTTGTTTTGTTTTTCCCCGAGCACCAGCTAGAGAGTTGGGCGTGACTATTCAGCGGTGCAGCTGTCTCTCGACGTGCTATCGAGCGCCTGTGCCACGAACTGCCAAGATGAGATCGAGCCTCCTTGTCGGATTCTCGCTCTTGCTCGCCATTATTGTCGAAGTGCCGTTTTCGAGACTCCTTCCTCTTGTTCGTAGTCGTTTACTTGACATAGTTTTGGTTTTTTTGTACGTGTTTATCCTGTCGCTGTATCGCGACTCTTTTGGTTTTCTTGCTCGTGTAATTGAACTTTTTTCATTCCGTTTAGTGTTTGTAGTTTTACCTTGCTTTTTGTTCCGCGATTAGCTTTTCCCGTTTTTTTTTTTTTTTGCCGCGAGTGATTTTTACGTTTTCGGTATCTCGCTTTTCTATCAATATTTTTTTTGTTCGCGTCATTTACCCAAATCTGCGTTTGTGGTATTCCACTTCCGACTGGTCTGTGTTCGAACCGTATCACCCTCACATGCACTTGTTTATCTTTTTCGTTCTATTGTGCGTTTAAACCCGTGTTTTCTGGTTGTTATTCTGAATAAAACGGAGTGTCGTTTTGTCATGTTGTTTTGAATTGGTGTCAATACAACAGTTCATCCACACTTTAATGTGAATTTGCTGCGGGAACTGTGGACCAAAACTGAACGGCAGACCAGAATTTTGGACAGCCTTGTATTCAGAAAAGTTTGCTGAACAAATTAGTTTAACTGATAAACGCAGGCGTCATTTACTTTTGTTTCATCATAATATTCACCAAGCGAGCATATGTCTGGATAAACTGATCAGAGTCCACCATTAATTATTTGGGTGATAAATTGATTAATCGGCTGAAAAAAAAAAACGTTTTCATTTTTAAAGTCGGTTTATTTTGTATTGCATTCTGAGTATGTGAATTAATTATACAAATCATGCTTATTTGATATCATCTATTTATTAATTTGCCATTTATTCCATGCATAATTTGCTACTAAATCTTTTACATCGCTAATTCAATGAAATTGGTGTCAATGTCTGCATGAGAAAGCCATTCCTGATTCAAGTGGGTCGACAGGATCATGTTGATAGCAGAAACGAAAAACATGCCTTATGTGCGATGTTCATGACAATGTAGATTTTCCCATGCTGAAGTGTAATAAGTAAGGGTTAATTTAAGTTTAATAGTTAAGTCAACAAATTGTAGTTCCATAAGCAACCCAGTCAGCAAAGCATCGGGCCAGATGCCTTTGCTGACTGGGAAGCAAAATGTACTACGCTTTTATTCACAAAGCGTAGTATTTACCGTGCTATTCCAGTGCCGTTTTATAATTATGTGATTGTAATGTTATCGAACCCAGTTATTTTCTTGGAGTTGTCTAGATTTGCATTTGAATAGCATTTGAAGACCTCTTTGAGAACCATTTCGTTAAAAGTTGGATCGTCCCCAAATTAATTGCTCTCAATTGCTTAGTAAATATTTCCCTAGAATGCCCCCCCCACTCCAAAATATATTTTTTTCTTCATGGAACAACATATTGAAAAAAATAATAATTTCACAAAACAGAGTTGTTCCTTTTGTTTCTGAGTATACACACTAGTATTTTATTTTCTATTTTTTCCAATTAGTTGACAGTTAACGTCATCTTTAAAATAAAGCTTGGCTTCCATTTTTCACATTTCTAAAAAGTATGTAGGATCTTTGTGTTGTTCTGTCAGTTTTTGCGATCACATGCTACAATATTTATCAAAGTAAAATATTACACTTTTCAAATACTTCCATCGACAGTGTTTAGGAATTCATACTATTACTTGGAATAACTACGCAGCTGTGTTGTGCTGTGTTTGTTAGTCAGGCATATGTGACTTAAATAATACTCAAATAATTAAGTAAAATTTTTAAGCACCAAGAATCAATAAGAATTTATGAGAAAAACAAATTCACACTTACAAGAATGAGGAAGATGCTTGCTGCCTCTGGCTCACAGTTATGCCGAAGACTCCCTGACAGGAAGTATGAGTCAACCACTGAGTGGAAGAGAATACAGCAACTTCTCTTCGTAGCAACGCCTTAGCACAGTGGTTCTCAATTATTTTCATTTTCTACCCCCCCCCCCAAGAAGAAGAAAACATCTCGCCCCCCCCCCTTGTGACTACAAATACCTGTATCATTTGTCTATAAAATTGTTGTAAGTAAAACTCTGCATAACACTGTATCCTTATTAACGCATAAGAGAATAAAAAAAGAAATATGGACCAACTTGCAACAAAGAATAGCTTTATTAACTATAACAGAAAAGAGTTAAAGTGCATCTGAAATTCAAATGTAAAATTAAATCCTTAATTTAACTCTAAATATTTTTTGACTGACCATGTCAAACCATACGACACAGAAAAATAAAATTACGTAAAATCAATAACTAATAATGCATTCAAACTAATCACCAACATTATCTCAGCAGCACAATATTAAATCAACTTTAACCAGCTAAAAAAATATACATAAAATAATTTGTGCTGATTTTTTTTTTAAATCAAAGATGATGTCTGGATTAATGGCTACAAGTAGCAGTCACAAAACGGGATGATTGTTGGCAATATTCGGCACGTTTTCTCAGAAAAAAAAACTCTTATCAACGAGATTGGGGTGTAATGTCTAAGTGACGCCTTAATTCATTTGGCTTCATGCTGTCCGATGTCTTTCCTCCCACTGTAGTCACAGTGAAGCCAAGAGCTACATACGCTTCGTCATTATTATTATTTACTCATCTTCGCTTTCGGTAGACCTATTTCCTCCGTCTCTCTCTCTCCGTCCGTCGACTTCATGTCTACACTTCAAGCTCATACTCTGTGCGGGGTGCAAAGCGCGCATGCTCAGTGCGAACGAAACACCGAGCGAATGCTCACAGCGCACTCTGCCAAGGTGAGCGCCACTGCCCCCTAATGTAGTCGAGGTGCAATTGCACTTTATTCTAGGACAGTAAAAAAAAAATCAAAATAAAAAAGCATGTTCCCCGAGGCCAAACGGGCCCCCCCTGACGGGGACTCGCGCCCCCCCCCCAAGGTATAACATCTCTTTTTCAAAAGTATCCTCGCTCAGAGGCAGCCGAAAATTAAAAAAAAAAATTGTATCATGTTGAGCTGTGTTTCTCACACAATAAAATTAGAAAGTTCAGCCTTTTTTTCATATGAATTTTTACACAATAGAAAAATAAGTGTTCCTCAGACAGAAATGATCAGCATAACCAACCGCTGCACATAATACAGTACAGTGGCGAAACAGACGAGTCTCCGAATGACTCTTATGTGGAGTGCCGAGTCCCTCTGCTGGACGAATTAAGCACTACATCAGAAAACAGCTGCCATGGGCTTCTTTTTGCACAAAGTATTGCAATCTCCCAATGTGTTCTCTGTCGGTGGAAAACAGGATTCGACAGGGTCCCGTAACCGCCACAACGGAGTACATCTTTCTTATGATAGGTATGTCTTTACTGACCTGAACTGAGGCCAGCGAGTTCTGGACTTCTTTAGAATTTGTTGTAGGTTCTTTTACAACCTCCTGGATGAGTCGTCGTTGCACTCTTGGGAGTAATTTTAGCTGATCGACCACTATTGTGAATATTTGTCACTATTGCCAGTTTTCTCTATTTGTGGATAATAGCTCTGAGATCTTGTAGCCTACTTGACTTTGTTTGACAGATTCTAGTAATGTGATTTCTTGATTCAACAAATGTGGTGCCTGTGAAATTGAACTCAGCTTTCCCATAACTGTCGTTACTCACAGTTTACTTTGTGATTTAACAAGGGGGGAGGGCGGGAATTACTTTTTCACATTCAGCCAAATAGTTTTACTTACCAAGGGGTAAAATAATATGAAAACCTATCATTTTGAAACTGCGTTTTATATTTTCTTGGGTGGTCTCTGTGTGATATTAAAATTGGTTTGATGAACTGAACCCTTTGTGCGTGATAAATATGTAAAGAACACTTTTTCACAGCACTGTATGACAGAAAGGACAAAATATTCAAAACAACTTTAAATATTAGAGTACCAAAATAAGGGGAAAGACAGTTTTAGTTTGAGATTTTATTATGAAAAAGTAATATATAGGCTTTTTGTAGTTTTCACATATGCATTCCATATGGTCCACCAAATATTCCTTTCAACACACAGACTATAGATAGATATATATCCAAGGACATTTTGACTGCATGAAAGCATTTAGCTTTTTGTTTAAAAGCCCTGGAAATCCTTCATGGTAAGGCGGCTGGGTGGTGCATTGGTAAATATTGTTCCTACAAAGGCATGTGCCCCCCACAAAGGATGTCGAATAACTCGACAGCAACCCAAATCTTCAATCTGAAAGCCGAGAAGACGGTACCTGTCGTCTGTCTCGAACAATGTGTTGTTTGTGTAAGGTCCAAAAAACTGGGGAGAAAAATAACAAGCGAGTGAATTAAATGACATAGGGAAACTGCATATATAAGAAGACTCGTATTATGCTTGACAAATATACATGCATAAATATTAAAAGTGTTATAAAGTGGTATGCCATCCAGAAAAACTGTCAAATCCAGCAAGATTACATGAATTCTCCCTTACAAATCTGGACCTCAATAACACCTGTGTAATGTAAAAATTAACAAACAAAACCATTTTTTAATGCATCACATCTAATTGAAAATAAAAAAACACTCCACATTTATAAATACATATAGCACATAGATTGGGCAGGTAGGGGATGGGAACACCTGCGGTGCTGAAGTGCAGTTCAGTGTGGCTCCAGAGTGTGCCCTGGAGCCACACTTTACAAACAAATGTAAAGCCAAGAGATGATGGATTACATTGTTTTGATCGATATTGTAATCACGATTCGTAATCACAATTATTCATTTCGCCATCGAAAATTAGCGTCATTGTAGCCCCAGTCATTATTGACGGGGCCGCTCCGTTACACAACATTGGTGTTCACTTTCCATTTCATTCTTTTTTTGGAGCTGCATTTTTCTTTGCCACTCCGTCAACCAAATGTTCCAAATAAAGGTTTAAAAGTTAGATGAGGAGAATATGAGAATACAAAATGCAAATACAGCGCAGGTTGTTTGATTTATTTTGATGCGTTGTGTACATTGTTGTGCGCTGAGACAGTGAGAGCAGTGCGCAATTGCTCACGCGCGCAGGTTAGAGGAAACATTGTTCCGAGCACTGAAATACTTGAGGGCCTAAATGCTTGTTTTGTTTTGTTTTTTAAACAGAGTCTTACCGCCAGGCCTGAAGACGGATCTATGAAGTCTGCCCAGAATCCTTCTCTTTGCAGAATGAAGCAGATCTCCTTGGCTCCATCTACAAACTACAGAGGTTGCAGTTTAGTAACATGAATTTGCTTGAGTAACCTGCCCATCAGATGAGGTGGAAGTGCGTTCGGGCTCGTGCATGTCAGTGAGCGGCGCGACTTTGGTCAGACAAGGACTCAGTCTGCCAGGCCTGCATGTTGGCCACCCGGGTTGTTGAAATGTTTTTTGACGTTACCCGTTTTTGTGTCGAGAAATTTCATCACCTTAAACCAAATTGGAATTAGCTAATGTTTGTCTTTGTCCTGGAAGACCCGGTGGCGCCTTATCAGTTTTTTTGGACAGTTTTATGTTTTATGTCCTCCATTTTTGTACTTTTAGATTCTGTCTGCAAACTGTTTTCTTCCAGTGTGCTTGCATGTTATTTTGACCACATTTTCGTTCGAACGGCAAAACACAAAAAGCACACACCTGGGTACCAAGCCATCATCATAGGTTTGAATTGCCTCAGTTGAGATGCAATATTATATTACATGCATTAAAGTAGTGCGCTGAAGCGGGCACTAAATGTATTTTCATATCTGTAATGGATGGGTGGATGTGTCTGAATATTTCATGTTCAGTTATTAAAGGTTTGATGTTTAAAAATCAAATGTTTTCTTTCCTTTCTTTAAGTTCAGTGACCTTCATGTTTTGAGGGTACCAACAATTTTGTCAGTGTTTGTACATTTAAGGTAGCTCACCTTGTCAAGCATGTGATCTCGCTCTTCTTCCACAGCAGAACACCATGCGGTCATCTCATTCTTTGTCTTTTGAGTCACCGTGACTACTGTCACGTGAGAGCTTGGAGCCTCGGGAAACAGGTCTTGGAGATCTGGAGAAAGAGGGATCACAAACAACAAAAACAAAATCATTAAAAAGGAGATGGCAGTCTTCTCTAAGCAGCATTATGGATTATTTTTGGTCGACAAAAAGAGCAGGCGGTGGGGAGCCTTCTTGCCTTTGGGACATTTGCTGCTGAACACACGTCAGATCCAGAGTTTGGTTTGCCGTAAAGGATGTGGAAGACATCTACAATATTGGCCTTCTGCTGTTTGGAGTTGGCACTTTCCTGATCTATCAGAAAAACTCAGCCGGCAGGAGCAGCTTTGCTCGAAGGGAACAAGCTGCAGGCCTTTCTGGATGGTGGAGGGCGGGTGGTCACCACTCTGACTCATGCGTTGACCAAACTCAATCGCAAAGTTGATGCGGTGTTGGAGTTGCTTTGCAAAGTGAAAAAGAACGAGGAGTATTTGGCCCGGCCTGGAATAAATTGAATGACCGATTGAGGATTCGGTTGGAGGAGGACCCCCCCCCGCTTCTTCACTATTGCTTTCTTTTCACATCTAAGATTTTGGGGGCTTAACAGCAAACCACGAGGCTTCCCCTTCTGTCTCCCCCTGTTGGTAATTGTTTTGTTGAGCTTCAACGTACGTTTCGGATGTGGTGTCAGTCAGTGAATTACCTTGTTTTAATTTTTCAGGGCATGACTGCATGACACACTCCACAGATGAGTTGTCAAAATCCTGGTTTGCTTGACTGGTATTGTGAGTCGTGGCTGCGTCATCCTGCACATTCATGAATGCAAACACACACACACAAAACAAAAGTGCTAAGGTTGACATTTTTCTTCATTGTAATTTTCTGTGATTTAAAATTTCAATTACAGGTGAATAATTCCACAACCTCACATATAGCACATTCAATTAAAATGGAATGTTGTTTCACACTAATTTTCGTGTGTGTGTGTGTGTGTATATATATATATATATTTTTTTTTTAACGACTGAATTGTTCTGGTCTTAATCAAAGTGCTGCGATACACTGGACTGTACTTACAAGTTCTTTGATAAGTAGTCCAGAAATACATCTCTCAGGACTTGATGGGGTATGCAGCAGTTCAGGGACCATCTTTTTTGTCAGTCTCATCTTTTGATCTGACGCCGGCAATTGACATTCAAATCCTACATTACCAGGCATAAAGTAGAGTTGGTCTTTGACATTAAACGGGCCCATGGTCTCATCATGCTGCAATCTAAGTGGTCCTGAAACAGAAAGCAACCGCGAGTGTACTTCAACAAACACTGTTCCTCGCAAACCACAGTGCTTTTTAATCCCGTCTAGAAATTTGGGTTGCTGTGCTGAACAAAAACCAGTTATCAGTAAAGCAGGTCCAGCGGCCTTTCCAATCTTTCACTATTTAAAATGTGAAAAAGAGAATGGCAAAAAAACATGCCCTACCATTTTTGGAAGTAGCGAGTGCTCCATGGGGATCACCAGAGCTGTAAGATCCAATAGTAGAGAAGCCCACGGTGCTGGCAATATGCTGCACCAGAGCATTAAGCCCAGGGAGGTAAGTCGCCAGCCTGGTTCTACCATACATCACCTGATGGAATAATCATACATACATGATGTTAGTTGCAAACAAACACAATGAAAACACACAGGGCCCTTTTAAAGGAAAGTGAGCATAACAGATTTATATCAGATAAGCAGGTCAAGCATGTGACTAAAGATGTAATCATTTCAACAGCACCTTTTTATAAACCACCACAATGGAATTGAAATAAGACGATAAAGATGTGAAGTTTTGGCTTGAAATCGGTTTCATTCAGGAAGTGATGAGAAGAGAGTAAAGTATAACCAGTTTACATCTCTGAATTCATCTTGTTACTTCTGCCAGACATCAATAAGAATTATACACTCCCCTCCATAAGTATCATGAGCCCAATACCATCATTTTCTCGGGCCTTCTTGCCTGTGTGGGTTTTCTCGGGTACTCCGGTTTTCTTCCCACATTCCAAAAACCTGCGTGGCAGGCTGAGTGAACACTTAAATTGTCCCTAGGTGTGAGTGTGAGCGCGGATGGTTGTTCGTCTCTGTGTGCCCTGCGATTTGCTGGCAACCGGTTCAGGGTGACCAATCCGTGTGGTGGTGCATAAAGGGAAAAGTTATAAAAACCTTTGCCATTGTCCAAACACTTCTGGGCCTAGCTGTACCTATGAAATGTTATGAATATGGTACATGCACTGAACTTACAGTCGCCATCGTCCTTTTGCAGTGTACCGTTGGGGTATCTGTGAGATGAGAGAAAATGACAGTAAAGAACCATTTCCAAGCATATCAAATGATCTGGTAGGAAGCACCTCGAAATAATGCCAGCACCCCTGTAAGTGACTTCTTGGTGATATTTGGAGAGACAAGAATATAATTTACTCATTTGCTGAAAGGAGTCAATATTTAAAAGCATAGGGATAGAAAGGAAAAATGGGCAGAACATATTGTGAAATTTCCATTTTAAACCCTGATACGATGACAAAGCAAAACCACATATTCAGGTATCAAAAGACCATTTTTAACACCAAAACTGCCTTTTTCTTGTCATTACTGAGCAAAAATATAGAAACAATAAATGGGTTTTATAATCATTATTTAGTACATGAGAAGAAATTGTAAACACGAGTAAAAGTCTCTCACTGTGCTTCCACCTGGTGACAGGTGTTTTTCAAAGGTGGGCTTCATATGGTGCCTACACAAAGAGCTCTAAACACACATGCACTAACATATATTTCCCATACACTTATTTGGCAATCTACTGAACTATAAAAGTAGTCAGCGGGAGGACGCTGGTGGCTGCCTGCAGCTGGTTTCACTCCTAAAAGGCCAAAATGATTTACTTTAAAGTTTAAAATGGCTGACCTTAACCAGAATCCTGCACTGCATTGTGGCCAAGGGTAAAAATCCAACCCAAGTAGCTCATAACAACTCCTGTCTTTAAAATGCCAGTCCTCGTCATCTTGTCATCCACCTCTTGATAACATTATCACATCACAAAATAATGTACAAATAACAATGCTATGTGATATTCACACGGCAGTGTTACTAAACCAGGGGTAGATAACTCCAGTTCCTCGAGAGCCATATCCTGCCTGTGTTGAACTGAGAGCCTGGTATGGATGACTTCGGCCGACTACAGGATCGAATCCGGGACATGCACAATGTGGCCAAAAATGCCTCTTGATGACACCGGGAGCCATAATAAGAGGGTGAACGACATCTGGTGTTGAAAAGTGAACTTCACAGTCTGTGTGAATGTGTAGATCGACAATTCAGGAAGGGGGAAGGACCTGTCCGATAAGATGATGAGCCATCACCCGTCCAAGTCCTTGACAAGTTGTTGATAACTCAAGTTCCGAGTGCAACTGTGAAAAATGAACCAGGTGGTGGTGGTCCTCCACAGAAATTGGCTGGCCCCATACAAACCCTTTGCATCACCGGAGAGGGAGTCCAGACGAGAGGACAAGTTCCTGGACACTGATCCATCACCAGAGGACACCGGAGAAGGCGTTACGACACCGGAAACTTCCCCATCACTTGTCGTACTTTGTCTTATCGAGTTACTGGCCCTCGCTACCTGCTACGTAAGAGTTGTGTAGCATTGCAGAAGTTGATGCAGATGATCCAGCATGCCTAGCTTGCTGCATTTGTAAATCCATCCATTATCTGAACCATTTACAAGTTCGTTGTAGCTATTTCCATGCTTTAGTCCACGATGGAGTCACACTCGGCCGCTCCAGGCTGAAGCCAATTAAAAAAATTAAACTAAACAAAAACCGTTTTCAATAATTTCTCAAGTGCCTTTGATTATTTCCTGCACGACTTATAAAAATAATAATTACTACATACAAGGGCTTTAACAATGAAGTGAAATGTTAAACCTTTCAAATGATACACAAATGAGAGGACAAGTGCTTACCAAAAAGTGGCGAAGTTGTACACGGCTTCCTTATGCCGTGTAAATCCAGTTCGCTGTTAAACTAATCGGCGTCCACTTAAAATAACGAACTTCCTTGATTTCTAAACGAAGACTACCTTGTTTTTTAATTTTGTTTTTATGCTCTCCAACGTCCTTTACCACCTTGGAATAGAAGACGTCATAATTTGCGGACCAGTTACTGTGATCGTGCGTGGCCAAGTTCCGGGCCTCATCTCATGTCTCTTACGAGTACTCAAACAAGTCTTTGGTTGTGTCTCAATTCAATGACTAATTCCTCTGTAGCGCCGGTGACCCGGTCGCGCTGCACGAAAGATAGGGTAAGACCAATTTCCTTATGTTAATATGCTGACATTTCTTGAACGTCGTATTTGTAGGGCCTCTTCTGATTCTCATTTTTTTTCCTATAGTCCGAGGAAAATGACCCGGAAGTACTTAGCGGACATGATCGTTCTCGTTCTACTACAGTAAAACTTCTCTCCAACGAAACCGACGTGTGCGAATACCCCCTTGTGTGAAAAAATCTTCATGCATTATAGCCATTCCCCCTTTTTTGCTTCCCCCTACAACGAAAAGTCCGCTTGTTGCGTAATACGAAATCCTTTTCTCCACCCTTGCATCTCAATGAGGTTCACTACAACGGCAACAAGCCTAGCGTAAAAGTCTAATCCAACCTCAGCCTGCCACAGCCAATGCTAATGCGTAGCTAGGAAATGGCAACAGCACCACACACTGGTTTACACATGCGCAGTAGTACAGGAAGTATTTGTTATTGTTAGCATGTGGCTAGAAATTTCCAGAGTAGTTTCAGACGGCTCGAACGTCGCATTGTTTGGTATAAAATGGCTCCAAAACGGACATTTGCAGACCAAGGCTCTTCACAAGGAGTTAAGAAAAGAAAAGCTTTAACACTTGAAGACAGGATAAAAGTAATAAGGATGAAAGACAGAGGAAGCAAAGTAAAAGACATTCTGCAAAAAATTGATGTAAGTGGAAGTGAATGCTGATCGCAAATTTCTTTCCCTTTTCTTCTTTCTATACTGGTAATATGAAGTATCTTTGGTATTAGTATTGTTTGATTTTAAAAAAATCATTGATTTAAATTCCAATGTAAATCAGCTAAAAATAAACAAATCAATACTTTTATTTTCCATCAATTATTTTTTCGCGAATCGATAGAAAATTCGAATGTTGCTTTACAAAATAACCAAAACATTTAACAGATTTGTGTGTATGTGTGTGTGTGTTTTAGTTTTGTATCATTAATTTATGAATTTGATGTTCATAAGGTATTTTAGACATTCACTGATATTCATTACTGCTTGATCCAGGTGCATTTTATAGAACTAAATTTTGAAATCAAATTATAGATGATGAAACTTCCTTTATTATAGATGATGAAACTTCCTTTTTTATATTTTAGGCTGGCCAGACCCAGATCTATGCCATCCTGAAGGACAGAGAAAACCTTCTGGAAATCTGGAATTCAGGAAAAATGAACAGGAAAAGGAAGATATTGACAGCAGGAAGGCAGAAGTATCCTGAAATAAACCGGGAGACTTGGGAGTGGTTTACCAAGAAAAGAGCAACCAACAATGTCATAACAGGCTCTATGATACAGGAGCAAGCTAGGATAATTGCTCTCAGGAAAGGCATCACACACTTTGAAGGATCAAATGGTTGGTTAAGAACATTCATTCAGCGTCATAGCATTAGTCGGGCTATTTTGACGTCTACCATCAAAAAATGTTTGAAGAAATGTGGCTTTTCTGGTGAAGCAAGCCAAGCAACACAAGAGGAAGAAGCTTTCCAGTTCTACAATGATGATCTGCAGAGCCTAAAAGAAGTAGCACCAGAGAGCACACTAGAAGACCTGCTGCAAATGGACAGTAACATTGCAACCCATAACCAGGAATGTGGAGAGACTGGTTTTGTCATTAAAGCGGAAGAAGAAGAGTGGGAGGATGCTGATGAAAAAACACCTGAACCCAGGTCTCTGAGAGACAGTCTCAGCAGTGTTACAGCACTCATTGAAGATGCTAAAGGCAGAAGAAACATGGAATGGCTGAGTACCGCACAAAAACTCAGAGACCTGATCCAAGAAGAACAAATGAAGTGTTGGGAAGCAAACGAGTATACATGACATTTTTGACATGACTTCACGTAGCACACAAAGTGAAGTAATTAATATACAAGAAATGTATGTTAATGTTAAGCTAAGTCAAATAAGTGTATGCTCATACTTATGCGCTATTGAAATAAAAATAAAGAGTACACATTTACGTTTTGTTTGTGTGTGTGTGTTTACGTCTGAGATCAAATTTGCGATAGTGAATGTGACGTCACTCAACAATGACGACCTCCATGGAGACACAGACCGTGAATGCCAATTTATTATGAATGAATATTTATATTATTACATTTAGTTAATTTGACATGACTTCATGTAGCACACCATGATTTGCACTGAGTGTGTGAATACATACATGCTGTTATCTCCTTGCATTAATTAAATTATTTGATGAACTGCATTGGAGATAGTATATTCCTTTATTTATATGAATAAAATTAATTATGAAGAAGGTTAGCTGAGGCTCAAAATGTGTTGTGACAAACCAGAACAACAAGCACTTTATCAGAATCAGCTATCTTTGTTGTTTAAATTCGCCTCCAATGCATTGAAGGTGGACTGGGACAATCCATGTGGAATATTTCCGATTTCCCACTTTCATCGAGTGCAGCATACGAATGCGTAGGAAAGGGTGCATGGATACAACCTTTAAATCTCCTTTCACATAGGTCACTCATCTCCCGAGGCCTCTTCGGATTCTTGTTTGCCTCAGTAATTTCCTTTCCGACCCTATCCAGATGAGATGAACTTGGAGGATAGCGTCATTCGAATTCTATAAATGCTTAGGAAAGGTGCCTGCTTGTAACCTTTAAGCCCCTGTTAATGTAGGTGACTCCTGACAACCTAGGATATTACCCACAATTCGGCAAGAACATTAAAGCAACAGGACACAAACGTAGTTCACGGACTACGTGAAAACGCTCATGTTTAACGTTTCAGACATTAAAATAATGTAAAAAAAACCCACATTTAATAATACAATTTTTTGTAATCAGTGGATAATCAATGAAGCCAAGGAATATACTGTACGGAGGAGGATGACATTAAAGTTCGAATTATGACTTTATTCTCAGAATTCTAACATTAAAGTCAGAACTCTGTCTTAATTGTCAAAATTCTGACTTTAATGTGAGTAATGTGTCAGAATTCTGAGATAAGTTAGAATTCTGAGACTAAAGTTAGAATTCTGAGACAAAAGTGAGAATCTTGCCAACCTTGGATTTTTTTTTCTTTATTGGCCCTAAATCTCTTCTGTACCCTTCTCTATTGTGTACACTTGGTTGTCTGTTGACTGTTGATTGCAATTTATTGTTTATATTTGTTCATATTTTATATGTCCTTTGTATACAACTTTCACTGACCTTATTTTTAGCTGTGTGTGTTTTTAATGCACTGGATATTTGCACTGTGGTTGAGAGGAAATACATTTCATCTATGCTGAATGTTGTACATAGAGCATATTTGACAATAAAGCTGGCTTTTGACTTTGACTTTTTGACTTTACAAAATCATACCTGTCAACTCATACGGTTTAGCCATATTTTATACGGATTTTGTGGTGACTCTTACGTATATGGCCATATCACACAAATCATACGGATTCTGAAAATTTCCGTTTTTTTTCCCCCTAACAGGTAGTTCCGTTTGCTTTTGTCCAGAATGGTGCTCGTCTACTCGAATGCTTTCATTTCCGGTAACGTTCCAGTAAATCACGTGGTTCCTAGTTGAAAACAGCAGAGTATTCATTGCATACTTCGGTAGTGTACAAGCAAGTTCTACAAGGAAACAAATATATCATTCATATTTCGTGGTTTTTTTTCCTGCCGTTATTTTGACATATAAAATGCTTTGTTATGTTATAAGGATAGGATTTTTTGCTTTTTATAAGGATTGTTTTGTTAGTTTATATGGGTTGGCGCTCCGAAAGGTTGACAGGTATGCAAAATAACCGAAAACAAGATACAGTAACATACATCCGTGCCCGTGATGGCAATGTGTGATGTCATCTGTCTGCGACGGAATGAAGGAACGTGCGCTTGAGCAGCACCGCTCCACGTGAATCAGTGTGAAAATGGCGGCCGTTCAAGATCCAGAGATTCAGTTGGCACAAAAGTTAGCCTCAAACGAAAAGCCTATTCGAACAAAAGCATTAAAAAAGCTGAAGAAGTATATAAATGTCAGATCACAGAAACCGACAGGTAAGTAACTCGCGTTTAGTGCTCTTATTTGCATTTATAAATGTGCTCGGAACATTCACAAATACGAATTAATAGCACTGCCTTCTGTTTGGAACGTTACATATCACTATATGGACACTTTCCTATGTCCAAGCTCAGTTTTTAATCAACAGGTTCCATCCTTCCAAACTAAACATAATGTTTTACAGTACGGTAAGTGGGTTCAAGATTTAAAAGGTAAGTTAGACTATCCACAATTAACATTGTATACATCAGCAACGTCTTGCTAACTAAAATGCTTATTGTTAAAAAAAAAAAAAGCCAAACGTGGCTTAATGTCAGGAAACTACGAGCAGTTATCAAAATTCACATGCACATTTCTGCCTATGCCCACGTGGATATCAAAAAATCGCTACAGTATCTTAGATTTTATGGACATTAATCTATCAGGAGGTTCACTGTATAGAAAAAGCTCAACGTGTCTTAATGTTCGAACACTACAGCCACCCAAATTTACACTTAAATCCATTTCAACCTCTGAAAATAAATAATAGCCACAGTGTTCAGGATTTTATGAACATTGAGCTTTTTCCTGCCCATAGGCGTTCCACTATAAGGCAAAAGCTTAACGCGGCTTGATGTTATAAATGTACAATCAATTTCTACCAAAATTCATGGGCACATCTCTTCCTATACCCACAGTGTCTGAAAATATAAAAAAAAATCAGACCGATATTTGAGATTTTATAGACATTAACGTCTTTTTCTCCATAGGTGTGAATTAAATTTAATGTTGCTTAATGAGGAAGGCGCTTAATGTCCGCATGCTGTCCTTAGTTACATCTGCTTTTCCTTTATATAAGCAGCTTGTCAGCACATCAGTCAGTCAAATGCAGTGCAGCCACTCCACATCATTCATAGAATTTGGAACTTGGTTCATACACAAAGTGCCCCACATTATTAGGCGTCCCTTCCATTTTGGAGTACGTGTAAGACTTTTGAATGTGCCTTGTAGTTGTGAAAATATGGTAACGTTGCAGACATCTACTTGAAGTTAGCACTACTTCAGGTTTGAAATTCTGATATCACTATCTGTTTTGACCAGTCTCAAATCCGTTACCGATACTGTGCATGAACATTCTGATTGGAAATTTTACCAGTGGTGAAAGAAGTCCAATTCAAGAGCCTCGATGTTATTTTTAAAAAATGCTTGCATTTTTTTCTGCCTCAGGTAACAGTTTAGTTGGTATGCACCATTTGAATAAGAATAAGAAAACCTTCAATCGTCTCACAATTACAGCAGCAAAATTATGAAAGGAAGAAAGTAGAAGAACAAAATATAGGAGCTGCTATAAAGGCTGCCACTCTCGCGGCGCCATCTTGAAGTCACAATAACAAAATAATACAACACAACACATAAGACACAGTCGTGTAATCTTAACCACTTTTGAAGCAGTCATAGATGAAAGATCAGCGAATCAAAGTGTCCTTTTCACCAGTGGATCAAAGACGACATGCTGAAAATGTGCACACGTCTGCTCCAAGCTAAGTTTTGAAAGCAAACAAGAAGCTGTAGCGTCTATTGATGAAAAAAGAGATTGGCTCACATCTCCTGTCCCATGTAAATCGGCTTCAATTCCAAGCCGCGACTCTTGGACTTGGAAGTCCAGTCAATCCAGCTGCCATAATTGTTCATACTTTGCATTATTACAGTAACACGCCATCAACCGGTTGCGAATGCCAACTTCAAAATCGACGGCTACCAATCAATAGCTGGACACTAGTTCGGCTTTTATTTTGAAATTGGCTTTTGCAGCACTTGGCGGCGTTACCATCATGCAGGATGAACAATCGTTGTGGAGGTTGGTTTGAGCTGTCTTTACCGATTGGAGGCTGACCTGATCCCAGGTTTATTGCCATTACCTACTGTTGCTGCCTTCGAAAACACTTGCAATTGTTCCCTGCTTAGTCGGATAGGGACTTTCGGGGCTTGCAGCGAGTGCCCTGTACAGACTAGCAACAAACTTCAGACTACTTTTCAAAGCCAGGTTAAAAGGTAAAAATGAATCAACACACATTTGATTCTGACAAACTAACACAGTCGTCATCCCTACTGATCCATTTTTACTCAAATGTCCCTTCTGGTTATAAGGTCTGTGTGTGAATATCTTATTTGTTTTAAAATGGAGCGCGGTGAGTTACTTTCTGTATGAAATGCACGATCTAACGAAAGTTGCCCATGTCCTTGCCTTGTCCAAAAACAGCTGATGTAATACTCGATTCACCAAGGTGCTCCTTTGGTTTTATGTTCTCTGTCCAGATGGCTTTACGAGTGAAGAAATGCTCAAGCTGTGGAAAGGTCTGTTCTACTGCTTGTGGATGCAGGACAAACCACTTTTACAGGTATTTCTTTCTTTCTTTCGTCGCGGCTTATGGAATGTTTTCAGGCTGAGCTGTGATTGGTCGCCAATCACTTCTTCGAGCTCTTCCCAAGGCGTTCCCAGGCTGTCCTGGTTCGCCCCCAGGAACTCCTACCTTTGGGACATGCCCGGAACACCTCACTAGGGAGGCGTCTAGGAGACGTATTTTGACGGACCGCTGGAGTCGCGGTGCAACCACTCAGTGACTGCAGACAGCGGCTGTCATGCGCAAAAACGTAATTTATGCCATTTGGGGGCGGGGTTGTTAGACTGGTCCTGAAATGGACCGGCCGTTCAGGAATCCCACAATATTCCCTATGTCCACCACGATCCTGCGTGTTGGGCTGAATTAATGGCACCCACTGCCATTTAGTTGCTAAATATATTGAGCCTTTCTTAGATTGTTTCACTTTGTATTAGCTGAACTTGAGGCGCAATGTTGTTCACAGGAGGAGCTTTCGAACTCTCTTTGCACACTGATTCACACCTTTCATGATATTGATGGACGTAAGTTGATCCTATGCTGGTGTAATTCCAAATACAAATTAAAATGTGAAAAGCCGGTGGTGAAAAGTATGTTGTTTTCCACAGAACTATTATATCTGGAGAGCTCCCTTAAGACCTTCAAAAGAGAGTGGACTGGCATTGACAGATTGCTCATGGACAAGTTTTTCCAGGTGTGTGTGTGTGTGCGTGTGTGTGCGTGTGTGTGTGTGTGTGCGTGCGTGCGTGTGTGTGTGTGTGTGCGCGCGCGTGCATATATCACTTTTCTCCCCCTTATGGTGGCCCTTCTTTTCGTATTACAGCTGATCCGCTTCATGTTCAGACAAAGCTTTGAGATGCTGAAGAGAAACAATTGGGATAGCAGGTAACCCGTTAAAACTGTCATGCGCAAATTGTACAGTGCGTCATAACATAGGTTAAATATTTTACATAATGTCTTTTTTTTTTTTTTCCCCCTAGTGTGGTTTCAAGATTTCTGGAGCTCTTTGCAACAGAGCTCCTGAACAGTGGCAACGGTGCACCCGCTGGTCTGCAGTTTCATATCTTGGACCTTTACTTGACAGAACTAGCAGCTGTGGGTGCATCAGAGGTAAAGTTATGATCCAGACGGGTCATTTGGGGTATGGAGCATCGACGGAGGTTGGGGTACTTGTCCGTATTTATTTTATTGATCCTGTTCAATGAATGCATTTCGCTTGACAAAAATAAACTGAACAGAATTTAGATATGAAATTTTGAAGTCTATCCACTCTAAATGCCAATATTATAGTTTCATTTGAGTGACACATCCGTTATAGAGGATTCTGCATCAAATTTTGAGGAAATATTAATAACTGATTGAAAAAAAAAATGTGATGGTCCTTTTCACATTTTTTTTCTCCATAGCTCACTGCTGACCAGAACCTGAGATTCATCGAGCCATTCTGCAAAACGGCAGCCAAAACCAAGGAGTAAGTCCAGTACTCTTAGCTTCCTTTTGTTTGATTTCATATCTGCAGGGAAGTATATTTTTTTAAATTACAAAGGATGAAAAATCTTCCACACCATTTTTGATGGTGTTGACTTAAAAATCAATAAAAAGGGGGGGAGAATCAGATTTCAGTACATTTTATACATTTCGTGTGTGTGTGTGTGTGTGTGTGTGTGTGTGTGTGTGTGTGTGTGTGTGTGTGTGTGTGTGTGTGTGCGCACGGTGATAATTTTACAGTTTAACCCCAGCGAGTCCCAGGGACTCGCTGATCAGAAAAGTATGAGTCCCATTATGCATTTAGAGAGTCCCAAATTTCGAATTCTGAAATGGTCTACTTATTCAATTGCATATGATAATAACACAAACAACAATGATATACATTGATAATAGGTTTATTTCTTCTAAACAAATGCTGCAAAAATGTTCATAATTTAGGCATACAAGATTTGCTGAAAAATAGGGTCTTATTTCATCCCATGGTTCAGTCTTAGAGTTCATAAATTCTCCTCTCTTTACTCTGCTTCAAACGATGCAGGCTTCCTCAAAGTCAACTTATCGCAAAAAACTATCCAACTTTAGCTGCTTCCTCTGTGATATCTCCGCAATAAACTTTCGCAACACTTGTTCGCAACACTTGTTTTAACGTTACACGACTTGGCAATCGTCTGCTTTCCGCGTCTTGCAAGAACGGAAATCTCGTCACGCGAGATTACTTAACGCGAGATCAAACCAACAATGGCGGCGATTGTCAAACTGCGATCCTTGTAGGAAAAAAAAAGATGTACCGTAGCAGGCCTGAGGATTTAGGAAATTCACGGTAACCGTTTTTCGATTCCGTCAGATTACCCAATGGGGAAACCACGGCAACTAATTTTGGGTTCCGTAAACGTTCATCACGGGAACCCATTTTTCTATTTTGACTGATATTCATAATCAAGAATTCTGATACTCAAAAGTATAATGTTTCAAGGGTAAATGTTTGAAAACTATGCATGAACAATGACCATTACATCAGCAGCTGTGTACTCCAGGATTATTCAACACAATAAATGGATCAAAATATGTTGTACTCATATGACATATAAATACAGCATACCACAAAATCTGAGTATTTTTTCCAGTCTCACACTGCAAAGATTAATTTACTGGTAATCATTAATTCAGATAAGTATTGATGTGGCTTGACATCCTCTTCCCAAGACGATGCATGTGTAATCTACTATCAATCTGACGAAAGAATCTACCACGCGTCATCGTTAGTTCTACCGACAGTTAACATTAGCATGACTACCCCTTATGACAAATGTTTTGTTCATAAAGTTACAATGCTACAACCAGTAAATGATAGAATAACCAAGACTGTTTCATAACATTTTTGTGAACGTCACACGCGTAAGCGTCACTTGCTCGTGTAAGGAACCCGAAAGGAGTCGAGTTGCGTATTCGGGTTTGCTCAGTTTGGTCTAAAACTGGTTTTCGGTCGTAAACTGAGGCGTAAAAATCTCGAATGTTCAGGTCGAAATCCGATTTGGTCGATAACAGAGACGTTCAAAAACTGAGGTTTGACTGTACTTCGGTCAGATTGAAGTTATTTCTGTGACCACTGAAGGTTTTTCTTTCATTAACAGAGGGGTAACAATAATTTTGCATATATGAAAACGTTTTGTCAGTATTGAATACCCCATAACCCAGAGGAAAATGTTTACTCCAAATGTGGTAGAATTATCGGGCCTTTCAATATTTTTTAATTGCAATGGGCGTAAAGTCTATTCATTTAAGTTACCTGACAATCATACAACTTTTTGCCTTAACACTGAATAAAGTCGTCAAAGCAAGACAACTCCAATTTGGATTTCAGTGTTCAAGAGGATTTGGCTGCCGTCCAATTCGTGTAATATTTCAGTCAACACATTCTTTATTGATCATACTAGTTTTAGGGGTGTCACTGTTGAATGGCTGCAAAATTCTGTCTTGATCTGAAGCTTCCTGCTTGCTTTGTAATATTTACCATCCACTGATCTACCATTCTGTTTAATTGACCGTCTCACCAGTCGGACACTTTTCGGAGCGATCTGCAACAGCATCTTCAACACAATTATTGACCAGGCTCCCTATGCCATTGAGGATCTGATGAAGGAGCTGAAAGCAGCAGAGTCCTCCGATTCAGGCCAGTCCTCTGAAGGGGATGATGAAGAGGACCTCGTCAAGCAGATTAACGGTACGACATTTTCACAGGAAGCATGGCACATTCCTATACAGCCGTGTTTTTTTTTTTTTTTTTTTGCGCACTACGGACTGGTTCATACAAGTACATTCTTCTCGCGGCTCGGCAACCATTTGCCACTAGGAGTGGGCGTCACCTGTGGGAACATCTGAAATCATAAAGAATTTGTACTGACAAATAAGGTAGCTAGAGAGTACCTCAACATTTTCTTTCCATCACAATTACTCAGGGCACGGGCAGCGACCAATCATGGCTCGCCCGATTCCTGAGTTTGGCCATGTGACATTCGCCCATTGTGCCACGATTGGATGTTACCTGAGCCATGAGCAACTGTGATGTTTTTTTCAGTCGACAGCAAGTGGCAAAATGGCTGTCCCCCGAGATGGCTAAAAATGGGAGGAGTTTGTTGTTTAATTTTTCCACAAACACAATATTAATCATAATACCATGTTTAGACGAATGAGGCCGCATAATGCGTATTGTTTTAAAGAACATTTTGGAGTTGATTTTCCTTTTAAAGTGTCAACGTAATGATTTTTAAGTTAGCGCTTTGCAAAAAGGATGGACGGATGAATCCACATTGTTTGCTACTTTGTTTGGTGGCTACATTGCTAGGTCGTAGCGGCTAAACTGCTCATGTTTAGGTGGGCAGCATGTGCAAATCCGCTGGCATTTACATGCTTTCCACATCATCACTTCAGTGATACTTGTTCAGCTGATTCAATGGGATTGTCGTCATGCCCGTTTTTGAGAATGTACCTTGCACATGGCCAACAGCCGGCTTGATTTATTCCGTCGCTTTGGAGAAAGCGCCACACAAGCGATCATTCGGCTCAGTACCAAAAGGCCCACGGGCAGGTGCTTGGGACCACTGCTATATAGTACGCAACATGAAGTGCAATCTGACAAAAAAAAAAAAAATTCTTCCGAAAGCTTTTGAGTTTCCTTTCAGAATCACTATTTTCTGTAGCACACAACAACCTGTTTGTAAGTTATTGATTGCAATTTCGATTTTTTCATTGTACACACAGAAAAATGCTATAGTGTTTTAAAAGTAACTCCATGAATGTTACATATTATTGGAAATAAAGAAATGACTGAATTTAATTGATTTAAAAACCATCATTTTATTTGGGAGTGTACGCATTGGTGTTGAGCTAAATTGTTCAGAGATGAAAGTCCTCCGGAATTCCGGGTTTTTCAAATTTTTATGAAAATCTCTCCGGAGAATTGAGGAAAAATTGCCTAAAATTAATCCGGATATTAGTTGACAACATTGAACGAAGACGCGTTTGAGTTTGTTGTTTTGCTTTCACGAGCGTAGCCATGTTGATACACTAACACTAGTAACTAGAGAGATTTTCGTCTCTTTATAAACACACTTGCTAAACCCCAGTGGAACGAATAAAAGACACCGTGGACAAGACAGTTGTCGTAAAAAATATATTTGGACAAAAAGGGAAACACACAGATTGGCAGAAAAACGTGTCCGTCTGACTTCGAGTGTCGTCTCGGCTAACTTAGCTGTTGTTGTGTGTTGCGCCGGCGCTTATTGGTTGAAATCAAAAGATGCGCTTGCGTACATGTTCGCGCTGACGCACGCAGTAGAGAGCAGCGGACTAGCTCGAGTGGCGTCGCCACAACAGTAATACCCTCGCCTCGCATTCTCATGGCCTCGCCATATCTCTGAGATTTCGAAATATCGGTGAGAACGGAAGCCACAAAGGGTGCATGAGCCCGATCACTGAACTTGATTTGCAGGCCCGAGCCCGAAGCAAACCCGAGATTTCATATTTTGTTTGTGAGGACTCCGGAGGAGGAGTGGTGATTTCTGATAACAAGGCCTGTCTTTTGGAACAAAATCTAAGTTAAAAAAGACTGGATAAACATTTACATCTTTTATATTTCTGTTCCTAAAGAGGTTACATTAGCGGACAATTTTCCATCATTGACTGATTTTTTTTAAGAA
>NW_017805479.1:448610-473812 GCF_001891065.2 Hippocampus comes | reverse complement strand
ATATATACATAAACACACACAGTATATATAATTTTTTATTTTTTCCAGAATTTTCAGGAAAGTCCACTTTCATCTCTGATTGTTGAATGCCTGCAGTGTGTGCTTCATTTTTAGGATGCCAGGAAGACATTATTTGCTGTTTATTTTGTTTTCAGGCAGTCAATCATACTTGAAACAGGATGCTCATGAATCAGGAGACTCGGACACAGAGTTACCATTTGATGATGATGATAATATAGCACCAGTTCTACAGGTTAGTATTGTATTTTTATCCTAAATGCTGTTGTTTTTCCAATAATAACACATAATTTGGCATACTTGGTTTTCATTGGAAAGGGATAATATGCAACACTGCACCACTTTCGTCAGAGCTCTTGATAAATACCATGTTCTGCTTTCCCCCTTCTAATGAAACATCTATTTTACAGTTTGACTATGCAGCTCTTGCTGACAAGCTCTTAGAGGTGTCAATTCGAAGTAGCACACCCAGCCACAATAGAGAGAGGCTCTACAAAATCATCAAAGTGTAAGTATTGTAGCCCCTCAGACAGATTTGAAAGTATCATACTGTATCTATTGTTGTGGTCCGTGGGATTTAAATAAGGCACAAAAAAAGCCAAACCTTCCTGTCCTTATGTGGAAAAAGTAATTGCCCCTTGAAGCTAGTAATGGGTTGTGCTGCCCTTGGCGGCAATAAGTGAAATCAAGCATTTGCGATAATTTGTGATCAGTCTTTGACATCGCTATGGAGGAATTTTGGCCCACTTTGGCAGAATTAATTCAACTACGCCACATTAGAGAGTTTCTCTTTTGAGGTCACGCCACAACATCTCTATTGGATTCAAATCCGGACTTTGACTTGGCCACTCCAAAACCGTACTTTTTTTTCTTTTGGTTTTTTTGAGCCATTCAGAGACGGACTTGCTGATGTGTTACGGATCATTGTCTTTCTGCATGATCCAAAAGTGCTTGAGTTTGAGGACGCAAACTGATGGTCGGGCATTGTACTTCAGGATTTTCTAGTAGACAGCGGAATTCATTGTCCCATCAATCACAGCAAGTTGTCCTTGTCCTGAGATAGAAAAGCAGCCCCAGACCATCACACTGGCACCACTATGTTTTATTGTTCACATAATGTTCTTTTTATCAAATGCTGTCACTGTTACGCCAAATGTAACGGGCCACACAAATTAAAATTTTGACTCAGTCTACTGAATGTTTGTCCAAAAGTCTTGAGGATCATCTTGATGTCTTTTGGCAAATGTGAGATGAGCTTTTGTGTTCTTTTTGGACAGCAGTGGTTTTCGCCTGGGAACTCTCCAGTGGATGCCATTTTTGGCCAGGTTCTTATGGTGTAGTCGTGAACACTGATCTGAGCTGTGGCTAGTGAGACCTGGAGTTTTTTGGATGTTGCACTAGGTTCTTTTGTGACCTGCTGGATGAGGCGTCGTCGTAGTTTTGGAGTCATTTTAGCTGGTCGACCTCTCCTGGGAATGTTTACCAATGTTCCCAGTTTTCTCTATTGTGTATATTGGCTCTGACAGTTCGCTGGTGCACCAGAGTCTTGGAAATGGCTTTGTAACCTTTTCCAGACTGAGATTTCAAAAACATTTTTTTCGAATTTCTCCTTAAATTTCTTTGGATCATGGCATGAGGTTTTTCTTGATCTTGTAGCCTACTTCACTTTGTCCAACAAATTCTATTTATATGATTTCTTGCTTCAGCAAATGTGGTGTTAATCAGGTTTGGGTCTGGCCTGTGAAATTGAACTTGGCTTTCTCAAAACTCAAAACTTTTTCAAAAGCCAGTTTGTGATTTAACAAAGGGGTGGAAATTACTTTTTCACATCGAGCCAGATAGGTTTGAAAACTTTTCCCCCCCCTTGGTCAATGAAATCAATTTAGAAACTGTATTTTACATTTCCTTGGGTTGTCTCTGTGTGATATTAAAATTAGTTTCTTGTTCTGAAATCTTTGTTTGTGTGATAAAGATGCATTAAAACAGAAATCAGGAATGGGGCAAATATTTTTTCACACCACTGTACATCATAGGTGATAATGGTCCGAAGCGCAATAATTGGGTTAGCATGACCAGTGGTGTTGCACTCCTTTTGTTAAATCTGGTCTGCTTGTAAGATCGGCCAGGTTCACAGGGTCAAATTTTAACGTTAGCCGGTTAGCCCGTTTCAACCATCACCCCCTGGGTTTAAACTCACGTCATTGGCTCACAGGACATCCCTGTTGTCCATATAGAACAGATTTCACAACTTCTGGTAGCTGTCGAAGGAGACACTGAATCAAGGATGAGATTTTTCCGCGTTTTGGCGGAATTCCGCTTTTTTTCCAGTCAAAATGGACCTAATTTATATTGTTCCAAATCCGTAAAAAAAATTCTGGGGGGGGTCCGGACTTGTCTTCGGCAGATTCGAGCTCGTAATGTTTACAAGTAACGTTTGCAAGCATCCATTTTGAATCCCGTTTTTTATCGCGAAGCGTTAGTTTGTCGTTACTTCCTATATGGGCTAAAACCATTACTTGTTGTGATTGGTCGCTATATCGGAAAATGCAAATCACAACCAATCCGTGTTCGCCTTCCGAAACCCCTTTCTCGCGAATGCCGAATGTTATCGAGACTCGCGGCGAAGCTAAAGTGCATCAAATAGATGCGGATCAAAAAAACATGTTTCGATGGGACTGGTTGGATAGAGAGCTGACGGTGTCCCCAGTAGGAAACAGTAAAGAGGAACCATTGTGCTTTCGTCGGATTTCGTGAAAAAGCTCGATGTCGCCGGTAAAGCTCTGTGTACAGTGTGTGACGATGTCATTCTATACGGATCGAGAGGATGGAAAGCTTTACAGAGTCACGCAACCTCGGTGAAACACCGAAAACAGACATTTCTACTGAAAAGTAACTACTCGATCTCAAGCGTTTTTTGACAGCCTGGAGCATGTGTAAAAACAAGAGGAGTTGGCTAAAAAGAGAGTGGAAAAAGACGGAGAGGACCAATAAGCTTTTAGCGCTTGCTAAAAAGCTTAAAATGAAGAGAAAATAAAGTATTCTACCTCATGAAACTGTATATTGTTGTATATACTGTAAATAGACTTTATATAATAAAATACATTCAAAACCCATATATAGTAAACAGTGTGGGACTTCACTATCACTGTATGAGGTAAGAATCAACAGCGTTTTATCACATTTACACAACACTTTATGAATACAAGTAATGAACAAATCTGAAATATGGCAGGGAATGTGTTTCCTTTTTTTGTTTTGATTTTGAGCAGCAAATTTGAAGTTACATATTGGTGCTCACCAGGAATGCATAAGCAAATTTGCACTAATTTTCACTTGAAAGAATAGTGAAAAATCTTGGGATTTTTTTCTGTTAAAGTTTCAAATAGTGTGTAAATTGAATCCACTTCATCTTCAGCATGTTAATTGTCACTTTAGTTAGTGGCCCCGCCCCCGTCCCGGCCCCGCCCCTTTCCGCTTTTTTCATCACTCGCCACTCTCATTCATCCCTGCTGAATGGAAACAAATTGTGAATGCACAAAAGAGCAATATCCAAGCCAAAAACAATTCTCCCAAAAAATGCTCTCTTCTATGGATATGGTCTCCTAAAGCAGGACCAAGGACCACTTCGGTAGCCCACGGATGTTTATTGCTATTCTGAAAAAAAATTAAAATAGTGCCACCTGCATTTGAGCTGCATTTAACCTAAAGTACGTTTGTTGATTTTTTTTTTTTTAACATTTGGTTGGTGTAAATTTGTAAACAATATTTAAAAATGCTATTTCAGTACTGTATAGCTCAAAAATGAGTACTGTAGTGCATGACCAAACCATCTGGGTTGCTGAGACAAGCTAGCTGGCGCAACGACAATGAGAATATTTACCCCAAAAATAATTTGAGCAAATTTTTTATTTCAGTTGAGTGTATGAAACTGGTAGCCCTTTCCATTCACAGTAACCAAGAAGTAGCTTTGTTTCAAAAATGTTGCTGATGCCTGTTTTAATGTGAGATTGATGGAAATGATCCCTATATACAAAATTTCAGTGTATCAGAGAGTTGTTCAGCAGATTGGGAAAAGAGGGATTTTACGCCAGTCGAATGTAATTTATGATGTGCATTATTAGCCCACTTGTCTTTCAACACACTTTCTCTCTCTTTAATGGCAGGCTGCAGGATCTCAGTGAAGGTATTGCTATTTTTAAATTGCCTGATACCACACAATGTCTTTCTTGTTTATTTGTGTTATGTGACTCATCCTCTGTCTTTTTTTTTTTTTTTTTGGTTAGGTCTATTTCCTCAAGATGGCTATCCAGAGGAAGTCTCTACAGATGAGGATGATGAAATGTTTGCCAGCAGAAAGAGGATGAAGCGTGGAAAGACTGCAAAGGAAACAGCTAAGAATCGTAAAGGACCTCTTTCTCACTACAAAATGTGCATCTTTAAAAATAATCAAGATGCGTAGAAAAGGGAGTCTTTCTAGACTAATCTGCACAGTATGTGTCAGAGGCAATATAGAGCAATAAGATGGCTCCTCATGCAGTAATAAGCAAATAAACGTCCCTTAATTTTGTGTGTGCGTGTGTGCATGTTAGGCCTGCAAGATTAGTTGATTCATCATGATGACATCGACGACCAAAAGCATCGACAAGTAATTTATGTCATCGACTAGTCGACGCACATGCGCAGTTGCGTTTACTTCTACCAGATGGAATGAACAACTGTAGTATGCTAATGCTATCATGGCTATCCGTCATCAGACATTGAAAGTTCGGGAACATTTCAACGAAGACGTCAAGAGCGAAGAATGTGCAAAGTAGACTTTGCCTTTCATAGCAGTGTACTGGCAATGCGTGAGCATTTGAGACGGAAGCACGTTTTGTCCGATTCTATTTCTGACGAGGGACAGTCGTCTTGGACTCTGTAAAATACTTGTCTGTTTAGCTTAGGTGCTAACATTAATATCAACGTGAGTGATATTTATAGCTGTAGAGTAGGAATGTAAACTTTAATAAAAGACCAACAATGACATTTTCAGCACGTATCACACTGTGTGTGATTCCAACATTGTGACAGCGATGTTATAACTGAATAGGAAATGTGGTGACACTGATTTCTTTGAACACTACATCATCAGGGGTGTTCACACGGCAACATTTACTCCGGTGTAGCACCGGGGCTGCCCCCATAGACCGTTCACACGTACAAAGTTATCCTGTTGTTGCCCCTGAAAACAGCTTAAACCGGAGCAAATTTAACCCTGCTCAGGAGGTGGTTTAAAAATTTACTCCTGAGTAAATGCTAGTTTGCGGGTCAGCACTGATATAATATGGGACGTGTGAACGCCACAGGACTCGCTACGCGTAAGAAGAGTTGATTACATACGGGTATTGCATAACTTGCATCCTGGGTATTTTGCACTTCTTTCCTTTCTCTCTAATCCTTTTACGGTGTCTGATAGACCACAGCGTTGATTTGTCTGGAGAAGCATAAACCATGGTTTTTCGATATATGTCCCAAACAAGGTGGGGAAAAGGAAGTACACTTTACGCATGCGCATGTTTTATATCGGATTGCACGGCCGCAGAAACTGCTGTGTGAACGCAAGTGGGGCTGCACCGGGGTTAACACGCTTCTCTTTAGTAAGCAGCTTTATACGTGTGAACGCTCCACAAAATTTATACCGGTGTAAGATATATCGCAACAAAATACATCGGTGCTATAGTGTTCAAAGAAGTCCAGATGTACTTTAGAGAGGCTCCAGTCTCTCATAAGGATTATACTTTTAAATGGTGGCATGAAAATGAGAAACATTTCCCCACACTATTAAGGGTAGCAAAATCTTTTCTGTGCAACCCTTCAACCTCCGCCCCTTCGGACCGGATCTTCACTGTTGCAGGGCACATCTGCTCTCAAAAGCGAGCAAGCGTTTCGCAGAGCATAGAAATGCTAACTTTCCCGACAATGAACAACAGAGTTCTGTCGATTATGATGAGAGATGGAATGTAGTATAAATTGTGTGCACCGAGCACAAAATACCCAGCACTACTGTCTTTACTGTCTTAGAGTTGTCATCATTTATTTAAAATCACTCTTTGTGTTGTTTCTCCTTCAGGAAAGAAAAAAATGCAACTCAAGCAAGATGATGACTCCGATAATGATGATATGAAGCCAACAGATCTTACTAACAAAGATATCGCCAAGCCATGGAAAAAAAAGAAGGTGTCTCATGATGGCTGTTTAGGTGCTAATTTAAATGCCAGAATATCGAATGGGGAGGTCACTGAGGCTCCCAATCAAAGCAAGATTGTGCTGAGTGAGTCTGAAGATATGGCCAAAAAAGAATCGTCTGTTTCTGCCTCAGATAAAGCCAGCAACCTCAATTCTTGCACAACCAACAAAAAATCAAAAAAGAAAAAAAAGAGGCCAACATCGCAGTGTAAAGAAAAATTAGAGAATAATGAGACGACGCAGGAGGCCGGCACAACTGCAGTGATCGGCGAGCATGAGAGCCCCTTAAAGAACAGTGTTAAGCTTGAGTCACAAGCTGGCAGCATAGCGCTTCCACCTCCCTGCGAGATCACATCAAATGAAACTGAGCTCCAGGCCTCAAATACCGCCAAGACAAAAAAGAAAGGTCTGAAGGCTCAAAAGGTCAAAGCATTTGCAGTTTGTTCACCGAAAATCCCGTTAGATTCTTTGTCTATACCTTGTGATAATTCTGCTCATGTTGGCACACCTCTCCAACCTCAGGGTTTAACTGACGCCACCGCCGTTGATGAGTGCAAGAGGAAAAATAATAAAACACAGAACGTACTGTTTGCAAATCCAAGTACGAACGTTGAAAATGAATTTGCATCTGACAATCAAATGGGAACTCCATTGAAGAAGAAAAACAAACGAAAATATGCAAAGGTGAAAGAGGTTAGCAGCTCAGAAAAGGAGCCCGAGGTGGGCGATGAGGCATCCGATTCCTTGGGGAAGCCAAATAAGAAGAAAAGAAAGATCCCCGTGGTGTTTGAGTTTGAAGCGGATGAGTTTGAGCCTGCCACACCACCCAATGACACTGCAGACATAGCACTGGATGTCAAGAAGTCAAAAGTGAGTATGAAATGAGGGCATGCGTTTTCAGATTCATCTGTGAACTCGGTTAAATCACTTTGCCATGGATATTTCACAATGCTTCTCCACTTCAGGCATTTCATGGTTCAGCTACACCAAAAGCCAAGCCAAAGACATTGTCAAGTGACTTGGTCACATTTCAGCGAAATGTCAAAGTTCCAACACCGCTCTTCTTCAGGACTAAGGGAAAATGCACAACTCAAGTCTTTGGCAAGAAGGTATTTAGATGTGTATAAAAAAATGACATTACATTCTTTATGTTGATTCTGTTTTTCCCTCCACAGATGGGTCAAACTCCCACATCAGACAGCAAGAAGGTGACATTCCATCTGAAGAATAATAAAACAGCTGGTAAGACAATGTTCAATGTCAATATGTTTAGGTATATTTTGTGGCCCCGGCACGATGCCAAATTTTGGAATACACTCCACTTGACTCTTTACTTTGACACAATAAAAACAAAAACAAATCTTCATTTTTTTCAGTTCTTCACTAAAAAAGCAAAGTATTTGGCAAAATAAGGGATGGTCACTCGAGTTTTGAGCTGAACATTTGACGATGCTTTCTTTGGTGTATTTACCCTGTAGGATTCTTTCCTGACCCCCCAGCACCAATAAAAGAAAATCTGCCCTAGTAATTGCTGTATTTGTATATTACCTTGTAAAGCAAAGTACAGTGGAACCTCATTAGGAATGACCCTTTTTTATGAACTTTCATCTTAGCATAAAATATTTTGAGGAAATATGCCTCTAGTTATGCACCTTCCGTTATGCAATTTGTCTCAGCATGGATGAGCGGGTAGATCTGTGTTGTGATTCTCGCGCTCTTTAATAGTCATTGGCTGTGCACGTAACTCATTGTGATAATTGTGCGGTTTTGTTTTTTGTTTTGTTTTGTTATTTTACTTTTAATTTGTCTTTAGAATGATTTAAAGGTTACAGTTGTCTGCAAAAGCCACACAGAACTCAATGTCATCAACCGACTACAGGCTGGACACATTAAAAAGACATAGGGTGATTTCCATTCACAAAGCAGGAGAAGGGAAGAAGTATATTGAAGATGGTAGCACCTCAAAAGCCTGAACTAATAGTTATAAAACTAAATCGTTTTTTTCTTTTTTCTTTTTTTTAAACGGTGGACACTACAGCATGCTATTGCTGCACAGGTGGACATTGACCACAGAGCGCTTGAAATAATTTGAGTGTCTCAAACAAAAGTGACCCCAGGACACAAGCTATGAGTCCATTATTCTCAGATGCAAATTGTAATAAATGAATGTTTTAACATGATCATTGTAATAAATGAATGTTTTAACATGATCATAGTCAGTCTTATTGGAAATCTTAACTTTTAAAGTATGTTTCTTGTAAAGGAACGTGAGTCCGTTGAATTAACAGAATCCACGCACGTCATGGCACATGGTCAGGATGATACCACCTATGCCTTTGTATGAGCCAAGAAAAAAACGTGTTTCTTATTGTCATGTTGCAGAGTTCAAGAAGAATGATCGCAGCCTGTTACTAAGTCCAGAGGGGTCGTCTAAGGTGCCCTTTGACCCACAACAAAAACCCAAATCTGGGGTTTTAAAGTCTTCTCCCATGGCCCTCTCCACCAACATCAAGACTCCCAATGCCAGCAGTAAGAGGGCTTTCAGTACTCCAAAAAGCACGCCGAAAAGACGACCTGTTGCATCGGACTTTTTTTGAAACCCTAAACTTGGAATACTGTTGATACAAATGTAAACTTATTTTATTTTTGTTTCTTCAACATCAAATTGTAACTGCAGTTTTCTCACATATCCCCCGGTCTAATTATGGTGAGAGCATTTTGTGATGTTATAAAAAAGTTTTGAATGAAAACTTGGCTGGGCGGCCCGGTGGTCCAGTGGTTCGCGCACCGACCTCACAATGCAGAGGTACTGGGTTCCGGCCTCCCTGTGTGGAGTTTGCATGTTCTCCCCGGGCCTGCGTGGGTTTTCTCCGGGTACTCCGGTTTCCTCCCACATTCCAAAAACATGCATGGCAGGCTGATTGAACACTCTAAATTGTTCCTAGGTGTGAGTGTGAGCGCGGATGGTTGTTCGTCTCTGTGTGCCCTGCAATTGGCTGGTGACCGTTTCAGGATGTCCCCCGCCTACTGCCCGAAGACACCTGGGATGCGCTCCAGCACCCCCCGCGACCCTTGTGAGGATAAAGCGGATCGGAAAATGAATGAATGAAATGGACCATGTTGATTTGACATGGCTAAGTTGGTATCAAGTCAATTGAGGCTTAAGTTTATGGGTTTTTACTTTAGATTTTACAAATAAATGCAAATGAAACAAAATATTTTTGTGTCCGGTTTTAAGTTTCAAGTTTCTTCATGGAGTTATGGCAGCAGTCGTTGAATTTAATTATGGTTATATTTACTATTGTCACTGTGTTCAAATCCAATTGAGCCCGTTGATAAAGTAAATTGTTAAGTATTAAATGCTCTTTTTTTTTTGGTGCAAAATTTCTTAAAGCTATTAATTGTTGCTTCTATCACACCTTGATGTATTTCGAATACATTGTGGTGATATGAATACAAATGTGTAACTCATTTTAAAGTATTGCATACCCGACCCGCCCCCCCAGCAAGAAGGAAACGATTCGCGCTCACCCGCCACTATACTGTAAATATTATTTGTCGATAAAATTATTGTAAGTATACCTCCTTTGTATCCTTATTCAGATTAAAAAAAAACATTGACACTACATGCACAACCATGCCATGAAGAAACGTTGAACTTGTCACGTCGCTACTTGTAACTTGCCAAAACTGCCGGCGGGTAGCTGGATTGGTTTCCAGTGAGTGTTTGACTTCACCGAGTCTGCCTTTTACCAATTTTGAAAATGCATAGTATGATGGCATGACGCATCTGTCATATACTGTATTGATTTGTAAATGCAGATAACAGGAAAATGAGGACGCTGCAGGACACTGTCGTTTTGTTTCTTCCGCTGCTCCCTGGCTCCGCGCACTCATTGTACATCAAGCAAGCGGATACACCTGAGCTAAAATTTTGAGCGACGTCGCAAAATCATTTTTTGGCTCAATTCTTATGACATCATGGTAGATACATGTATTGCTAGCTAATTCTGTCTTTACTTTTTGCTTTCTTTAACTGTGCACATGAGATTTAGAGTATTCTCTATAGGCATAGACTGCAATGTCGGTGTATACCCGCAAGAGGACGCTATGACCAAATATTTGCGGTCGGGTCAACACGTTTCGAAGTGAATAGCGGGGCACATGAAGACAGACAGTCCACTTTTTGTACTGTACTGCACTTTAATGAATCGACATGCATGGAAACGGGGTAACCAGTCAAAAAACACCCCCCTGTACACTGCATACTCTGAAGAGAATTTAAGCATAAAAATTGGACTATGTTTTATTTCTAAGGCAAAGCTAATACTGTAGTCCAAACACACCAAAGTAAAACTAGTCAAAATATAATAAGGACACTTAACAAAACCAATATCTATCGGGACAAAAGCGACTAAGAGGAAGCACATGGGGTCTAGAAATAAACTTGGGCATGAATAGCGAACAAGGGAAATCCAACAAAGCGTAGAAGTCAGGGTCATTAAAACACAGGAACTTGGTCAGGAGACGAGAAACAGGTGCACCGCTGAAGGATCACACACAACACTCCAGCTGGTGCTAAAAAACAAACAAAAACGAAGCAGAGCAGAACATGACATCGCGTCCATGGGAGAATTCCTTGCCACAACTACCGGTATGTTCAAAAAGCAGAAATACAAATACTGAATAACTGGTATAAAGGGGCTATTTGCAAGTTATTTGTTCGGCCAGACTGTTGTGAAACGAATGGGACGAGTTGCAAGACTCCGTGAAATAAATAATGACCCAGCAGAAAATGCATTTGGGAAATGGGTCTGTTGAATTGTGAGCCTGTAACGGCGATTTAAAAATGAATGCTGATTCAGAATTTTCGAATTTTAGTGAGAATTAATCATAGCGTACTGTCAGGTGTCTATAAGATTGTTCTAAGTAGGAATGTTAGAATGGCAAATCATGTGACTGTAGACATGTATACGTTACGTATGTGGAGGGTGCACAGCAACATGTGCAGCGTGCTCCTTGAAAGTGACACCGGTGTTCGTACCCGTATGTCTGTCGTTCCTTCGCTGTTCACAGAGGCAAGCAATCCGTCAGCCCGTCACTGACAAACACCCGTTTTGCTGACAAATGAAACTTTAAATAATGATTGACTAAGCACTGACGGAAGTGGGTTTTCATCCATTGATGTTAGCATCACTAACTGGTCAAGTACCGACGCATCTCTCAGTCTGTCACTGACGGATGCCCGTTTCGCTGATGGAAACAACGTCGCCTTTCTTGCATTAGTTTGTTTGTTTCAGTGGACTACGTTGACTATACAGGATATATATGGAACCGCTTTGCACTTCCTGTGCAGAAGGTGGCAGTATGTACCAAAGTGCTGTATTCCGGCAATAAAATGAGAGCAGGAGGAGGAGCAAGAACAGAAGCAGCAGCTGCAGTTATTGTATTCAAAGGTATTATGTGGGCAGTGCTAGAAGTACACATAGGACAGAAGAGGCGGAAGATAGAGAGAGAGAAAGTGAAAATAGAACATGTTTTAGAATAATATGTGGAGTATATAATAAGGCAAGAAGACAACAACTAATTAATGAGCTAAGCGACAAGTCCTATTTTCTCTTCTATGGTTTTCCTCACATACTTAAGGAATTCATGATTAGATGTTCCATTTCACGGCAGCCCGGTGGGCGACCGGTTAGCGCGTTGGCCTCACAGTTCAGAGGTGTAGGGTTCGATTCCAGCTCTGGCCTTCCTGTGTAGAGTTTGCATGTTCTCCCCATGCCTGCGTGGGTTTTCTCCGGGTACTCTGGTTTCCTCCCACATTCCAAAAACATGCATGGCAGGTTAATGGAACACTCTAAATTGTCCCGAGGTGTGAGTGTGAGCGTGGATGGTTGTTCGTCTCTGTGTGCCCTGCGATTGGTTGGCAACCGGTTCAGTGTGTCCCCCGCTTACTGTCCAAAGACAGCTGGGATCAGCTCCAGCACGCCTCACGACCCTTGTGAGAATAAGCAAATCAGAAAATGGATGGATGTTTCATTTCAACACAAAATTCCTCGTTTGCACACATTTGTCTACCGATTTGTTGTCCTCTCAACCTTTATCACCAACATCATCATCATCATCTCGCTGTGCGTGTATTTGTGTGTACGTGTGTGATCTGTTGTCAGTGAACCTTTCACACTAACAACAACAGAACCCTTTGGCTCGCTGGCCTAGTTTTGTGTGAGTGTGTGTCTTTGCATATGTGTGCGTGAACCCTAAGGCAGCTGTGGACCGGTCATGTGACCCCAATGTTTGCTTTTGAGCACAGAGACATAACTTGTGTGTTTTTCTGCGCTGTCAAAACACACACGTGTCACATGGCTGCACAGACACGCTCACTCGCTATGACAGCCTAGCCGCCATTTTACTGAGGCCTCTGGACCTTATGGTTTATACATTCATTTACTCTCAAATCCATTGGGAATCAAAACATTAGATAAGCACATCAATGGCTGTTGTTCAATTTTCGATGATGACAAAGAAGCCAGGCTAATGCAGCGACCTCCTAGCTGCCTGTCTGGCAGTGGGCATGGAGTTCATTGCCCAATTCTAGGTCCTTGCTCCTCTGTTTACATGCTTGCGCCTCCCACCAAAAATTCAATGATGGAGGGAGGTGATGACAAAGGAATGGGGTAACTTACTCGATGAACCAATAGGAACGATCACGTCAGTGCGGATGGTTGCAGCTGCATGCAGCTGTCAATATGCAGAAGTCCGCGCCTCAAACACCAAGATTATATCATATTGTCATGAAGTAGAGATTTGGACTATTCCTTATTTGAAGAAATAGAACTCTCGGAAGTGAATGCTAAAGTCCTGATAGCATGAGATTTTACATTGACTTTAGCATTGGCCCTGACAAAATTTTTGAAACAAGGTGTGTATTTAAATATCCGTGTAATTATTTTGGGGTTGTAATCATGACAGAGTCTTTTGTTGCTTTAATGCTTTGTGCAAACTGTTTACCAAGGCCAGTTAGGTCATGTAGAGAGAGTGTGGTGTTAATAACACCAAGGTGATGGGTTTGATCCCCCATACTGGCCATGATATTTTAAAAAGGTTAGTCACTCAAAAGCATTTCTTTTTGAAGGTCAGACACCTCGATCCCTTATTACAACAATGTTGCTCATTTGCATGAGGCAAAACCATTTCAAACACTATCTTATGTTGAAGCGTCACATTTTTTGCCATCTATTTTTTATTTATTTATTTATTGTGTCGTGGTAGGCTCATTTTTTCAAGCACAATTCATTTAAGGAATGATTGTGATGCGGCAATAAAACACATGAACGCAATTACGATAATGGATTCTTTTATAAGATAACGTGAATTATTTACAAGAAGATTACAATCAAGTGAGGAGAATGGGCATGTCATGTCAGAGTCTCACCCCTGACCCATATTAACACATAAAACCTTCATCGCTCATGCTTGGCGCTCATTGGTCCTGGAGGTTCGCTTGGGTACGCGCTCACGTGCACGCCCACGGACCGTGTTTCCAGGAGATTCACCCCCATGCGCGCACACACACGCTCGCGGCTATCGCGTTTGTAAGTTCCTTTCCGAGCAAGCGAGATCGCGCGCACGTCGTCAATCTGTGCCGGGTGTACCCGCCGGTGGAATGCGCGCCCCCGCGGACCTCGCCACCGCCCCTCCCCCCGCCTTCACTGCAGCTTGCATCCGGGCTGCTAATTTTGCTGCACAGCTCCGATGTTCGCGTCCAACATGTCAATTGTTTTTCATATTTGTTTCAGTTTTTTGATGGGCGAACTTTTTATTTTGCCATTTTTAACTAGGATGGAGCGCGCGCGCGTGTGCCTGGCCCGTGGTTTGTGACGGCCGCGCGTGGACGTGACAAGTTGAGCGTGTGTGCTCGGAACAAGTGCATCTTTCCAAATGGGACAACTATTGTGGATTATCCCGACAATTCTGAAGCATTTTGGTGTATTTTAAAGGAGCGAAAAATCCGTCCATTTGGGAGCTGTCTTCAACAGCCAGGCCTGCGGTTTCTTTCGATTGTTTTTATTTTAAAAAGAAAATGTTTTTAAAGCGTTGATTAGTCGGAATAAAAACGGAATATTTGCGCTGGTCGTCCATGTAGCGCAAGAAAAGGGCGCAGAGTGTTTGCGGCTCATCGGGCTTACATAAGCAGCAGCGTCATGTACGCAGGACGCAAGAGGAGAAAACCGGTCCAGAGAGCGTAAGTTATTTTTATTGTATTTACTTTTTCGAATAAGATACGTGATGTGAATGAAAATAAAACTAGTAGGAAAAATATTTTGCAAACAGAAAAAAACTATCAAATAGTTGCCAATATGCAATTTCATTTGCAAAATATGCATTTTTTAAATCGAAAAACCACGAACAATATAGCCTATGGTTTCAAATTTAGATTGAATGTAGTGTTTGTTTACAAATAAAACCAGCTTTGCAGTCAATGTTGTGCACCAGGCTGCTTTAATGCTTGAGGATTATATTGCAGGCCCTCTATTTCCGAGGCCGGATTTTGACCTTCAAAACAAACATGCGTGGTTAAAATTAATCCACACACAATTTTAAAACATTGTTGCACAAAAATGAAAACGAACAATGGACATTTAACTCTTTAGATTGCGGTTTTCAACCCCCTTAATTTTTTTTAATCGGGGGTGTTCTCAACGCCCTTTTGAAGATATCGTCTTTTAACTTGATAAAAAATATTTTTTTTCTTAACACTCTTAGACTGAAAGTAACTATTTAAATGGCTTGGATAATTTGTTTGTTTTTTTCCTCTCCATCATTTTCAATGAATGAATTTTAAAAACGGATCGATGGTGCACGTACAGATATACGCACATCTGACCACTGAAGCAACCAGCGAGATTTATTCGATAAGGATGCAGTCAATGTTGTGCACCAGGCTGCTTTAATGCTTGAGGATTATATTGCAGGCCCTCTATTTCCGAGGCCGGATTTTGACCTTCAAAACAAACATGCGTGGTTAAAATTAATCCACACACAATTTTAAAACATTGTTGCACAAAAATGAAAACGAACAATGGACATTTAACTCTTTAGATTGCGGTTTTCAACCCCCTTAATTTTTTTTAATCGGGGGTGTTCTCAACGCCCTTTTGAAGATATCGTCTTTTAACTTGATAAAAAATATTTTTTTTCTTAACACTCTTAGACTGAAAGTAACTATTTAAATGGCTTGGATAATTTGTTTGTTTTTTTCCTCTCCATCATTTTCAATGAATGAATTTTAAAAACGGATCGATGGTGCACGTACAGATATACGCACATCTGACCACTGAAGCAACCAGCGAGATTTATTCGATAAGGATATTTTTAAAGTGTAAATTCGTTACAAAAAAAAAAAAAAAGATTACGTACAACAACAGCATTCAAAGGGAGAATTGTTCATATTCGTGTATCCTGTAGTATTTACAACTGAATCGGTGAATGTTAAGATGCATCTTTTTTTTAGTATTATTTTTTTTGTTGGGGGAAACATTTTCAGTAATCCAATAAATGGCTTTCACTCGAGTGAGCATACATGTGACATGACCTGTCAGTTGAAAGCAAACAAAACAAGCATAAAGATGAGGGCCAGTAGGGCAGACCAAGTATGCCAACATCCATCAAAGATTCAGTCTAAAAACATCTCATGCTCGCTGATCAAACTGATTTTTGGGGGGAAAGGAAGAAAAAGCAAACGTAAAAGAATATGTGTTCATAAGCCCCTTGGAATCCCTCACTTAACACGAGAGCTGTATCAAACATTCACAAATATAATGCTCACTTTTGATTGACTCTGTCATAAATGTTTGGCGGATGCATGGGGGGTAAATTGAGGTCGGCTCCTACCATGCATTTGTAGTTCAATCCATGTGTTACAATTGTGTTCACTTGTATGTAGTGCATCATATTGACATCACTTTCTAATATTTTGGCAAGCTTTATTAATATTTTGTCACACAAAGCAAACCACAGACCAAACACAACTCTCAGTATGATGCTAATTCCAACCACAATCGCCCATTGTGGTCATTTTGTTCTAGTAAACCAACCAGTACTGTACCAGGAATTACTAGCTGTTAATTACCCAACAATATTTCTTCAAATTACAAACCCAAAACATACCATCAGGATATCTACTCAAAGTCAAACCAGTCATTTAGCATAAACGATAATTTAATGCACAGAACAAAACACACATACAGTAAATACATACAATCATTACACCATCAACAACAACAAAAAAGCAACTGTGCTTATATAATTAATAACAGCTTTGTCCTGTCTGGCAGGGTAAAACAGCCGCCCAATGAGGGGGCAAAGTCCAACCCGTCTAAGAGGCACCGAGATCGCCTCAATGGGGAGCTGGAGAGATTGGCTAGCCTCCTGCCATTTCCCGAGGAGGTCACGGCCAGCTTGGACAAACTGTCCATCCTGCGACTGAGTGTCAGCTACCTGCGAGCCAAGAACTTCTTCTCTGGTACGTCTACAATGTCTGTAGCTGAAATAATCGTGTTTGCTGCCTTGATGTATTGCTTTAGCTAGTGAAAATGAAAGCGCACGAGAACAGGAGAAGGGATTGGACAGCAGATGACAAAAGGAATTTAGGCCCAGTTTAGTTTACAGTACTGCAAATGGGTTGCACTGGTAAAGTGAACCAAGTCATCAAGAAGATGTTGTGCTTAGTAGCAACCACCAGGGGGCAGGTTTAATTCAGTCCGAGTTTGGATACTTCTTAAGGGTTTGTGAAAGCATGCCAAACGTTGTAAAGAAGATGGTAAGACCATGCGAGAGCATTTGCTCAGTTGTAAGTTGGCAGCAACCACCTGAGAAGTTATTCCGGCTCAACTGTTTCCTGAATGGGTTGCAAGAGAAATCCAAACAGAATGCGGACAAGAAGACGGCAAGAATGGTACAAGACTTTTAGCTACTTGGCAGCAACCATCCGAGAGCAAATGTCATTTCACGCCCCACAAGCTTGCTGCCTAAATGGGCTGCAATAGAAATCAAAACAGAACGGAAACAAAAAGATGGCGAAACTTGGGTTGTGAGTCCATCTGCTTCTTGGCAGCGACCAGTTGAGGGCAAAAGTCATCCAGGCCCAACTCGTTTGCTGCCGAAACTGATTGGCATAGAAATTGTGTGACATTCGTGCGGTCGTAACAACTATGGAGTTGCTGCAGTTTTTTCCCTCCAATTCTGCGAATCCAATGAGATAAAAACTAGTTTGTTTGATTTTCCTTTTGTTCTGGTGTTGGATGTGTTTGTTGGCCAACATCTTCCACATGATTGGAGTTGTTGTGATAACAAGCGCGAGCAGCCGCCGCCTTATTCCGCTGATTTCATTTTGGGGGTGGCGGTGTTGAAGTAGCCCTCAATATTTAATCTAGACAGCATGCCTACGCGCTGCCGTGACGTCAAGCGATTTGAGAGAGAGGATGAAGAGAAACCATTAAATGTTGGCGAGTGTGTCGGCGTCGCACGCAACCGACGAGTGTGTCCGTTCTTCGGTCTACGATTCGCAAAGACGGGAAAAGGCGCCGTTATTTCAGGCAATGATCTTCCAGAGAGAAAAGCTGCAATGCGGCCGTCAACTGCGCTCGACGGATGAATAATTCACAGGAACTTTTGATGTTTAAAGAATTTATGAAATAGAGGCAGAGCAATGTTTGTTTTGGGGCAGGACACGGCTAGGCAGGATGGAGGCAGCCAGGATCCTTCGATACAAACTCGAGTGCACGTATGCGTTGGATGGCAGGTTTGAGAATCACCTGAACCGAATCGAGGGTCTTCATTTTTAACCCTTTCGAGGACAGCGCTTACAACAGTGGACAGCTTATCATGTTATCAGGTTACAGGGTGCAGGAAAGGGTTAATACTTCATGAGCTTCTTTATATTTCGCCCCCAACAACATATGGACATTTTCAGCTTCGTCTGACTGAATTATTGATTATGGGTTTTTCCCTAGCAATGGGTCAAAATGTCTTATTAGACATGTAGACAAGTCCTTTTGTCTAAATGCATTAGCCTACTTCCTGTCAATGCTGGCTAAGTAATTAACGAGCTCAAGAGCGCTTTCGTTAAGCAAGTAGCTCCCCTTGAGGTCTTCCTCGCTTTGGGCTGCCTTTGCGGTCAGCCATAATTTGTTGTATGTAAACACACTAAATTTCGTTTGTCAGAGGCATCCCAGTGCAGACACTCTGAGGAGGGGGCAGGGGTGGGTACGCTTCAGATGATGTTCACTCGAGGACTCTTGCAATCGCTGTTGTTATAAAAGCATCTCAATGCTTCAAAGTATGCGCGTTGTTTTGAAAACCGTTAAGACGACGATTCTTCAGTATGCCGCACAATTTTGAACAAAGCCTCGGCCGTTAAGCTGGCATTATCTATCACGACAGCCATCTTGGTTGTTGTCAGGAGCTATAAAGGACTGGCACTTCCCGACCAGGATGAAAAAGGGAAACTGGGGTGTTTGGTGAGGGATGTTGGCAGTGGGTTCACACATTAAAAGCACCCAACTCAACCCAGGATAACCCCAGCTCAAGCAGCAACAGCAGCAGCCGCAACAGAAGCAGCATGAACATGCCGTTTCATTCGGAAAGTGCTACATTTAATAATTTCAAAGGAGAGACTTGACAACCAACAGCCCTCTTTATGCACGAGATACACACATATTTATATACGTTCATACAAAATCATCAGTCTACGTGCATCAAATAAGAATTGTCCCAATTTAGTCACGAATGCACTTACTCGGGGTGAAATTTGGGCTTGTTTAATTGAACACAAAACTGATATATTTGCTGAGAGCCAGGACTTACTCTGTTGGATGAATGGCAGCAGTATACACGTTGATTGTACCTTTTTCAATGGAATGGAAAAGCTTTTTTTTTCCTCTTTTTTTTTGCCTGTCAATATATGCTGCTGGCATAGATTGAAAAAGATATAGTTCTGATGAATTAAAAAAATGAAACATTTCATAATACAACATCAACAACAATACTAACAATTAAAAACAATGCTGTGAACATACAGTACTGTGCTTCCTGTGTTCATTCTATCACTTTTAACCTAACTTTATGAGACACAATTGATTCTCCTGAGAGGCAATGTATAACGAACCAAAAACCTTGACCACAGAATAAATAAATAAATAGATCAAGGCTCAAAACAAGCATTGCATTTTGTGAGTCATAATTCTCAGTTTGCGCCTCAATCAAACACACTGAAACGTAAAACTGCGAATGGGCGCCGATGAGTGGGAAACACTCGACACTCAATGCTAACTTGCTACACAGCTGTAACATGCCATGATTGTTCCAAATATTAAAAATAAATAAATAAATAAATAAATAAATAGCGGCATGGCTGGCACTTTGGTGGGCTTTAGGTTTCCCTCCGCTCGCTCCTTGTGGGACTTGTTAGGCAGGGAGGGAGCGCATAACTGATCAGGGAAAAGAGCCCCCACTTGTGTGATTACTGTACCTGTCTTTGTGCCAAATGACCACGACGTATGTGTTGATGGTTAATGTTGAGCAATTCACATTAGTTACTCGTAGCTACTCGCTGCCGTCTTCATCAATGGACAAGCTGCTCATCACACTTTGGCGACGTCAGCTGGCTTGTGATGTTACTGGCTCAGCGCAGGGCTGTAGCTAGTCATTTGGGGCTCAAGGTAAACACGGCCAAAATCCGCTCATCCACCCTGCACTTATGCTTCAATTTTGACAAAAACTAATTTGGGCTACATTGTTTTGCTTTTGAAATGAGTTATAATTAGCTGACAGCTAATAATATGCATAAGTAACAAGGCTTGGTGACTGACTGGTTAGCACATCCGCTTCATAGTTCTGTGGTCATAGGTTCAAATCCCGGCTCTGGCCTTCCTGTGTAGAGTTTGCATGCTATGCCCATTTCTCCGGGTTGTCTGATTCCCTCCCACATTCCAAAAGCATAAATGGTAGGTTAACTGAACACCCTAAATAACGTTGACATTTTGCAATAATTTTGTGACCCAGTTTACACTCACTTGAACAATAATTGAACAAATTATTATAATTGATTTGACTGATCTCAAAACTAGTAATCTATCAATTTGTTGTGGACAAGTAATAATTTTGTGGTTTCACTGTCATAACGGCCCTCCGAGAGGAGACGTAACTCCAAATTGGCCTGCGATTAAAATGAGTTTGTCACACCTGCCTTAAATTGTCCTTCAGTGTAAATGGTTATTTGTCTGTTGGTGCCCTGCTATTGGCTCATGACCAGTTTTGGGTGTACCACCGCCTCTCGCCCAGCGACAGCTGGAATCAGCTCCGGCACCCTCGTGACCGGCATGAGGATAAGCAGTTTGGGGAACGGATAAATGTTTCTTGTGAACTCAAATTGTGAATTTGACAAAATTCCCCTCTTCCCTGAATAGATAAATTCCATGAAATCATTCTTGAGGATTATTATGTAACAAGTGAATCACCTAAGCATGTTTACTGTAATTTGATGAGAACATTAATCAACATTAATAGTTTACCAATTCTAGTTTCCTCTCTCTGTGTCTGTTTTCATTTAAGTTTTAACATTTCCATAACTTCTGCTGGTCCCAAGACTATTTGTTTAATTGCTAGGTTAGCTGGTCTAAGCTCAAAAACACACAACCATGAACCTACTGTATTTTTATGTTACATGCTAAAATGCTAGCTGCTCAAATGAATCAGCGCAAAGCCTGTTCAAGCCTTTTTTATTGAATGACTTGTTTTATGATACCAAAAATGTAAAATTTCAGTTCAAATTTATATTTGTTTGACAGTGCCACACTGAAAACGTTTCTTGTTGCTGTTATGTACAAAGTGAATTTATGAAATAAAAGATGTTGATTATTAAAACAAAAAAGAAACCAATTGGTTGTTTATTAGTAAAAATATAATTTATCCAAATACATGATTATGTTCACTTTTTAACAGGATGCTAGAATACTGAAATAATTGATAGCTCTCGCCCGACATCGAACCGTTTTTAATGAAGTCATTCATGAGCAAAATTGTTCCGCAAAGAAAAGAGGTTGTTTCAAGCCTGCATATTGTACAAAGGATATACAGTGTGTATATATACACAAATATCCATCCATCCATTTTCTAATCTGCTTATCCTCACGAGGGTCGCGGGCGTGCTGAAGCCTAACCCAGCTGTCTGTGGGCGGTAGATGGGCGACAACCTGAACTGGTTGCCAGCCAATCACAGGGTACACAACCATTGCACTCACAATCACACCGAGGCACAATTTAGAGTGTTCCATTCACCTGCCACCCATGTTTTTGGAAAGTGGGAGGAAACCGAAGTACCCTGAGAAAACTCATGCAGGCAGGGGGAGGACATGCAAACTCCACACAGGGAGGCCGGGGCCGGAATCGAACCCTGGACCTCTGCACTGTGAGGCCGACGTACTAACTAGTCGACCACAGGAACACACACACACACACACACACACACACACACACACACACACACACACACACACACACACACACACACACACACACACACATATATAAAATGTGTGTGCGGCATAGTGGTTCGCCCGTCGACCTCACAGCGCAGAGGTATGAGCTGTATCACCCGGCAGACACATCGATACCCTGATAATAGATGTATCGTTACATGCCTAGCGCTACGTGCAACACCGTTTCCTATTCATATTGCTTTTTTCTAGACTTGTCACTCTATTGGTGTTGGTTAATAATTAATAGTACATTCCCCTTTGCTGCCTCCAAAAAATTACATTATTTCCCACTGGTGGGACGAATAATCTCTTATTATATCACGGCTCTACTCAGTTTTTAGGTATTAGCCGTGAGAAGCTATTCTAAACAATTTGGCTGTGATGGATCAATTATTTGAACAAAGTATTCTCTCTGTGTTGTTTGTGTTTTTTTCTGGACAAGTGTGATATATCTGACAGATTAGGATTATAGCAAAAAAGAGACAGAAGAGTTCTAACATCCATTTTGCTGACTAATGTGGTAGCGTTATCCCGTGTGACAGATGGCTCGTTTGTCAGGGTCTGCAGTTAGCCTAGCACCTTGCTTGTACCTGACTACTACCTGATATTTTTGGTCCGGTTGAAGTTAATCTGGATTGGATCGCATTTCCTTAAGGATATTTAAAGAAGACAACATGCAGAGTCAGCACTGGTAGATTTGCCAACACTTTTTCCACAACACAATCAGCAATGTGGCTCAGTACTTCTCTTTCTGGTGGTGTTGCTCCACCGCCAAGGTCCTGACGAGATCCAAGATGACACAAGTAAGCCAATAAGGGCTTTCCAAGCTTTCTGAGAAGTACCCTCACCCCCACCATCTCCCTTGCCTTAAACCCGTGGTCACATGACCACCATGGCGTAACTATCATTCTTCCTGATGGATGTTACATGGCCGTTATTATTCGTCTACTCAAAACGATGTACGTGTTGCAGCCTGTGATATTGGTAACGTTACTCAAAAAGTAGACCTTTGCGGTGGCGTATAACAAGAACAATTGCCACATTTCAACACGTTGGGGTTGACTAAATGACATTATTCAATACTTATCAACATAGTTTGGGGTGTTGGGATTTTCTGCATATCCTGTGATAAAATTCATTTCTGTATCTGAAAAATATTTTAGAATCAACAACAAAATACTTCTCTATACATTTAAAGCCATCAATAACCTTGCCCCCCCTTTTTTTGTCTGACCTTCTTCAAATTTCCATTCCCTCTCATTCCCTCATCCTCCCTCCACCTCTGTGTACACTCTGCCCGTCTCAGCACGATGGAGTGCTGAGCTTTCAGCCGCTCTGCCCCCAAACTCTGGAACTCACTTCCACCCAACATCCGAAATACTGATTCTCTTCCCACATTCAAACCCCATCTCAAAACCCACCTATCCAAAATTGCATACTCAGTTTAAATTAATCTCTTCTTTTACTATTTATAATTTTACCTGTGGTTTTATTGTTCTTTTTCCTGATTGTAAGGTGTCCTTGAGTGTTTTGAAAGGCGCTTATAAATAAAATGTATTAATATTATTATTATTATTATGCTCCCGTAAACATACAGAAGATACCAAACACAATTGAGCTAAGCGCTATGAATACTTAACGTGGATCCATATGGTCGATCGTTTTATTGCTTATAAATGAAATTCTGTAATAAAGTGATGGTTAACATGGCGCTGTGCACATATTGTGTAGGTCCCACTGGAAGTAGCCATAGATATGGATAATGAATTATGCATTTCTCCATCAAACAGTGAAGGCTCGTGAACCTAATAATGACGAGGCCACGTGAATAAAAATGGCACATCACATTTTTCAATTATCGATTGGTTGACGGCATATTTAATGATGCCTGTGTCAATGTCATTAACATCCATGTGGTTGGTTGAATAGCGTAGTTGGTGATGTCATATTAGAAAAAAAGGAAAAAAAACAAACAACAAAAATTCATCAAAAAAGAGTGTAATTACCTCCATTGTGCCATTGAAGATTTATCATGACCTGGATGTGACAGAATCAACATAGGCATAGAGTATATTGTATTTTTATTTTTTGTGAGTGCACTGGTATTTATTTATTTTTTAAAGGTAGATTTATTTATTTATTTTTATTTTAACAGTAAGTTAATGATTTGTCAATTCTGCTATTAGGCTAACGATAGGTGGATGTGGTGGCACAGCACGCGCATGCTCGGCACACAGCTGCAACCATACGGGGGCAGCCATGTTTTTGGAGCATGCGGAACAGCTCGCAACTGCCGCTGTAATCATTGCCCCCCCCACCCCCCCCCCATCTCCTCTTGCAGGGTTGCTTACATAAGCTGTAAAGTCCTAACTTGCCATGACATTTGTTTGTTTTTATGTCATGTATAAAGCGACCATCCCCCACGTCTTCCTGTAGGGAGAGCTATGTGTGCTACATAATCAGCAGTGGGTCATCACTTCATAACCAACCCCCATCCTCCCCTCATGTATGTCCTTCCCCCACCCTCCGAGCCGCATAATACGCCGCTACGAGGAATGCAGGCCAAGGAAAGAGAGAACCTGTTAATCACCGGTGACCCCACCCAAAATCTGTCACCCCCATCCTATCATCCCCACCCCCCTCCTCACACTCCTTAAGGAAATATGCAAGCATGTGATGGAGAAATGCTCGGGAGACACGAAAGCAGCACAGGGCGTGCGTGCCCAAACCACACTACCCTGCATTAGTGACTGTGTGTTGTTCGCGTGCGTTTCGTGCATCCATGTGCATGTGTGTGGCGCATATGTGTGTGAGTGCGATGGGGGGTGGTATGTGTACATCGCGTGTTCACTCTGCAATGTTCGAGGGGTGAAGGAGTCGAAACGTTCTATATTTATTTGCTGCCATTCACACTCGGTTCGAATAATTAGCACACCAAACACATGCACAGTGTGTATGCTTGCATGGATCGGACACACATTCCCTCTGCTGCCAAACGTGACACTGAGAATGAGTTTTGCATGACATTACGCAGAGCAAACCGGAATTTGTTTCATTGTGGCGGAAGCATCTCAACTCCTGTCGCAGTGCATGGAGTCCACAGGTGTCAAACTCAAGGCCAGATCTGGCACGCGACATCATTTTATGCGGCCCGTGAAGGCAAATCTAGTGCGTCGACTTCATGTTCCTTGCCAATTGTCTTGACTTTGAACAACATTGAGCGATGACATATTGCAAGCGCGTTTTTTTTTTAAATAAAAATATTACCAGTCCTGCCTTGGAAATATATTGAAAAATAGTTGAACAAATGCTCACTGGTTTCTGATTTGAAAACGAATCATCCATCAATTTGTGTGTGTGTGTGTGTGTGTGTGTGTGTGTGTGTGTGTGTGTGTGTGTGTGTGTGTATAAATAAATTTT